>NW_008238401.1:469480-494953 GCF_000691975.1 Corvus brachyrhynchos | reverse complement strand
CATCCGCGGAGTACTGAAAGCCTGCCGCACAGTCGGCAGGCAGGCTGACACTGGTGTGCTGCTGCACCCGGCTGTTGCTGGTCCCCAGCTGCTCTTGGGAGGTGTCACGCCAGGAGGACGTCTTGTGCTGCAGAGCTTTATCACCTGCCTGCTCAAGCACAGCCTAGAACACACGGCACAGGAATAGATAAGGATAAACCTCTTGCATGTAACTGTAACAGTGACAGGAAAAAAGTGACATTTATTGTGTACTTCCCGCTTGGACTAGCTGTACTTATTGCTGCTGTTGTTAGTGCTGCTATTGCGATGTTGCCAGTAGCTGCCCAGTCAGTGCTGAGCTCCATTGCATTTAGCTCAAATGCACCCAAACCCCTCAAAAAAACCTACAGCTCAGAATGCAAGTGACTTACAATGGTGAAGAGGAGGGATAAAATCAAATGGATGCAATTAGCTTGGGCACAATTTAGTCATTCTTTTCTTGGTATAATTATAAAATGGACAAAGGTAGCACCAACTAACCTCAAACACCCTCCTAGCCATAATTAACAATATTGCATAATAATGGTGTCAGTTTAAACATTGTTTAAACCTGATGCTTTGCTCCAAATTACTGTATAGCCACATATCTTGCACAACAGACTAACATGCAGCAGTGTCTTGACTTCCATTTTCTATTGCATTGTGTCATCTGTGCATAGGAAAAGCTTCTGCCCAAAGAGGAGTCAGTGGTATAGTGGTAAATAAAAGTGGGTAGATTAATCTTTCTGTGGTATACAAGGAGCAGGTAAATACTAGAAGTGCACAGAGCAGAAGTAGATACAAAGGGAGTGCCCTTTGTCTGCATTTACCCTTGACTACACCACTTAGAAGAATTGCATAATTGATACAATTGAACCACATCAGTCCTTTATTTATAGAACATAATGAAATGGTTTTCAACATCCTGGATCACGCTGCATGGGTGATTGCCATATATGCACCCAAGGAGAATAAAAACATTTCCCTAAGGTATTACGTCTCTTCACCTTCTCTAGTTGCATCCAGGGCTTTATTTGGAGAGCAGTTCTGTGCGGAGTGCAGCACGTAATCCTGCTGTGCTCTTGCACAGGTGTCAGTCAGAGGAGTGCTGCAGTGGGGATACTCCACAGCCCTGGAGTTTCCCATTTCCCACGTACTACATAAAGCATTTCATAGGCTGGTGGAGCTTAGGGTGCACCTAAACATACCACAGACTACTGAGCACAGCCCCCCATGTAGCACTTCAGTTAGTCCCTGTTCAAGCTCCATAGCTTGAATTTGACACAAATCTGCCTACAGGGTCAGGCTCAACAACCCCTCACACTGTGGCATTTGGAAGCTGTTTTCCATGATGGCAATGGCCATGAGTCATTGATAAGGCAAATGACAGAGCTAATCTGACCCTGCTGTTAGAGCTATGGGCTCAGTGTGTCTGATGGTCTGTCAGTACTGGCTCTGACACCATGACTGGGAGTCACCCAAGGCAGACTCTGGTCTACAACAGAAGCAGGAGCATCAGGTGACACTGAGACAGGGATACTGTAAAAGTTGCATAAAATAAAACTAAGCACCACTATTCTTTTATCTTTTGTTGTTTTTGTTGTTGCTATTATTGGAAAAGTACGGATAATTTTAAAGTATTTCTCTTGCTGGCTTGTTTGTCCATCTTTATATGGTGTTCTACTGTTCCTATTGCATCATTTACATTTGGCCTTTATTTATGATGCTGCACTGTTTTAAGTATACACTTTATAATTAGAAATACTAATTGCAAGCTTGCCTACTACCTTCAGTTGGCTTTTCCAGAGCATTACTTATGAAAACCTCACAATTACTCAGTTGTTTTCAACTGCTCAATGAGTGTTTTCATAAATCAAAAAAATCCCAGACTATCTTTATAATTTGTACAATTTCTAAGATGTACATGGTGCCCAGCTGGTGCATAGAAATGAACTGCATCCAAACTTGCACCTTCTTAAAAGCTATTTAAGGATTTTCTCAAAAATCCTCTTTTTGTGAGTGAAAAAAAAATTACTTATCACATACTGAGGGATTCCCATGCTAGCTGTTATATTAAGCCTTAATTTTTTTTTACATGTAAAACTTTAGCCTAGGCACATTGTCATATTTTTGATACATTTTGAACAGAAAATAGTCCATATAAGTTAATGGTTCTGCAAGAGGGAGCTAGTCATATCCATGCACTTGCTGCAAACTTTGACACAATGCTCCCATTTTATCATTTGTTATTTCAACTTTGCTGATGATTCAGTGGTGTTATTCCACTGAAAAACTGGAGTAACACAGCAGTGAATCAGGCTCATTGGCTCTGCATCTCAGTATCTAAAGTGAAGATCCACCTACAGGTAAAATACTATCACACTGCAAGTATCTCACAGACTGAAATCTGTCCTGGCTTGCCAGATCTTCATCTGAAAAGGATTGCACATGCTCAACATTAAAGTGCATGGTGACTGCATTTTAGTGAATGGTAATACTCATGTCAACGAGATGAGCTGGTTTTGGCTTTTCTCATTACAAGTTGCTCAAATCAGAAATAGCAGAGCAGAGGGTTACTTTTTTTGTTGCTGCTGTTTTCATTATCTGGCTGCCATGGATGTAGAAAGCAGCACCTCTGTCACTTGCCCAGGAGGCCTGGAAAGCCAGGGCTAGCAGCTGCAAGGCTCAGCGTGCAGGGGGTTGCTGGCTGTGAGTGAGCTCATGCGCCGAGGCTGGAGGCAGCTCCAAGGAGACACGTGCAAGTGTGTGTTCCTGCAGCAATGGGTGTTACATCAGGCACTACAGCTGTTTTACTGGCAGCCATGAGCCAGTTTATTCACAGTGTGATACTTCAGCAAACACTATGGCAGGTAATGATAGTGCATGTAAATGTAATCACCTTACTGGATTGTCCTCCTTCAGTGTGATCATGTCATGATTTATTAAATAGTCTCTGTTCAAACTACCAAATAACTTCCCCTTTCCCTTACTATTCCCTTAAGAATATGTCATTCTTCTTTTGTTCCCTTCCCAAAGTCAGTCTTTAAGTGCCTCTCATAGAGAAGTACATTCTTCCAGTGCCTGCAGACGTAGCCCTCTACCTCATGCACAAATGCTGTGCGTTTACCTCTTGTGCACCCTGTGCTTAAAGTGACTGATAAAATAATGGTTCCCAGTTACACGATGGCCCAGTCAAATGTCTGTTGATTGACAAACCACCATCTCAGAGATCCTGAGCAATTAACTGAGTATATAGTTTTACTTGGAGGGGAGGGGTGGGAGGGGGGCTCAGCTTATGTCTAGTGATTGCATGGGAAGCACAACTGCAAAAGCTCTTCTGTTTCTGCCACTTGGTACAACCTCTGCTGCTTGCCAGCACTGAGTGAGCCCTCAGGCATGGGGCTTTGCCTGGCATGGTTCAGACCTCCACCCTGGAACTGCAGATGCAGTGCCCAGGCCCTGCTTGCCCAGGGCACTGGGGTCCGGGAGTGCCAGGCACGAGTGGTGTCTTGAGAATGACATCAACAGTGAGACACTGCTGCTGGGTTTCACTGGGTTAGCACAAGCTTTTTCACCCCATTAAAGGCTTTGCCTTTGGGTCTTCAACCTGAAATCTACCCAAGGTGTTAGTAGGTGGAGGTTGGTACCGCCTGCTGGTGTTCAGCTGGAAGATGCTGGGTGACACCATGAGAGTGCCAGTTTGCTGGGGACCCCAGCAGTGGGGAAAAGGGGGCTGTGACCTTCTGCTTCCCTGCCAAAGTCACAGTCTCCATGGCAAGGTTTAGCTGCAGCAGACAGGGGAGAGAAGAACCATGTCTAATTGCTTTCAGGAGCAGAATGATGTCTTCAGACTGCAGTGACACCCAGCCTTGACCAGCACTGAGCAATTGAAACTGCCAAAGAGACACCAGATGAACCCAGGAAAAGTGAATGGCCATGATATAAAATATGAAATGAGCCAAAAAGGCAGAATCTTACAGTAACACTAATGTAAACACTCATCTGTTAAGAAGTCAGCCAGCTTTTATCTTGTAGCAGGAAGATTGTTTTTGAGAACCTTGCGGAGTCAAATGAATTCATGAACCTCCATACCAAGGTGCAATCATTAGTCAGTAAATGAATTACACATAATTATCTGCTTTGTATTTAATTCACTTGGCTTCCAGTTTCTTACTCTTCATACAGTGAAACTCTCTCTCCCTCTCACACAAACACACTCTCCATGGGCAGGAGGTTTTGGAGGGCTGCCATCATCCTGACTCACGAATCAGGCTCCATGATTCGAATGATATTTATCTAAGCCTGCAAACAAAGAAGATGGCTATGTGTCCAATGAGAGAATAATTATTGTTATTATGTTTATAGAGCAACAAAGTTGGGAGTTAGGACCCTGGGGGAAAGGCAGCAGGAAGGGCAAGCTGGGCAGAGGCAGGAGTCTGTAGGCAGTGGTTCAGGGCAGGCTTGTGCCAAGGTTCCCTGCCTCTGAGTCACCTCTGCCAGGAATGGCCCAGCAGCCAAGGGCAGTGGCCAGGTGATGCCTAGCCCAGCAGAGATGCTTGCTGGGAGCTGCCAAGACCACCTTCCCAAGGGTTCTTGCCATGATACCAGGAAAACACTGGCCCTGCAAGGTATTTGGCAGTGGCTGAAGGGAGTTGGGCTTGGCACAGAGCACTCCAGACAGCTCAGCCACTGTGAGGATGAGGGTGGGGGTGTGCCAGTCTGCAAGTGATCCAGCCCTGGCTGCACGGGGTAGCAGCGCTGACAGAGCAGCCTCCTGCTTGCAGCAGATTGTATGTGTTCTTTTCTTATGCAGAAGTCAGCTGTACACCTACATCCACAATTACTTTAACTTACCTACTAAGGAAAAACCCATAACAGAAAAAGCTTGTTTTGCAAGTAACAGCTGCCGCCACAGAAGGTTGCTTAAAAATAAAAATGTCCTTTGAAATGCCATGTGGGATCTCTGTGCTCCACAGTGCAAGGTTGGGCAAGGGAGCCCTGCTCCACCACTTGGGAGAGCTTTAGACACTGTGACAGTGGCAGTGTCATGTGTGACCCAGGCTTGATCCTGCCATGTTAGTGTTCTGTGTACTCAGACAGGGCAGTGACAGTGAAGGGTCTGCCTGTCCCTTAGGACTGTCCACGACAGGTAATAAGTTTGCTACAACTAACAATTTGAAGCCCATATTTCTAAAATGCATCTACCACTCAAAAGGCTCATCTTGGCTGGGACTGCAAGTGTCCCATGAATTTAGAGCACACCCCATGCTGTGGTAGAAAGAGGGCCCCAGTCTCTGATGTGTGGCTGTTATCACGCCACGCACCTGCACAAAACTGTCGGGTTTTTTGGGCCTGTGGAGACACATCTGACTTCTGGTGCATCTGTACAGAGGAATAATGTCTGGTAGCTTTTCATCAGCTCAGTACCAACAAGCAACAGCCTTGGCCATCACAGCTGTGGCTCTGGAGACCGTGGAGGACATCAGACTCTGCAAATGCTTTGGTTTAAGGACACAATCAGCTGTGGTAACGTCAAGCAGGTCTTCTGTCAAGAAAGTTGGGAAAAGTGTCATTTATACTTCCATTAACTCAGCTTCAGGATGGTAAAGTTTGAGTCACTTTGTAACTACCTCAAATCATCTTTAGGTTAACAACATACAGACAGAGAGACAGCAGGGCAAACAGCCAGATGAAAATGTTGTCTGGAAATAACAATTAATTTAGAATGAATCCTACACAGGGAACAAGACATCCTGTTCTTGTTATTCCAAGACCACTGTGAAACAGTTCCAGATTTTGTCCCTATTATTGGAAGGGAGGCAAAACCAATAACCTGGATAATTACTAATGCTTAAAAAAACCCCACTAAAAATGCAAGATAAATAACTTGATGTCCCTTCCAGCCAACCCAGTTTTAGAAGCAAGTTTTATCTCACTAGGTTCTTTAACTGATGATTATATCTGTGTTAATATCCTAGGAAGAAACATGGAAAGGCTTTGGCAAAGGACGAATTGCCAGCACAATGACAGGCAACAAAACTTTGGATCACAGAGCATTTCTTAGAGGATGGGTATTGAAGTGCTGGATTTTTAAAACCATAGAAAATCTTGCCTACTTAATTTTCTTTTCAGAGCAACTTAAATTTTCTGTAGAAGGTTGAAAACACCTACATGCCAACATTAACATCCCAAAGGCAGAAAAAGGCTTTATAGGAGATCAGTCAAAACTATTTCTGAGACAATACTGGCCACAAGAAGAAAAGTGTGATTTTATGGCCTTAGTAAAAACTGGGAGCCCTGGATCAAGGCTTTCTTAGTCTCTCAAAACTGGCACCTAACCTTAAGAGAGCCAAACCACCTCTCAGTGCTTCAGCCTGCTTTGCTGGAGCAGCAATGGGACACTGGCTGCCTCCCTGCTACCCTTGGAGAAGCAAAGGACCTTGCACCGGTTACCTAAACTCACAGGAGCACTTAGCCCATATTTAGCATTGAAAGTTGCTGCTTCTGTTGCAGATTATTTTAGAATGGAGACAGATCTTTGTGCCACATACATATTTGTTTATTTAAATATCAGTTTGTTTGTCTATCAGTTGAACTTATAAAAATATTACTGCTCTTCAATGAATCACTATGAGGCATTTTAAGACCCTTGAATGGAGGAAGCAAACAAAGCCATATTACCAAGCAGGTAGTGAAATAACTAAGCACAAGATTTCATAAATATTATTGTGCATGCGGCAATTTTCACATCTTCCTCTGGCCCTCCCCGGTATACAGAGGGTTTATATTATTACTACAGGTAGAAAATCTAGAAAGTAGCCAAACTTACCCTGTTTACAGTCCCTGAGCAATAATGCCATGAACTGGGGCCCAATATGGATGCCACATTTATTCTCTCTGAGAATAAATTATTCTCTCTGAGCTGACAGAAAACAGTCAAAAGAGCAGATTCATAAATCACTGCTTCATTATAAGTCACTGCATTTGTCAGTTTGTCACACCCATTCCAGCACACCTGGGACATGATGTGGTATTAATTTTTAATTTTTCTAATATTGCAACATGGATGGCAGCTGGCTTTGCACACCTGAGCATGGTCATATTGTCACATGTACCCCCAGACCACAGAGCAGTCATGCTCATCACTGTCAGACCCAAGGAGGTTTCTGATAAATGTTCTGCAGTTGCAGAGCACGGGACCAGCTGGGGCGCGGTGCTGTGGAACACGGCTGTGGAGCACATCCAAACACCACAGAGCACCAGCAAAGCAAGTTCAGGGCTGTCTGCATCCATCTGGAGAGATGTATTTTTTCGGCATAGCACAAGAACTTAGAATCAGGTCCATTTCCAGGGGGAGCACTGTTTATTTTGGTGCAAGATTAGTATGGGAAAATTCATTTCCAATTTTGAGAGAGGAATTTTCCCAGGTTACAAAGTTTTAAATTATTGTAAGTAACAAAAGAGCACAGATTCAGTAGCAGAAATAAGAATAAGGTGTACAGTTGCTGGATGTCTTGAGTTATACCAGTGAAGCCAACATAGTCTTTTGCAGAATGATTAATAGCTTGTGTTTGTGGAGATTTTACTTATTTTTAGTGGAGGTACTCCAGTAATCTTGAGTGTCCCAGGTTACCAGACCTGGGACAACTACATTGCTGGGCCATGCTCATGTGAGTTTTGGAAGCCTTAGAAGGGGACAGGGAGAACGAATGGAAAGAACCACATCCTCCTCAGACCACAAATCATGCCTGTTTGTACCTGAAAGACCATAAATTTATCTGTTTGCAAAGCACTGGCAGGTCGCCTGGGAACTTCCATTAAAAGATGTAGTTCTGCAAAGCACCTCACAGTGTCACAGGTGGTATCTTTAGTGTGCAAAGGAGAGCTCACAGCTCATGTCTGTGATTCAAAAAAAAATCTGTGATTAATTTGACCGCATTAATTTGTGTGTCATTTTCCTGTGAGGCTGTTGGTGTACTTCCTCCAGTAATACTGCAGTGCATTCCAGTTCCCAGCTTTTATATTATTCCATTTAGTTTTGTTGCACAACCCTTGCTCTAGGATGAACGTATGAATTCATATTTTGGTGGTGTGAAGCAATCTAGCCCTGACCTTGCCACGGTTCCTTACACACACTTAAAGCGTCCTCTGAAGCCAGGGAGAGTTTGGCTCTAAAAAAGCTGATGGCAGGACAGGTCATGTCCTTTATATCCCAGGCAGGCAAAATCTGACTGTGTGCTCATGACTCCCAGGCCTTTCTAGCACCTTCCTGTCTGATAGGGAGACTCATAACCTGGGCTCCAATGTGCAGCTTTGTGCTGTGATCACACACTGTAAATTCGTGAAAGTGAGTCCACCCAGCACAACTAATGGGCACAGCTGTGAAATACAACCTTTTCTGAGGAACCCATTTCTGGCCCTGCCTCCTGCTGCCCCATGCCAAAGTAATGAACTAACCTCATTTACAATTGTTTTACTCAACATATGGGTCCCAGATAGAGAGAAATAGCCAAAAAAAGGCAAATTTAACTCAATATGGGAAAGTCCCCACTGCACTGGGCGTGGGTACTGATGAGCTTGGCTCTACAACAGAGAAAGGAGAAAAAGCCAGAGAGGAGAAAAGCCGAGCTGGGAGGGGCAGAAGAAGATTTTGTGTGTGCCTGGAAAGGAAACAATAGGACACGGGGAAGGAATTAAAAGAACCACATCCTTCTCTGCATCACAGCCCTGCAGTTTAAGTTACTCCCTCACAGTGGACCAGCCCGTAGTGCCCTGCTTCTCACATTGTTCCCCTGTGACTGCTGTGGTGAAGCTCCATCCCATTAGATGTGTCTCACCCAGGGACCATGAGGGCAGCAGTGCTCTTAGCATCTCCCTCCTTCTTTGTGATGACATTTTGATGTGTTCCCTACCCATTCAGGCCTATTGCAAGCCCCTAGAATTAAGCACCAGCCCCACAAGCTCTGCTGAACAAAAGCCAAAAGATGTTCCTCCTTCC
This sequence comes from Corvus brachyrhynchos, assembly GCF_000691975.1. Lineage (NCBI taxonomy): Eukaryota > Metazoa > Chordata > Aves > Passeriformes > Corvidae > Corvus > Corvus brachyrhynchos. The sequence goes on along the minus strand of NW_008238401.1, from coordinate 485,937 downwards.
CTCTACCTCTGACCTCACAGCCAAACTAACCCTGCTCCATGCAGATAAGCTCTCTCTTTGGAGGAAGCCTCCCCACCCGTTGCTTCCCAGAAATGCTTCCTGGGGAAGAGCTACACAAGGGAAGGACAAAGACAAGATGGAATTTCCTTGCACGCTCTTGTACCTATGTCCTCTCATCTCGGCTTCCTCTAAGTTTCTCAAGCGTATTGTCTTGTTTGTAAACTGCTCTATGTCTTACTAATGGCAATATTGATTCTTTTCCATTATTGCTATATTCCATAACATTATTATTAATATCCACCCTTGTACACTCCATGTTCAAAGCATTTGCAACTACTTACTGCCTATTTCTCCCAAAAGCAGTGTGAGGGATGTCAGCATGAGAACCCCCACTCAGAAAATGGACCAGTCACTGCAGAGAGGGTAAGAGTGACCAGGAGCATCCTTGGCAGCTGAGTGTCTTTTGGGCTGAACAACCCAGAAATAGTTCTCCTTGATTCATGGTTCCCTTCAGATACAAAAAATGTCTGCCAGTGCCCATTCAGTGAGTTACCTTAAGAACTCTCAGCCATATACAATGAACAAAAATGGTTTAAAAGAGGTGTTTATAAACACACACACACACACATATATGCACATGTATATATAGATAGATGGGTATACATACATACATACCCACCTAATGTATAATGTATAGCTAAGGTAGAGCTGCAAATATACAATAACAAATTGTTTATTATATTGCAGATATTATATATGTCATGTATGTTTTATATTATATATACACATCCCTATGAGATATAATCAGGTTTCATTTTGCTTCAATAAGCCTTGGGCTATGGTCAAGGTAATCTATCTGAATATTTGGGATTCCCTGTTTGGAGGGGGAGCTATAAATGCCCAACTTCCCTGTCTCCAAAAAGCAGAGGAACTTTATCCCTTCCTCATAGCACCTGTGAGAGTATTGTGTTGACATTAATCAAGAGAAGCCTACAACAACCAGAGCACCACCATCCTCTCAGCTCTCTAAGTCCTGTTTCTCTGAGGCCACACCACAATAAATAGGACTGCTGCCTGGAGACCTGCTGCTGCTGAGAGTGTGAAGGGACAGGTTACATACTTGGAAGTGTGCAGTGTCCTTCAGCATTTATTTGTTCACTGCAGAGAGAAAGTGAGTCATGAGAAACCTTAAGGTGCTGCACTCAAAACAAGGAGTGTATAAATGATTAGCTAGCAAGGGAAGGTCGGCTCTAGTCTTTCAAGTCTGAGCATGTTCCATTGTTGATGGCACATAAATAATCCCAGTTGAGCACCTGTGGTTGCAGGAGAACAGCTATCACCCTTCTAGTCTCTGACATGTCTCTGACTCATATAATATCATCAATGAGGCTGATCTCAGTTTTCTTAAGAAAAGGTAGTTAAGGTTACAGAAGTGGTAAAAAATGGAATTATCCCGTTTCAGGATGCACACTTTTAACAAACAAACCAAAACACCTTCACTACATGGAGAGCCAAATGCAGGGATGGGAGATGGACCTGAATTCTGTTTACACTCGTGCAGCAATGCAATTAATCACCTTGTCAGATAAGATACAATTGCAGAATCTTTATTAGTGTGCTGGTGAAGTTGAAAGAGCATACACTGCCTGTTCTCTTCAGATCACAGGTTGAGTTTAAAGCATTTGCTGATAGGGAGAAAATCAACTGATCTCGTCAGTGAGCAAGAATGACTAGTGATTCACTTGGAGGTATCTGACAAGAGTACTAAGATTTTTTCCCAGAATAAACTACTGATTTTATAGAAAATATTCTATGAATAATGCCCCTGAGTATACTAAGTATGTAGTTCTTAAATGCACTGATACTTGTGGCATTGCATGATGAAGCCTCTAACTACTGTCCAAAGGCTGGAGGTCCCACTATTGTCAGCAATATCAACTGTATCAACTATCCAGGACATTGTAGTTATTTCTTATCCAGCTTATTATGCAGTTTATTATCTGTGGCTGCTGTTAGACATCTCTGGCACCCATCTCTTGTAGAGCTACCAAGTAGCTGAGTACCTTTTGTACTGGTACTAAGCTTTTCTTCAGATACTCTGCAGTAAATTGTTTATCATGAATTGAAGTTGGATGGGTGAGCTGCATCATAGAGATGGGGCAAATCCTTAATGGTGCAGAGAAACAGAAGCTTCTGTGGAGTGGGAAAATAAACATTCATGTATGTTTAGTCTACAGGTCTTATACTAAAATGTACATAAGTACTTTCACAGACATCTGCATAAGAAGGGACAGACTGCACAGCATTGGGTGAAATAGTAATTTTTTCAGCGTATTTCTATTTAGAAATTCAAGAGCACAATCCTACCACAGCCCAGCAATTAGAAACAATACCAGGAAAAGTGAAATATATAGATATGACAGACAACATAATCATCAGTCTGCCTATTCTCAGTGAGCTTCTCTTGCTCATTTTTCTTTCACCTGCGGTCAATCTGAGACACTTTGATCCCTATGTCCAAGCAGATATCTGGCTGAAAGAAAAGGAGTCAAGAGCCCACAGAGGTGCAAAGCCAAGGCCAAATGTTCTCAGTGAGCTGTGGGGGATGAAAATGGATGAGGCGCCCTGGACTGCTGGAGGTACCAGAGCAGTGAGAGCAGGGCCGTGCAGAGCATGGAAGTGCTTGTGGATCAGTGGCTCCTGTCCCAGCTGGAGTAGGGCAGGTGACAACTGGGTGATGCCACTACAAAACCTGAATGTTGACCCATCCCTGCCCCTCCTTGCTCTCAGGCAGTGAGTGGCAGGAATGGTGACACTCCTGCCCTCTGACTGTAGGGAAGGATGGAGTTTCCATACATTTGGGTAAAGACCTGATGTGGGCCCATGGTCATAGAAGCACACTTTCCAGCCTCAGTGCCCTCTGACTTACCAGCACTTCCTCTGCAGCCACCACTTTCTGTCTGGGGCAGTTCTCAGCTCCTCAGGTCCTGGCAGAGTGTGCCTTGCTTGTGATTTAATGAACTGTAGAATTAAATGCAATTTTTAATGAGGTTTAACTCTACACAAAACTGTACAAAATTCCATTAACTAATTTTGCATTTTCCCCTGTCTAAATACATCCATAGCTATACATCTTGTCTTAATGTAATATATTTCTGGATGTGGTCCATGCATCATTTTGATGTGAGAATCTTTAAATATTATTTAAACAGACTTTATCTGTGGAGTAGAAAATCCTTAATATGAACCATTCTTACCCCTCAGGATAGCTGAGATACAGGGGAGACATATTTTCTTCCATAGAGCAGTTATATTTTCAGGACCCCCAAAATCTGATATTGAACTGAAAATTGAACAAGAAAAGAGACAAGTCTCCTGCTTTGGTAACTGGATGCCAACTTCCTGCCTGTCAGAAAACTTTGATTAACACTTGACCATATATTGTTTTCAGATTTATTTATCTTTTTGCTTTCAAAATAAACTAAAATAACAGAAAAGGTCCTTGAAAAATAAGAGAAAATATGTCTGAAAAATGCCAGTTGTTGTACAAAGAACAGTGGGTGAAACTGGGAGACAGAATTTGCTTTGTGTGCATATGTGGGGAGTGGCAGAAGGAAGCAGGACCACTGAGGAACCATGATGCCATCTTCAAGTTATAAAATCCTCTTCTAAGACATTTCAACAAATGTTATATGCTGAGTTTGCATCATTCTTCTCTCCATTCTGCAATCACATGGATACTCACTTGTGCAGAAATAGCTGGGGCAAGGAGCCAAAACATAATGGCCTTGTTTAGACAGCTGAACTTCTGAAAAGGGTAAAATCTAAAATTAATTGTAAGTTCTGCCTGTGGACTAGGCCCACATATATACGTTTTGCCTGGAACAGTATTTTTCATGTGCATTTCTACAGGCACAGTGAGTGCTGAAATCCTGGGTGTGCAGTTTACTCATGCAGAAATAATGAAGAGCAGTCTCTTGCCTGTTTTCTTCTTCAATAGGTACCACAGAGGACTGTGTTTCCAAAGCAATTGTCAGTGAAATGGTGTCTGCATCCTTTTGTGCAAAACGAAAGAACAAGACAGAACAGAATAAGTTACAAACTAATCAGAGGTTTGGAAGCTGCTTCAGATCTGCATACATTTAAATGAATAAATAACCAATTTAACTACTTAAGCAGTGCTATCATTCTTTGTTAGTGTGACCCTCATGCTTATGCTAAGTGTGTGAATGCTTTTATGCCAAGCAGACCAGTGTGTTAGAGAGAAGACTGGTGACTCACAGTTCCTTGTAATGAACTACACTGAAAAAGAAATTTTAAACCTGTAAACTCTGCCTTCATCACACAGGCACATTGCTATAACACAGCAGACTGGGAAAACAACTTCTCAGATAAATTTTTAACAAAGGCCGTATATTTATTCCTTTTAAAAGACAGGAGGAATAACCCCCAAAAGTTGACCAAGCTATTTCTTTCTGTCCCCTTTGTTATTTTCCCAGTATTTCTGGACCTGAGTCAAAATGACAGCTGTCCACCCAAGCTTTCTCACTGATTTCTCTGGGGCTTGGATGGAACTTGCTTGTTACCAGCATTTGGTGCTGACCTCAGTCTGCCATCTCATCACCCAGGCTCCCAGGAAGTGAGAATAGAAGACCCCAAGCAACATGAGGAAAGAATTCAGATTAAAGTGGCCTGGGACAGGCCTCAATATAACTGATAGTTAAGACACGGCTTCAAAATCCAAACAAAGGGGGCATGTCTTGGCACAATATCCCAGTATATGTTTGAAGAGCATCATACACCATGAAACCAAAGGCTTTGGGCAGTGCTGCTGATTTAATAATACTAAAATAAAAAATGGAACTGTGATTGAATTTGAAATTTGACCATATTTTTTGTTCTGTCAACTTTGCTAGTATACATTACTGCTTCATTTTATTCTGGGAAAATAGGAAATACAGAAAAACCTTGAAAGTGTAACTTTCTGCCTGGACCTGCAGTGCTTCAGGCAGCTGTCTGCAAGTGGCCCAGGCATAAATCCTCTGTCTTCCAGAATGGCACAGAGGGCATCCCAGCCATTCCTAGACTTGCTAGCAATGCCTCGTCAAGTCTTGCCGTGCATTTGGGTCCCGGCCCAGAACACATCCTCTAAACATTGCTCCTTGCAGACCAGCAGCCTTCTATTCTCCCATCGTCTGTGTCACCTCCTATTTTTACAAAAGCTGTAAAGCACAAGGGAAAAAAAAGTCAATGACTGTTCCACTCATCTGGTAAGGCCTTGTGTATGAGATGGAATAGCACATGGCACCCAGAAGAACATCAAAAAACACAGCTCTATTTAAACCCCGTGTATTTGACTAAAGAAGTAAAACCAGGAAAAAACTAGAGAAAGGAGGTTCCGTTTAATAACCACAATAAACAGCTACTAACCATGTAGTAATCCAGAGGCTCCCACAGACCCATGAACTTTGCCAGGCCACTGGGGATATCCAGTGCTATCTTCTCAGGTGAGAGAGCAGGGGGAGCAGGGGTATTCCTCAGTTCATCCTTTTAGTCACACCTAGGAAATGCTTATTGTTGACAGCAAACCACAGCAAACACAAGGAGTGTTTTCTCTTCAAAGTGCTCTTTCACAATGTGCAAACCTACATTCAGGGAGGGAGGTGCGCTCAGCATAGTACACCCCCAAACTTCTGGATTTTAGGAGGATCAACCACCTTCTTTGTGGATATGCTCTACCTTTGGGAGTTCTCTGCTGTTCCTTAAGGGCTGTGACTGCTCCAGGGAAGGAGGAAATTTTTTTTTAAAATCATGCTTTTAGGCTGGTGCTTTATTATGGGTGGCAATTTTTATCATCCTTTTGAAAGGGGGGGGGTTCAGTGGACCTTTGAGGATTTGAGTGTTTGTATTTTTGTTTGGGGTCTTTCTGTTTGGATGAGACAGACTACAACATGGATTTGAAAAATAAGGTTTGTTAATACCCTGCTGGCTTTAAAAGAGAGGGTTTGGCATACACATCTTCCCTTTAGGGTTTTGATTTTTCAGGTATGAGCCCCATGCAGCAGAGGAGCCCGATCATTTGGCAGTAATGCAAAGTGTGGCACAGTGACACTTCTGTTCACACAAATCCTTGCACACACAGAATTTTGCTGAAGTGCAGGTAAATATTTAATAAAACTACAGCTGGACAAACTAAGACTCCAGTAATTGAAAGGTCGCTCCATGGGTGAAAAACTGGTATCAACATCATATTGCCATAAGCAGACCTGTATCACTGTGGGTCAGGAGCCTGAACCCTGAGGGCTCAGCTCCTTGTAACAACATTGTGAGGTACTTTAGCTTAAAGAGAAATAAGCCTTCTGCCAATCAACCCCAAAATATACCTAACCACTGATTTCTGACCTCTGCATATTGATGACTCACCTGCTGTGTTTCTTATCATATTCCTGTTTTGGCTGCTTTCTGTTTTGTTTAGTAAACTCGGATGTGCTAAACAGTGCTGTAGGTATTTTCCTCTCCATTCTCAGTGTCACTCTGTACTACATTGCTTCAGTGCCACTTAATACTGTGATGAGGAGTAGTGCATTGACTGCAATGTATACTGCTCATGTTCTTCCTCACTGTTACAATGACTCATTATTCAGAGTATGTTTATGTAATATCATAAATACCAATCTCTGGTATTTATGCAGTATAGTATTTACTTGGGCAAGTTGCCACATGCACTAAAGAAGTAAACAAAGAGCCATTCTTCAGAGGGTTAAAAAAGTCTTAAAATGAATCCAATTTTCCTTCATAAGGCACTCCTTGTTATTTTACCTAAAGTGGCTCTTTAAGATACACAGTATGATAAAACACAATTCCTGGGAGACGTAATTATGGTTCCTAAGAGACTGGTGAATAAACAATCAGAAATAGAGTGTTTGTTTTCCCTAGGTTTTTCTTAACTATTAATGGAAGGCATAAAAAAAATTGGGGAGGAATGTATTGGGGTTGATAAATGGTAAAAAAGCTGAGGAGCATACTTCACTGAACACCCAGAACTTCTGCCTAAAAGCAGTATTATTTTATTTGATTGCAAATAATCCTACTTTGCTAATGCATTTGCAGTGAAGGTAAACACCACAGTGGATTCTTTGTTTCAATGGCACAATGTGTGTTCTAAAGTAAAGAGCTTGCCTTGTCTCACATTACCTTTAAGCATTAATACAAACAGCTTCCTTCGACTGAAGGTGACAAAATTTTCTGCATTGTACGAAATGTTCTGTCTGACACAAATTCCTAAGGAATGGCAGGGGGCCCCCCATCAGTACAGTGCTGAGCCATTGCAAGTACTTTCCTAGGAAATCAGGGACACTGCAGTCAACCTTACACACGTGTGGCCACTAAAAACCTAGAAGGTGGCTAAAGCTACGCTTGAATCAACAGCTGAGGAAAACCTCTTTGCCACCAGTGTATATCAGAATGCAATTGAGTCAGGGGCAGTATGGTCCCTATAGAGATATTCAAGTGATCCATCACGTAAAACCAGAGGTCACTGGTCACCTCTCTATATCAGTAAATCAGACTGATTAAACCAAGCTATTAATTCAAATTTATGGTGTGAATCTTCAACTCGTTGTCATTAGTAATATGTAAGTAAATGACAAACTTTGTTGGACCCTCACAGAAGCACAGCTTCACACCACAGATCCTGGACTTGCACCAGCATCTGCTACTGCAGATTTTTAATCTCATGGATATAATGATCAGGTCTTATTAGTTTTGTAGAAACAGACATAGACCTCACATTCCACCTGTGGCAAGTGGATGTCAGAGTAATAGATCACACTGCTGTAGTTAATAAATATTCATTTATGACCTACTAGTCTCCTTTTTAAAAAAAGAAAAGGCAACAAAAGTATTGATAAAGTCAATTTTGCACCAGATCTGAAGTAAATGCCATTTCAGGCAAAAAAGCACACAGCTCATGAGTTATTGCCTAAATAATGGGCATCCCTTGCCTCTTTCTATCCTGCACATACAGATTTGCAAAAATGTCTACAAGAAAAATATATGCACAGATGAATCTGGTCAAGCTAGTACTTGTTCCTGTCTTAAGAATTTATTAGAGAAGTGAATAAACATGCTTGATGTGGTAATTAACCCCATGTAAATCACAAATCTTGGCTTTATAGGGTTTTGTTCGTGCTGCTGTCATTAAGGGCCATTCAGTATTTCCAAACTGGAAGCAGGCCTGAGGTTAAGCCTCAGCAAATGATGGGGGAAGATGCACAAAATGGGGATAAGGGGACCCTGGCAGGGGAACCCAATCAGCAAGACAGCCCGCTTGTCACTGGTTCACTTCCTTGAGAGTCCAGAGAAAGGAAAGAGAGGAGCAATAAAACACATTGAATCCTACAATCTTTGGGCAGTCTCAGCTTGGTACCCACATTTCTGTAATCTAAAACAAAAATACTCACTTCCAAGCTCTTCACTCTCAGACTCATTTCCCTTGCCCAGGCAAACAAGGGTTAGCCCAGCCCTCTGCTGTCCTGGCATGTGTGTGCAGGGCACAGGGCATGGCCACAGCCCCCACTGCAAGCTCACAGGTAGTAATTGCTCCTGCAGGCTGGCTTACCTGCTCCTCAGCCTCTGGATGCTCCTCTTCAAGGTCTACTGAAACCTACAGGAATCATTTCATAGATTTCAGTGGGCATTGGGTCATTTTAATCTTTCCAAACCAGATGCTGGAATGGATGTATAGTGGCAGTTCAGCCCTCAGGCTGAACTTCTCCTTTGGCTTTAGGGTCCATCCTGCCCTGTTTTTTCCAGCAGCTAACACCATTAGTAATGGAGGTCTATGTCTAACAGGAAATGCCTTCTCTTCTGTAACAAAGCCCTCAAATTAATTACCAGTAGTGTGATGTCTTTGAAGAAAATCGGAATTACAGTGCTGTAGCACTGATGGAGTGAATACTTCAGTGACTTACTAGACCTCTTGCTGACATCTGCTATAGCATGCAGATGATAAGCCATAGCAAAAAGGAATGTGTTTCTATGTACACTCTTCTGATCACTGGTAAGGAGGTCCATCAAAGATGCCTTTCACTTCAGGACACTTGGTCCTAGAGAAAGTTTAATTAGTGAATATCCTGCAGCCACCCAGACAGGAGCATGCTGGAGAATCAGAGATGAGCTCTTCATAGGGCAATACTGCTTGTAAGAAAAATACACTTCTGCTCTTGTGCTACAAACCCATCTTGTCTTCTGGCTACACTGAAGAGAAAATGATCACCAAGGAAGACAGCATAACATAGCAAAACTGAAAACACATTTAGCAATTTGCATACCTTGCGTGCCACAGAACACCCCCAAATCCTGGTGGAAATGTGCATAATGTGCCAGACATCATGAACCCAGGAACTCCCCTCCCCATAATCCCTTGGGACCAAAAAGTTTCTGATTGTTCTCCAGCTTCCCCATAAAAGCTTCATTGTTACTGCAGCCCAGCCTTTACCAGGAGTCATGGCATCGGGCCACAGCCTCCAGGGACACTCTCAAGCTGCACAAAACAAGTTTTTCCAAACAGTTTAAGTATTTCCCAGCCCAGACTCTCACATTCTAGTTGTTTGTGCAGGGACAGTAACCCACCAAGCCCTGCCTAAAATACTGGTTGTTTAAACTCCACAGAGACATTTTTTGCTAACATTCCTTACTGCTGTAACCTTTTGACCATTTAAAACTACTAATAATGGGCAGATTCCATAGGCCTAATGTCAAGGAGCCATGCCTGCTGCAAAAAAAAAGCAGTAATCAGACAATAGATATGTAATTGCTGCTTCCTCTGGACCACTACTGAGCTCACAATTTCTTAATTTAACTTGACTTTGCAGCAGTCCATGAGATACATGCAGCATCAACTGAACAGCTCTCAGTTGCACTAATATTTTGTGATTAAAGCAGTAAAATTTGCTCAGTGGGAGTTGACTTGATTCAGTGGCACTGGAGGAGCTGTATCTCTCGGAGAGGCCTGAGCCACCCCATGAGCACCAGGATGCCATATCAGTGCTCAGCTCCCTTGCTTGGTGCCCACAGCACCCCAGCACATGGGCAGGTTTCCGTGGTCATATTTTGGACAGCATTTGTCCAAGTTCCTGTGTAGAGATTTTACCCTCTTTTCTAATCAGGCAGCATGACAATGGGAAGAGGCCATTACAAAATTGCTTATTGTACTTAAATTTCTCCCGTGGGATTTGGGGAGGACCCTAGTGGTTGTGTCAAGGACACAGACAGGCTGGGTGCAGGGATTTGATGGCAGCAGGTAGAAGTTGGGAAGGATGAACATCACTGGGACACCCTGCAGATGCTGTGGCAGTCTCTGAAGGTGCCTGTTTTGCACAGTGCTCATTTGCAAGGGGACAGCACAGTCAAAAGCCTCATGATAATGGCTCAGGGTTCCCTGTGCCCACCAGCAAGAGCAATAGTCTCCACCTCTCCAGTAGATTTCTGCCAGCCTCAATAGGCTCTACACAAACATCAATCCATCATGACACCCCTGATGGCAGCAGAGGGCTGGCAGCCTGGAGCACACTGCCTTGGGGATCTGATGAGAGTGTCTGCCTTCTGCACAGACAGCAGCAGCCTGCACACTTGTCCTGACCAGCCCCATGCGAGTACTGAGCTGCACCTTCCATCCCTGCAGGACAGCAGCTCCTCACTTAAACCAGAGCAGACTCCTCAATATCCCACACCTTCCCCTTCATTCTCGTCCTAATCAAGCTAATCATGGCATTCATTTGCTAAATTAGTACTAATTAGTGAAATGCTAATTAATAAAAGGAATGACAAACCCATGGATTCTGTTCATAATGGACTTCTCTCTCAGCACTTTGGAGGCACTGCCATCTCTGCCCTGTGCCGAGAAGGTCAAAGCCATTGGAAGCCATTCAAAGTCACAAGCACAGGTCACAGGGACACTCCAGCCACAGTGCCTTGACTTCCCCATACATCCTGGGGAAAAATCACACTGGTTTGAGTCACCACTTAGGGCCATGGAGTGTTTGGTGGTTTTCAGTATGGGGCTCTTCAGAAAGTGACTTCTAGATGACTTGCTCTGCAAAGATAATAAAACAAACAGAACTGGAGCTAGAGAGGAATTTCTGGAGTGCTCAACACCAGTCCTGGCTTCTGCCATGAGTCCAGGCAGGCCCTTAATGAGCCGTGGCAGGTTGATGAGTGCCAAGTAAGCACAGCCCTTTTAGAGGTGCCTAAATACACACTGTTATTTAAGGAAATAAAAGGCTTTAAAATGTGCTCATTATTTCAGTCAGGTGCGCTTGTGCTTAAATGACTCAAGTCCATCTAACCTTTATCTCCCAGAACCTTGAAGGGCTTTGGGTAGGAACAGAGACTGCCAGCTGCCCTTCTCACATGCTGCCAAGCTTTTCACTTTGTGTCAGTGACCACGCAGCAGCAGAAAGCAAGTGTGCAATTGCAGCCTCATCTAATACCTTCACTCAGTTTGTTCTAATTTGCTAACACACGCACCATAATTAAAGGGCTTGTGTTTAGGCATATCTCAAGAGTTCCTTGTACATGTAATAGAATACGATAATTCATCCAGATCCTGTCAGGGAAGACCAGTCCTAAAATGTCCAGGGCCAGACACAGAGCCCTTTGTACAGACGGGAAGAGCCCCAAAGATCTTTGGGAATCTGGTGCAGATCAAACCTGATGTCTGGCAAGATTCTGCTTTTGCATCTTGTCCTTGTGCCTGTGCAGCCTCACTGGGAACTGCTGTCAAGAAGCAGAGATGCAGGCAAATTCCCTCACGAGGGTGCCCAGTGCCACTCCAGTTTTCAGTGTGGGCCCTCTTCCTTGCCTTGTCTTGGTTAGGGACACCCTGGAAGCTTGAAGATGCCAATCTGGAAAGGACAGGTTCATGCTGGAGAGGGCTCCTGTGCTGTCATCCCCAGTCTGCTAGAGGGGTGCACAACACAAAGGAGACCTGGCTGTTCCCACCAGGCTTCTTGCCAGCATAGCTCTGTTGCTTTCTTCCTGACCATTGTAGCTATGGCAGCAAAAATTCAAATGAAGCTCAAGTGTCGGAGTTGATCCTTTGCCTTGTGTGTGCCTAATGGCAACATCTTGTGTTGTTCAATAAGCTCTCTCTTGCATCTCTCATTGCACAGACTGAGCCTTGAAGAAGTTTTTGGGATCTTGTATAAGCCCTTGGCCAGGTAGTGTGCAGCTCTGCAGAAGGGGCAGCCTCTCCTGGTTGTACGCCCAGCAGGGGCTGAGGTTTTGCTATATGCTTCATGACATTTGCTGAAGATCTGCACCAAAACACCAGAATCATCTTTGTTCCAGACTTAGTGACACTCACTGCTTCTGAACACTAAGCAGGGATGTTTACTTGCTTTGAGATGGCACTAAACCAATAAAGAACAGCTGACACAAATAGCTGATGGAAAAATAAGTTCATGGCATTTTTTAATCTAGAAACCTATCTCACCTTAATGCAAATATTCTATCAATACTCTGGTGAGTCTGCTCCCCAAATGGATCTGCACCTGACAGAACAGAAGGGTGGAGCTGTGCCCTACAGCTCCATGCTAGTGGCCTCTGAAGATAAGTGAGTTCCTGTGCAAGGCACTGAGGACTCTGCACTGTGGAAGCTTGGTACTGAACTGCAATGGCTCCTCTTTACAATGCAGTGAATTCCTGGCCTTAGAGTGGAGCTGTTGTGTGTGGGCACAACGTGACGGTAACAGCTTTGCAGTGGTTATGGTCTTTCGGGAGATGGGAGGGTGGCAGTGTTACCAGGAAGGTTGGTGCCTCTTTCCTGATGCTTTTATGGAGTTTCTGACAATAGTTTAAGACACTTAATTTATAAATTTCTCAAGAGAGATTTTTACTTCCCAGAGGACTGAAGCATTTTGAGCTGATCACACTGAATTATTGGCCCCAGATGAAGATGAAACCATACAGCTGCCTGGACCATAATACTTGTATGAGAGGATGGACATGGCTGTCAAGGGAAGGCTCTGTCTAGGCCTATATCCTAAGGATCACAGCCCCAGCTGGGACCTGGCAAGAGTCCTTCCACTGAAGGAATTACAACTTACAATTGCTCCTACTAAAGCTACATTTGGCCTTTTATCTGACCTTCTTTGATCTTCTTCACAACCTCTGGCAGGTCTTCAGTGCATTCAGTTCTTTATATTAAAGTAATTAATCCAACATGCAACCAATTAGGTTCAGACATAGTTTGATGACCGTAATATTGTACAGATGTTCTACCAAGTTTTCAACAAGTGAGGGTGTCTGCTACATGACACTTTCTAGTGACTGCAGTTCAGAAATATCCCAAGGAGAAAAACATATTCCAGAATTACCCTCCAAGCCCGAGTGTCCCACTTGCAGACAACATGCTGGCTTTGTGTACATACAATAGGGACTCAAACACTGCTCCTTCTTGTTGGGCACAGCGTGCAGGGCAAGAATCTCACTAGACCTGTGTGAACAGGTTTGTCATCCAATAACCTCTCCACCTGCCGCTGTCATTGCTAGCAACCCACATCAAATATGTTTTACTTATCAGAAGCAAAGAGGCAGCAGCACATGTAAAGTCTTTTAGCTTCATCCATTTTGCCCAGGTCCCTAAGGAGATGTGAAAGGGCAGCTGGTACAGGAGAGCATTTGCTCCTACTGCCTTTGCTCTGAATACAGTGCAACCCTCATTGCTTCTGTCTCTGGTGCCGCTGTCCTGATGCAATGCAGTATCGCCAACACTCACGGTATTACCTAAAGCTCCTCTTTGGGTAGACTTCAGTTAGTGAGGCATCCTCCATCTGGTCCTGGTGTCAAATAGGTCATAGTTTTACATGGATGAAAAATGAGACTCCCTTCAGTTCGGATAACCCTGGAACTGCACAAGTCTTCCAAAATTCAGCAGAGGCATTGAAAGCATGTCACCACTGTCTCTTTTGACCTGTGGGATACAGGCTGTTGTCACTGGTATTTGTTGAAGTGTCCTAGAGTCTATTCACTTGGACTTTGCTCTGTTAGTGACAGAGAAGAGGCACATTTCCTTGTTGGGGTCATTTCCTTTCAGCAGAAGGAACCAGCGCTAATACCCAGTGCTAGTTTGTTTCCTGGCTCTCCTGCCAGGGAGAGAATTTCTTGTGCTTGGGAGCCTGACAGCAGCAAGAGCAACTGCAAGCTATTTCTCTCACACCTTCAGAGCTCTTTCAGAAAGAATGCTCATTTCTTCCTGCTCACACCTTGCCAAGGATAAAGAGACACCCATGGGGATCTTCTAGGTCTTGTCATAGCACAAACGAGCAACAAGAAGCCCACAGGCAGCGGCATTACAGACCAGGGTTCTGGCACTAGACTTATTTGTAGAGTTTTTGTATTACAACAAAAGGTCTGGACAATTTGGCAATAGGAACACTAATGGACTTCAGATGGAGAATTATCTAATGGAGTAGCTTTCTTCCAAAAATGCCATTCTATCACAATCAAAATGCTTGTGAAACTATCATTTTACCAACTATTTTTTTGGGGAAAAAAAAGCCAACAATTTTTAAAATAAAACATTTAGAGTTCTTTATTTTATGTAATATATGCATTTTTAAAAGCTGTAATGATCTAAATAAGCCTAAACTATTTATTTTTGTGGAATTTTCCTTTGTGGAGAATTTCAACATTTTGAGGTTTTGTTTTGAATTGGAATGAAAACAAATTTCAAAATCTCAAAATCGTCTGTGAAACACAATTTCCATTCTCTGGCCAGCTCAAGTTTCAGGCTAGAGCATGTATAATACCTCCCCTGCAGGGAAGCTCTTTAGGAAAAATGTCTCTGAATGAATTTACTGGTGCAAACATATAAAGATTTGTCAATTTGTCGAAGCAGACATACCTGCTGAAAGCTCCTCCAAGTCAGAACCTCCACAAGTTCCTGAAAGATTTATTTCTGAAAGGCATTGCTAACTTCGTACAATTGATGGTGGTCATTTCCTGGCATTGATATTAACCAGGCAGTAACACTTGTCACTTATTTGCAACAGACCACAGAATTGATACTGTAACTATTTTCTTAGTCAACTTCAGTTGGACTCCTTTTAATCGTTTTAACTGGAGATTAAGAGCTTTATATTGCATTTTCAATGTAAGCCCTGTTTGTCCAGACTAAAATATTCAATAGAACAGAATTCATATTCTGCAATATTTAGATGAATTTAAATATTTGCAGCCTTAGCAAATAATTTTGCCTCAGAAAAACCCAAACAACTTGCACTTTCATGTGTAAGAAACAGAAACCTACCATAGGACAAATTAATTATTAGGAACATTCATGGAGACTTGCTGTAAGTTGTGTTTTCAAGTGAGTCACTTTGAATCTACAGTGACATCAATGAGATCATAGGCCAATCTGTTCACAGCAGCTTTATATATCATAAAGGTATGAAGCAGCCTAATACTGGAGTCCATTAACATAAAGAGCTTGTAAGTTAATCACACACTCTTTAAGATAAAAAACAAAAAAACCCCAAACAACAACAACAAACCACCCCTGCATGCCGTAGGACTTTTTGCTGCCTTTTTCTAGCTGTGCTTTACTGAAGAGAAGTTGGTGTGCACTGTGCTGAGGTACTCCAGAGAGTTTTGCTCCTCCAGAAAGCAACGGCTTTGTGTCAAGGTGAAAGCTGAATGAAACACACACTCTTCAGTCAAAGTTTGTTTATAACTCCTGACTCTGCTGGGTCAGTTATGTGGCAGTTTCACTAAACAAACAAGTAAAACACAGGTCAATGTCCAATACTGGAGTGCAGCTTATTTAAGCAGCTTCAACAGTCGGTAGAGGAGCAAAGCTGTACGTGGAAACAAACTGCCTCTGCAGTAAATATCAGGGAATGAAAGACAGTAGATCAAATCATGCCCAGGTCTGACCGAGGGTTTTTTTGAAGATGCCTTTGACCAACCAGTTCAGCTTGATGCAGGAAGTTATTGAAAGCACATTTGGCACTTGATGCATTTGTTGCAGAATCAGCAACACAAATCTTTCAATCCACTATCTTGAGTTGCTATATTATAAGGTGTGTGTTAAATCATCATGAAAGGAATCACCCTCTACAGGACTGGAGAGGGGAAACCAAACCAAAACTACATGGTAAATCTATCAAGGAATGACACAGAGGAGCACAGCCAGCTGAATCAGTACTGTATGTGTCTCTTTCCCATTCCTCAGTTCAGCAAGATATTTTCTATGATCCTACTAAGTTAGCTGTTGACCTTGCATATATAAACCATCTCCTTTGCTAGACTGCCCGTCCTTTTTATACCCCTTAACATAGTTACACAATCCCTATATAAATCCCTCCCTCCTTACCTTGTATTGTCCAAGAAACATGTTAGCCTGCTTCCTACTTGGAGGCTGACTTTGCAAAAGCACTGCCAAGGCACCTTGT
>NW_008238401.1:432278-469453 GCF_000691975.1 Corvus brachyrhynchos | reverse complement strand
TGGAAGGGGAGCTGTTCCGGTTGGAAGTGAGAGGAAAGGGTCTAGCAGGGACTTGGCTCCTTGCTGGGAAGGACCTATTTGTGGTTGTCCTGTGCTTGATAGTATTTCATTTGTTTGATATTAGCAAATTCATCAACTGGAGGCTTTTTCACTTTCCTCAGTGTAAAATTTCAATATAGAATCACAGAATATTCCGAGTTGGAAGGGACCCACAAAGATCATCAAGTCCAACTCTTAAGCAAATGTCACTCTGTCTCAGTTTGGTTCTGCTGTGCCTGTAGAACAGACTGCCTTTAACAAGAGTAAACATAAACTAGGGTTGTCTGGCTTTGACAGACAACTTTGGTTGTTTGGCTTGGAACAAAAGTAGAGGACATTTGCAAAATTAAAGCAACCTTACTTATGCAGAAAAGTGAGGGAAGTGAGCAGAGAATTGATCCCAGGAAGACTGCAATACAGGAGTTCTTAGATTCCTAGACAAAACCTGTCTAAATAAGTTTGTGGTCAATACTTGAAGCAGCAATTGACCTTCCCATCAGCTCTTTTGATAGAGGGATGGTGGCTGAGCTCCATGTGGCTGGCACAGGGAGCTCCTTTGTGGCTTCTGCTGGCAGCCTGACATGTGAAGGTGTGCTAACATATTAACTGGGCACCACAGGATGGAAACCACTGCTTCTTTTGATTCTACCTGCAAATTTTTTCTACTCAGCAAGTAAACATGTGGGCAAACAGGGACAATGGTTTAAAAAGCATCAAGCATGATAAAAATGCTTAAAGGAGAAGACGATATTGTTCAACTGAGCAGAAGTGAGAGGGAGGCAACTGTCCAACTTGGAGAAACAAGGGATTTGTTTGGGGAGTCACAGAAACATTTGTCTGGAAGCCATGGGAGAAAATGAAGAAAAGGATGCTTTATAATAAATATAAAGACAATCTTGTATCATTAGGATTACCAGGCTAGGAAGTATTTTCTTTGGGAAAGCTCTGGCCTCCAAGTCTAACAGAGATTTTCTAATAGCTAAAGAAGAAATACGTGCATGGAGTAATTAAAATAGCATTAGATTCCCAGGCAGAGCAGCAAGCATTACACAGGACTAAAAACCAGTGAGAGAAATCTAAATCACTGCCCCAAAGTCAGCCACCTATGGTCTTTGATCTGCAAATGTGTCAACAGGAAATAGTGGGAAAAATTAAATGCTTCAGTATAAAACCAATAATGAAGTAAAAGAAACACAAAACCTATGCCATAAAATCAGTATGTCACTCATTTTTTGTTGTCCAGCTCCGTTTATAACATACAAAAAGCTGGTTTGCAGTGCCACAGCACAAGAAAAGCTTACTGAAGGCTTTCTTGCAACTTTTTAAGCAAACACAATCACAAAGTCTATTTAACAACTCTTATTCTATTAGTAATAGTACTAGAAGCATCAGTAGCAGTAATGGTGGTTGTGTTACAGTAGCCTTGAGAGCCATGAACTGTATCCCCTGGCCTGATGCAAAGTGCACTCTACAAGCATATAATAACAGATGGAAGAGTTTAAAACCTTGACATTACTTGTATGTAAAATTTTGATTTGATTTAAAATCTGCTCTGTTCCAGCAAAGATTTATTTGTGTGCTTTTCTCTACCACTGTGAGGAATGTGACTACTCACAATGTGGAAAGCAAAGCACATGCAGGATGAAAATCAGACACAAGTAAGCAAAAGGGGGAGATGGAGAATATTATCACCCCTGAAGACTTTATTTGCCTTTGTGTCCATGAAATGTGAAGCTTTCTTTTCTGCTGAGCCCTTTCACATTCAGAAAACATGGGTGAAGACTGAGAGCATACTTAGACTACCTTAAAGCTTTGGATATTTAAAAATGGCAACACAGTTTGGCTTCTCATTTGGCATCTGGTTTCTGAGCCTTGTAATGCATTTGGATCACATTTTCCCCAGGCTTTCCCCTGTAACTGGAAGAATTAGAAATGTATTGTTAAAAAAAAAAAAAAGTGAGAACATCATGTGATTGTGTGCTTCCAGAAGCTGAGACTTGAAGAAAAAGCCTACCCTAGACTCACAATAAAATCATGAGAATTGAAAACACCAGACTTAAGAAGCTTGTCCAAGATTTCTGCTGTGCATATGTAAAATCAGGGTGTTGTCAGGACTAGTTAGTTAATGTCATAAAGCACTCATAAGAACAACTTCAGTTTTATTTAAGAGGAAACCAAAGTGTAAAGTGCTTTACATATAAATCTGCCCTTTAGAAGAGCAATATTAAAAACGCAAGACTGAGCTCTGGATTACTGAAGGGTAATAAAGAGGTTTTAAACACAACCATAACTCATTCTGCATGAAAATGACTCAGCAGTGCCTTGACCAAGTTGGAAACA
Source organism: Corvus brachyrhynchos (assembly GCF_000691975.1). Classification (NCBI taxonomy): domain Eukaryota; kingdom Metazoa; phylum Chordata; class Aves; order Passeriformes; family Corvidae; genus Corvus; species Corvus brachyrhynchos. Next base: position 467,074 of record NW_008238401.1, on the reverse strand, counting down.
GGACCTCTGGAAGTGATTAGGAGTGGACTGTCTCCCAACATGCCTTCCTCCACTAATCTGTTTGGGATGGCAGAAGTGCTGAGCAGCCCAGTGAAAGGAGCTAACCCCTGAGCTGAGCAGGGAGATGCTGGCTCTGCACCTCCACAGCCTTTGTCTCAGGAGCTGAGTGAAGCATGGTGGCAGTGGCTCTTCTGGAATGACAGGTAATGTCTTGCAAAGAAGCAGGTTCTGCTGTGAAATACATCATGTGGCCATCTTGTGTCTCTATTGCAGTGATTTTGGTGGTTTCAGACTATCTGTAGTGTGGCTATGCAGACTGAACACGCCCCCAGTCACAGCCCATCTGGTGCACTCCTGAGTGCTTTTGGGCAGAGCAATCCAGTTTGCACTGCTAAGACCATGCTGCCATGGAAGCAGATTTGGGTGAATGGAGACAACAGCAAGATTTCCTTCAAAAGCTACTTCGCCGCCGAGTCAACCCACTGCCACCCGCAGCTCAGCATGGCTGGTGTAAGGAACATAATCTCCAAGGGCAGAATTGAGCCTTCTGCAAAATATATTTTGTGCGAAGTGTTTTTCTTCTTTGTCCACTTGTGGGTTCATAAAAATATTGCCAATAGGGGGTGAGGACTTGGTGACAGTAAATGCAAGCCTGCTGACAGAAGGCTTGCTTTTTCTTTCCACCTTTTGCAGACTCTTCAGAAGACCTTACTAGCCCAGACACCCCCAGCTAAGAATCACTAGTTTCAGTCTTTTGGACCAGATCTTTGAGCAGCAGAGATCTGTTCAGTTTGATGGCAGTAAAATAATTCACACATGTTGAAACACTCATTTCCTGGCTTTAGCTGCCTTAGAGCTGGACCTGTTTTACACGCTACATAGCTGCTCAGAACCCGCTGGTCTGCTCCCCTTTCGGATGCAACGCGAAGGGAGTGCTGTTACTTTGTTAGAGAGAGTTTAAAACAAACAAGCCACCACCAACTGCAGTTCATGTATATGGGTATGATTTTAAATTGCAAACAGGAGGCTACTTGGCTTTGCATAGTAAGCATTGTCTGGCAGCAAATTGTCTCCTCTGATCTCTCTGAGCCTTGGATGGCTGTTGTGAGATTGTGTCACAACTAGTCATTAATTATTTCATCAAAAGCTTATTTTTCTCATTTCCTCATCATTATTTCCACCTAGTTTCTTTTAAATTGGATCCATTTATTGACAAGTCTTGTTTCTCCCCTAAGTGGAGTCTGGGCTTTGCAGAGAAGAGCACTGACCTTAGAAAAAATGTATTGTTAACATATGTAGTTCACATGCATACATATGCATACACTGAGCAAGAAATTACTGTATGTGTGTATAAACATTGCTCTGGCCCTCTGACCGTCCTCTCATTCACTCTGGAACCAAATTCCCCTTCTTTCTACCTACAGATTCCTCCCCTCTTCCTACCTGATAAATATGATAAGTGATAAAATATTGTGGGAAAAAAAAACATCTTGCAAAAAAAAAAAGATACTGTCATTCTCACCATGGGAATGAATAAACAAGGAAAAGCAAAAAGGAAAAAGGTGAGTGCAGCTCTCAGGAGATTCATGTCCTTGGGAGATACTTATTTTTCAAAAGTGCCACAGTGTTCCTGGAAAAATGGAGACCCCTCCTGGTAATGCTAGCCCTGATAGGCAAGACAGGATAGCACTATTCATGGACATAATTACAACCAAAAGAGTACAACTACCGTGGAGGGACTACAGAGCCAAAGAAGTGGGGGAGGAGCAAGGCAGCCAAAACATCCAGTAGAGAGGCTCAGAAGTTCTCCTGTCTCCTCATTGCTGAGATGCAAGCAAAGAGAGAAATGGAAAGAACTGCCAGCACCTTCATCTCCCCCAGAGAACAAAAGCAGCTTCACAAGCACATTGTAGGCAACAGCCTGAAGAACAGAGGCTACAGGGCTGCAGTGGGACAGAGGTGAGGGGAATGCCCCAGAGAGGCTCTCCAGGCAGTCCCAGCAGCACACCCTGGATGCTAAACTCAAACATATTCTGTTAGACAGAAAGCTGCTGCTGCCACCCTTCCATAACCTTAAGCTGGAGCAGCCTGTCTGCAGGAGACAGCAATTTGCTGTACCTACGTAAGAGTCATCTTGGTGAAGAGACTGGTTGTTTTTGGGAAATACAGTCTTTTCTTCACAGTCTGTTCAGCATGTTGTGTGCAAAGCAATGCAGAATGTCAGCAAGATCCCTTTGTGTCTGACTCAGCAATGGCACCATGATAACCATGGTTTGTCCTGCAGCTTGTGCTAAAGAGCGCAAGACTTACCACAAGGACTCCAACTCTTTCACAATACCAGAACACAAGAACAGAAGAGCAGCCACACTGGGCCAGGCCAAAGGTCCATCTAGCTCCTGTCTCCAACAGTGGGCAAAAGCCAAATGCCTGGGGAAAAGTATGAACGCAGGGTAAGCACATACAATATTTCCCCTGAGTGCTCTCCCAGCCACCATCTTCAGATTAGAAAATTTTGGAGCCAAGGATGTTTAGATGTACTTAGAGCCCTTGGTTGCATCCTTCAACAGTCCTTGTTCTTTCTCTAATCCTTATGCTTTCTCAAGACTTACTCTTTCTGATGTCTTATTTATTTGCCCTTCAGATGCTCTTCATTGTCTTCATTCTGGATGTATGCCTCTCTATATAATTCATCTGTGTTTTCACGGAGTTTAGTCATACATGCTCCTCCTTTCTTCTCCATCCTTCAAACTTCACCACAACTCATGAAGAAGATGCCTAAAGCTCAAAGTCACCCACTGCGACTGTCCATCACTCGTTAGTTGCTACAAATCCTCAAAAGTTTTTGGTTCCATGACACACATGTAGTCCCATTTTTCCTCACCCACAGAGTTTCTTTCTGACCCTTCACTTTTTGCAGTTCTTTGTCTAGGGCTGGTGCCCCCTTTTGAGGTTTACCTGTGGTCCCCCCCAAATCTCTGTGCATTATCAGAATTTCCCAAAACTGTTTGGCTTACTTGTAGCAGAACTGTTGATTAGAAGTGGGCCAATTTTTTGGTGCTGTCACCTTGTGTAATCAAGCTTTGGCCACAGTGTGTGACACTCCTGGACTAGGTGGATGAAACATACATCAAATTTCTGCAGTGTGGAAAAGACAAAAGCCTTAGGTCTTTCCAGAAATGGCCATGCAATCTTTTTGGGGTCCTGAGAAAAACCTATTAAACTGTCTGCAAGTCCTTATTGACAAAGACCCCATTATGAGGGGATGTTACATGTAGTGGCTCAGCCTTAGTAATTCAGAACTGACAGTGAGGAGACGAGTCCCTGAGATCTGCACCATGTGGCTCATTCCCAGAAGCAGCAAGTCATTTTCAGTGCTACTACAGTCAGGGAAGGAGTTTATGTAAGAGATCACAGCTGTCCCTTCTGTCCTGGACTTCCTCAATGATGAATCACCTCTCCAAGAAAGCTGCTTCCATGAATGCAGTGGGTTCAAAAAACTGCCCTTGCATCCATGGTGATGAGTCAAGCCTCTGGTCTCTGTGCTTTCTGTTGCAGAGCCCACTGTTCCTCTGCGTGGGGAAAAAAACCCAGGAGCTTCCTCAGTAGGGCTACAAGCTTTGAAATGACACTTTCTGTCTTTCTTCCTTCTGGGGAAGATGAACTAATCTGGTCAATCAAAGAAAGGCTGTTATTCCTCTCACCACACCTTTCTTATAGAAGAGGTCAGGGAAAGTCATGATTGTTCTTACTCTTTCCTCATCAGTAATCAGAGTGAAGGATTGAGGATCATGGGCCCTGGATAATTTTTTTCCCATCCACAGATATTCATTATATAGAGTTAATTTCTTGTCTGGCCTCTAATTTTGAAGGTTAAAGTCCACTGCTCATAGAAATGGTACACTCTGGGCAGAGTTCTCCACATTCCCCTGTGCTGACACCAAGGTGCAGAGACCATGCCTACATATCTGCAGGGAGCATGCTGGAATGTCCATCAGCCTCGGGCTTCTCCCAGCCAGTAAGTGTGCATCATTTCAAGCAGTGTTCTTGTGAGCGCCTGAGTGGTGCCCTGCCAGGAGACATCTTAATTTAGAAAAGCAAATAGTGAGGCAAGCTTCATCTTGCTGCACACACAAAGAAAGGAGAGGATGTACAAAAGTGTGTAGCTTAACTCCTGGATGCTCATCACAAAGACTTGGCACAGGAGCCACTGCAGGACTTTTGGAGCGTCCAACTTCTGCCAAGTCAGCTATTGTTCACCTCTGCAAATGGCATTGGGAAAATCTGTACATATTTTAACCCTGAAGCACACCATGACATCTAAAGCCATCTGAGCAGATGACCAGCTGCAAAACTGGAACTAGCTTCTGCCCTAGAAGGAGAACACAAAGCCCAGAGGAAAGCTATTATCAACATAAACAGAGTGTTATTTTGGCTTTGCCTGTTGTTGCCCAGTTGTGTCTGGTGTGAAGTCATTGTCCTACAACTAACAGCAGGCACATGCATGCATGACACTAACAAAGCAGAAGGAGATGTTGTCATTCTCCACTGGAATTAAAAATCTTACCAGGAAGAAGAAAGGAGATTTTTAAATATGGTGTTGCTACATTTCCATGACTCTACAGAGCAGGAAAATGGTTTAAGAATTCTTAACATCTTTATCAATGTACACACAAAATAAGATTATTTTATAGCTAGGCTTTATCAGTTTAAAAATGCTAGGATAAAAAAGGATACTTAAACCCCAGTTAAAGTAAATATATAAACCAGCCTTTGATTGGAAATGTTTTCTTCAGTTCAGGGAAAAGAAGTTATTACAGCATTACCTCCACCCTCACTTTTATTCTACCTGTTCTTTTACCAGTATTTAAAATATTAAATATTTTTAATACTTGCTATATAGGGACTGAGTTCTTAGGGGCAGGACTTTTTTCCCCAACATCTAACACACCAAGGTTGTCCCCTGGCTAATAGCCAGGACATCTGTTCCCAAATAAATATTAATGCTACACCTCAGCATGCAGCCTTTGATAGTTGTCAGGACTGTAATTCACAACACACATCTCATTGAGAGATTTTTTCTGCATAGCATGCCAAAGCCCTAACAAGCTTTGAGCAGATACAAAACAGTCTGGTAAGCTGGCAGTGATAGCAAAGATGGACATTTTTGCAGGAAACCCAGAGATTTATACAATGTGTTCTAAAACAGAAATACATAATGACAACACTACACATCTGCATAATTGCACTCTACACAATGCTTTCTAATTTGTACGGCCCACTGTGCTGGAGTATGTGCACTGATCCCCCAAGGTCCACCAGGCTCCATCTAAAACAGATTAGCACTAATCATAGCATCTTCTCACACTTCCTATGCAAGAATAAACAGCAGAAGGAATGAATTGCTCTGCCCCTCATGCACATGCAGGGACTATACAGCTCATTGTGTCCCACTCACAGCAGACCTGAGACTCAGCATGATATAGTTTATCTCCTTATGGAGGGAACATCACTATACACAGCCCACAGATTTAATTTTCAACAATCTGTCTGGTTTAATGGTAATTAGCCTCTTTTAGAGCTTTATACTGAAACATGGACACCCCTAGACCAGACTAGCTCAGGCAAGCTGTTGTTATAGGGCCAATGCCAGCAGCCTGTCTCAGAAACCCCTTTGGTCACAGACCCTTTTGCTCATCCTCCTGCTGTTCCATCAAATGTACTTCGGACACTTCTGAGCTCCACCTGCCACCAAAGGACAAACGTAACAGCAGTGGCATGTTTGGTTCCAAATGTCAACCACAGTAGGTGGATCAGCTGCAAGAGCTCATGGGTGCCTCACATCCACAGCATGAACCGTCCCTGAGGCTGAGCTGTAGGCATCTCTGCAGCTTCTCTCAGTGTTGGCACCACTATACAGAGCTCTGAGCTTCTCATGTTAAAGAGCAGCTGGGTCTCTCCTTCCCTCTTGCCTGTGTATCTCATGGATTCTAGCAGCAGCTGTACATGGGATAGTAAGGAGTGTAAGGGAGATTTAAATTAGTAAAAAGTTAGAGCTTGGCTAGGAAAGGCAAACAGAAAGCAGAAAGCTAAAGGGACATCATGGTGCCAGTGCTGTTTCTGAGATAACTCATTTGAAAGGAAAAGGGGAATAATATATTTAAACTGAGGCAGAATTACACAATGAGGAGGGGCTGGGATATTACCCAGTTGATAGAGTCAGAAATAGAAGAGAGCCTTAGTCATGCATCAAGAGAGGAACTGGATACATTTTTGGAAGTGAAGCAAACTGAGGCATAAAGTCACTGGCCAAGGATAAATGAGTTGGAAAAGAAACTGATTTATATGCCCTGGGCTGCTAAGGGCAGGTCTTGCTATGCTTTCAAGGTAGACTTTCCCCATTTCTTAGTTTCTACGTTGCTCAAATACTTTGTTCATATTGATGAGATTAAATGTAATGACTTTGGAAGTGTGAAGGCATGATTGCTTTGAAACTAAATCAGTGGGATAAATCCAGACTGCCAGTAGAAAAAGGCTGGACTTAAACCACTTTGGCAAATATCAGTATTTGGCTTTTGAGAACATATAACATAACACAGCATAACATAACCAGCACTTGAGAATATATTGCTTATATCAGAGAAGGGATATTCTTTCCTTCTCCACCATGAAATCAAAGTACATATGGACTGAAACACAAGCTGAAGTTTTACAGCTCCCATTGGTTCAGCATCTCTGAAAAGTCAGTGCTGTGCATATGCACAATCTCAGTGAGAAAATAAGGATGAAGCACCCCGGAGAGGAGAACAGCTCTTCCCTGGCTCACATGAAACATATCCATTCAAGCACGTGTATCACATCCACCACCACCAACACCAGCTACTAAGTGGAAATTGAAATCCTTTAACCAAGGGGAGGGAGGAGGCCTATGGGGGTGTCTTCCCTCTAGACTTGGGAATGAGAATAAAAAGTTACATCAGGTTTTCTCAGAAGCTAATCTGTGGCTTTCAGGCCCACACGGGTTGTTGCCAATGACTACTTGATTTCTGCATCAGCAGGTCACAGAGACCAGGTGGGAGCAGAGGGAGTGCATTTATCAGCCTAATGAGACAAGCCTGAGCTCCTTGTCCACTGTCTTCTTCTCCTACAGTTGGTGTCTCCCTGACCTGAGACTGGGGGTGTGGGGTGGAAGTAGCCCTTTAAAAAACATAACCCAGCTGTTCTCAAAGGCAGCTGCTGGCCACCCCTGGCAGGCAGCTGTGGTGCTTCCTGGACAGTCAGGGGATTCTGTAAAGCCAAGTGATGAAATGACTGTGTAACATGCACGGTGTTTACTTCTAAAGGCTAGACAGATGAGGTAGTGGTTGTGATACCCATGCTAACAATACCACACTGATCTTCTTACAGCCACTGTGGGGCCAGCAGCTCAGGCCTCTTGCCTCCCGAGTTATTGTCCTCATGCACAGAACTCTCCAAGTCCGCATGTCAGACTCTACATGAGGCCTCAGAATAGAAGCCACAGTGGCAAAGGGAGGAGCCACAGCAGCCTGATGGGGAGATGGGTGACATCACACTGGAGTGGCCAACCTTGCTTCAGGTGAGTAGTGTGGACTCACCACACTCACTGGCCTTGTTGAAGGTCTTCCCTGCTGGGTGGGCTTCTCTGCAAAAGCAGCTGAAATGGATGCAGGACCTATTTTGTCAGAAGGCAGCATTAGACAAGAAGCGCCTACTGATGCAAAATATGATGTAGGGTGTAAAATCTACATCCTGGCTCTTGGAGTCAAAAAATAGGAGAGAGGTGAGAGGAGGACAGGATCAATCTCGTATCAGCCTGGGATCCTGGCTATGCTGCAAACACACTGGGACAGGAGGTCCAGCTACAGAGCCAGTTAATTCTGGGGCAATCTGAGGATATTTTGGCCCTTCAGACTTGCATAGCATAACCTTTCCCAGCCTCTTCCCAGAGCCTGAGAGAGTTTGGCCTGATTTGTTCTGATGTCCTTGATTTTGGATCAAGCCCAGAAGGTATGAGTGTTTCAACAGAAGATGGTTAGGACCAAAGCTATTCAAAGAACCCTAAAAAAAATCTGATAAAGGAACTTTTATTACATAGTCCCCATTTTATAAATGAAGCAGGAGATAAGAGGAGCTAACAGATTAGAGGACATAAACCCTCTACCTTCCTCTACCAGTTCATGAAACTGATCATGCCCAACTGGCTTTAGCCAAAGGACCTGAGACACTGCATGGTTGAGGCCTAAGTTAAAACATCATGAACTGAATATAGATCTCCTGGTTGTGGCCATGATTCCCAAATGATAAACACAATTTCCCTCACAATGAAACACTGGGTAGATAATAACAGCCTTAGATAAAACTTTTACAATAAACCACTTAAGTTTTATATTGAAATGTAGACATCTGGGATTGTGATTGGAATGAGGGAAGCAAGAACTTGCAGTGTCTTGAAGGTACACCAATAGGTCATGGTTGAAGAAACATCAGAAGCAAGACTTGCTACTACCAGCCCAGGTTTAGACTCTGATGCTAACAACATAGAATTATAACTTCATTAGCAGAATTGCATGATTGTAGCATAAAAATAAGTTTTAAAAGCAGTTAGAAATTAGTGCATGCTAGCAGCAAACTAATGAATTTGCCTCATCTTCCTAATCTTAATGCATTTGGATGCTTCAGTTGTGGAAGTTGTACATTGGCTGCATTCCCAACTGGGGGGTCTAAGGCACTTGACTGAAGAAAATCTGCATTTCCTGACTTGCTCTTACTTTTCATACATCTTGGAATAATGTACAGTAAGGTACATTTCCCTCTCAATCTTTAAACAAAACCAACCAGAAAAAGACAAAAAAGTGGCTTATAGCCAGGACTTTTTTCAAAACATCTGCTCTTCAGCTCAGTCAGGCTCTGTGCCCTGTGAAACTAGATTTTAATGAAGAAGGAAAGGAAGAGGAAGCAAAATAACCTGTGGCTTTTCTTCTGAAGGACTGGATGGTTACATTAGGCTTGCTTTAGCCTGGCTTTGAGCACAGGTGTTAACTAAAGAAAATGTGTTGCTTTCCTGAACTGCAGTCTTTAGTAATAGTAATGCATAGTGTGATAGGAAGGAGTCTGTTGCAAGTCAAGGAAGTTAATGGAGTATAAAATTCTCTTTCAGTTGCTACATTTTGAATTTATATACTATGTAGCATAAGTGTGTTACTGGCTTTCACTGTTTCTACAAGCACAGCTGAGTCAAATTGGACCAACATGAATCTGAAAATGTCAAGAATTAGAACATTTAATATATGAGCTGACAAACATTTCAGAAATTACTCTGTTTCACTAAATCTTAGCTAAATCCTCTTATATAACCTAAAGAACAGATCTCTTTTTGTTTTTAAAATGTACTCAGTGTTGTCTGGTTGGCTACCAGCTGCTGCTATCTGCCCGCTGTGGTTGGTAACTGTAAATGTGGGGGGCCATTTTGAAACCAAAAGATTAAAGACAAGAAGAGGAAGTCCAACAACTTGAAGATGCTATCATCAATCCACAGCTGGCCAGGAACAGGAAGCAAGGATGGCATACATAATATACAACCTCCATGGCACAAGGACAAACAAAAACTAAAGGCTGTAGAAATGGTAGAGATTATTTCTCTGTGGGCATTGTTATTGCTTCAGGTCATTTGTGAATGAGGAGCAGGCACTTAGAGCATGGGCTCTCTCACGGTGCAGATGAGGGACAGTTTGTCCTACAGCACAAATGCTTTTATAGCTGGTTTAGAAAGGGAGAAGGGCAAAGCACGGAATAAAAAATAATGATCTGCAAGGGAATTTGAGGATCACACTTCGTTCTCATGAGTGCTAGAACTTTGTATTGACCGCAGTGCAAGGGTATTCAGGACCTGAATGGTTTCATCACCAGTTTAATTACAGCAGATGAAATAAGACAAGAAACAAGACACAGCTTCACATACACAGCTACAGGGAAACATAATGTTATCATCAACTCAGGAGCCTGTGTGCAATGGAAAAGTTGCCATTAGGAGAAAGGGCATTTCAGGCCAAACATGAAAGAGCCAGATGTGGTAAGGCACAGCAGTCACTGAGAACAGGCCTGGAAAAGTGGGCGTGCTGGATATGCTGAACCACAAGAGCAGAAGTTGCAGCAGCGCTGCTCTGCTCCCTGGCAGTGCCCAGTCCAAGGTGAGGCCTCTGCTCAGGACTCACAGGAGCACATTTGCTGGTGTGCTGTATCCACTTGGGGTGGCAGATGTGTGTGCTTTGGCTGTGGCTTCCCTTGCACCTGGACCATGGCAAAGGGGCTGTCAGCAGCATGCCACACCGTCCCTGCTGCAGCTGCGTGGAGGAAGGGGACCCACAAAGAGCCTACAATATTTTTCAATTCCTTATGATCCCTGAAGGCCAGTGTAAATGAGAAGAACTCTCATGCCTGTAAGGACCAAAGCACTAAGGCTAGTGCCAGGCACAGGACAGGGAAAGGAAAGCATTACATGCTGACTTACAGCCAGAGGACTTCAGCCAGCTCCAAGGATCTGACACACACAGCTCATTAAACACTTCACAGTGCAGTCCAAATCAGTTTTTAAGTTTTGTTAATGCCATGAAGTAAATTGTACCTGTAATGCATTTGCATAGGTAGCTTGCATCAGGTTGGATTAAGGTATAAAAAGTTTCTTAAGCACAAAAGTGCCCATTGTAAAAGCGCTGTCATTAATGACACTGTGCTCATTTAGAGCAGAGCCCAGGCACAGCCTACCTAGCGTCACTGTAGAGAAATCAAAGTGGGCACATTCAGCCTAAGTGCTAATACTCAGTATCTGCACCAGTGAGGTAATTACAATAATCCCTTAATTACTGGCACCAGGAGAGTTTGAGGAAAACCTGCCTGGCAAACAAGCTCACCCTATAAAAACCGAAGTTCACAGACCTGAGAAATGCTGAAAACATTCAAGTGGATGGTTATATCAGTACAAATAAAAGATAGTCAGAGAGTGAGACACATGAGAAAAAAAAGCAGAATCCACATTTTACACATAGCTTTCTGGTCTTTGCTGTTTGTTTCCCTTAGTCCTCTCCAGCAGAAACCCAGGATCCATTTAATAGACTTCACTGAGGTCCCTCAGTGCCCCAGCTCCTCATCCTTGGCACTTCACCTACTGCAAGAGCAAGAACATGGAAAGGTACAGGCAGGATGCACCAAAACACATGCTAGCTCGATCACAGTGCTGCAACCACTAGCTCTTGCTGGTCTCTGCACAGCAAACACACAGCGAGCAGCAGTCCCTGTGCTGTCCCAAATGGCATTAGGTGCTAACAGGAAACACAGAAAGACTAGATAAAAACTGAAAGGAAATGAGCAGCACCAGATGCAATGAATTTTACCAAGGACTAGCCTGTGCCTGAGCAGCTTGTCCTGAGTGAGGGGCTGTGTGTGGCTCTGCTGCCTCAAAAGAAAGAATGTGAACTGTTAGTCACCACTTGTTTCCTGTTCTTTCCTGCCTCTGCAATGGAGCAACTTGTGCTGGCAGTGCCAGCTACCCTTGCTGGGGCATCCAGCATGGCACCCCTGCTCTGGGCTGCAAAGGAGAAGGGAGCATGTGGCACCAGCATACTCTGTGAGACTCCCATCACCCCTGCTTGGCTTGGGGAAGTCAAGGGTACCTCAGGTGTCATGTACAGCAAGTGGTGACACTGGCCTGGAAGCACAAGTCACAGCCCAGGCAAACTCCAAGGAACTGGCTTCGTCAGAGGAGAGGAAGGGTCTCGCATTCATTGCCCAAGACAGAAATCTCCTTGGAAAGATTTAAAAAATGGGATTTTTCAACAATTTGGCATCTCAGGACACTGGAGTGCCTTGCTTGCACTGAATTTTCCCTCCTTGATTCCTAAGAGAGGTGACTACAGACTTTAGCTCCAAGAGGACTTGGTTCTGTGTTTTCAACATCAGAGCTCCAAAGGTGATGATGAGAAACATACCATGCTGAACTGCATACAAGGTCTACTTAGGCTCTGCAAATAGTGTAGTCAGGACTGTTTACTAATAGCAATTCACAAATATATCATAGCACACACTGTACTCAAACTACAAACCACTGTAAACTTACTAATGCAGATTTGTTAAAATAGAATAAAACAGGCCAAGCAAAGCACTGAACAAATTCTGCCACACCAATCTTCCCCTGTCAGGATGGTGCTTGTTCTTAATTTTCAGTCTTTGGCTGTAGCATATGCAACTGGCTAATATCAACTCATACAAAAATTCACAGGCAGTTTTGCCTTTTTTTTAATTGCTAGAAGCATAGGCAAGACTGCATTGGGGTTCAGGCATGGGTTTAATTGATTAGCTGATAATTACACTACACTATTGCACTATGTGCAACAATACCAGTGGATAAAGCTTTAGGGAAATAAGAGTTTTATGAAGCAAATAAGTACATACCCCCACTATCATGGGGTACCATCAGTACAGATTTCCAACTTCAAATGACCAGACCAGTTAGAGTATCCAGGGAGTCTGTTTCTCAGAGAGGAGGTATTGGGGAATACAGAAATGAGCACAAACCCAGTGGAAACTTCTAGTATTAATTAAACCAAAACCTGAGTCCAGCATCCTTTGTGACTTACGCTTTGAGAACAGTAGCATGCAACACTTTGCTTCAAATTGCGTTGTTCTGTGATCATAAAAAAGAAAACAAACACTTGAAGAATTGTTCTTATATTCACTCCTCCAACACCAAATATCAGGCCAAGTTTATAAGCTTCACTGACTTCAGTAAAGATACACCCAGACTAAATCTGGCTTTCTGAACTTTGTGCCTATTTAAATTTGGAGTAAATGTTATTAGTTGTGAAGACAATGGACTGAGCCAGACAGGGCAGGCACGTGCTGTGCAAGCTTCCCCACAAAAGTTCTGCTGATACAACACAATCCTGACCTGGCCAGGATTACTTGTTTCACAGTCTGCCTTTCTTAAAGAGAAACTGTTACCAATGTGACACTAGATACAATTGTTCTGTGACAATGAGCACATCTTTCCTAGGAATTAGACCAAACATACTTCATGGGTGACCCAAAGCAGCCTTGAATTCTGCTGTGGGTCTAAAAGAAAATAAAACCTAATTAAATCATCAGGATAAAAAGCCTCCCCATCAGTTACACCAGAAGCCTGATGCTCAGGTTTCACCAAAGACCTCTCCAAACCTACGTAAATCTACCAAAAGTCGAGCAAGCCAACTTGGCTAGCCATTTCCTGGAATGCCCTAGTAAGCTGGTAAAGGAGATAGGATAAAAGTGAAATATTTTCATGAAGATCCATTGAAGTTGTGTACATAACGAAGGATGTGTGTACCTTGCAGCACAGAAAGACACCAGCAAAGTTATTGGAGCAGATTCTGCCACTTTTTGTACCCTTGCTGTAATCTTGTTCTCTGACTTGCCCTCAGGCTTAATAATGAAGTGATTCTACATAATGGGCGGACTAGAGAGTTGTATATGTGCACTCTGCTTAATTGCCCATTGTGTGCTGTGGTTGATCATGCAATAACAATTAATCCATCATAATTAAATCTGAAAATTATTAAATTGATTCTATTTATACATACTGTCATCTTCCATAGGAGCTGCAAAAATCTGTTGTCTTTAATGAAATTGCATTAAAATTCTTGGGGCCCATCTGAAGTCATGTAAGGCAGAGTTTTACCTGTGGTAGTTATTCTTAGTGAAAACTGGGTAATTATTTTCTGTATAAATAAAGGCTTAAATTCACATTGTAATAATCAGGTTTGTTTGGCTTTTAATGTCAAAAATTAAGGACTTAACTTGTTTACTGCCTAACTATAGATCAGGTTTTGTGGAGATGTTTATAATGAAATTCAGCAGCAAGGGAGCAATATAAAAACCAAGGAACTGGAACCGATCTCAGGAATAGAAGTTCAGTATTGTCCTAATAATTATGCTGGCAGCTGCATTTGCATGAAACCATGCTTTTTCTGTAGTACTCAATTAAGGTTATTCAGCTGCCTTGATGTGTTTAGAAACAAAACCACTGGCATCCAAATAAGGCTAATAACAAAAACGCAATATGATGTTTCCCACTTCCAGCAAAGGGTAAGAGAACAGATGTTCCTTATGCTGCCACGTTTCACCAGCACAGGGGGGAGCTGAGAAAGTCTGCAATTCATAGTGACAGTGCCATTAAACTAATGTAGTGCAGAATGTGCCTGATGGAAGCATACCATTCTGAACAATCTGTTTGGGCACCCAGGAAAGGATGGGGAGAACTAGAATTGACCTTTCAGGTTAAAGAAGAAAACCAAACACTCTAGCCTCTCTTCACATATTGCACAGAGCCATCAGCTATTAGATAGGACTGCTGATGGTATTCCAGGCTCCTCTTGCTGTCTGGACATAGCCTGTGCTATGCTCTGTCACCCTTGTCTCACAAGGGAGTGTTGCAGACAGTGCTGCACGGGCAAGCTCTACTTCTGCAGCTGTCATGAGAGAGATGCCAGTGGAGGGGGCAGCCAGCAGTGTTCCACAGCTACCTTAGGCCATGTGGTGACCTCTTGGTCTCTCATAGGTAGCATATGTGCTGGTCTCTGCCAGGACGTGACACTGCCACAGCGCAGGATGGACAGACACAAGGTGGCAGTGCTCTCAGGAAATCGCCAGAGTCTCCTCTGAGATCTGCCAGAGCCGGGGTGCTGCTGGTGCTTGGTACTTCGGCATGGCCAGGCCCCTCTGACCATGAGTCCCCTTGGTGCACTGGTGTGCCACAAAGCCTGCTGGCAAGGCTGGTGGCTGTCACAACAAAACGCCAGATCTTCCTTGGGATGTGATGTTCTCTGGGTCTATGGCTGCAGAGAGGCCTGTAGAGACCTTGCCTGTGGGGCAGGGACTGGGGGACTGCTGCAGGGTGGGAAAGCAGCCTTTGCTTCTCTGAACTGTTCATCCCTCTCCAGAGGCCTCCTGGTGGTGAATATTTGCCCCATCTGTCACACTCAAGGACACAAACAGAAGCTGTAGAGGAAAGCACCCTTGATTTGGACCTTGCACACAAGGCTCCCGGTCCCAGTGCCAAGCACAGCCTGTGCCATGAGGCTCACGTGGGCTCTGCTGGCAGGAGAGCTCGGCTCCCAGTGGCACCGGGGCTTCGGCACCACTGTACGCAAGACAGGGTGACAACTAGTGGGACAAGTAACCATGAGCCCCAGGACTGCCTGTGTTCCCTAGGAAACACCTAAGTCCTTTTGGAGCCATCCTCCATCCCCCCTTGGGCAGTACACCCAGTGACAGCTGAGCAGGGGGAGCCTTTCCCACTGGAAATCCCCAGAATGTGTTGACCAAACCATTGAGCAAACACATTCCCCCTGGGAGATGTCCCCTCCTGCACTCAAGTCATCCTAACATCCTGAGGACATAAACCCACGAGCAAAATACTGTATGACATGTTAGCACATTTTGGGGAGCAGGGACAGGAACCACAGACTGCATCCACTGTCTTCAAAGTCTCTGCCAGTGCCCAGTTAAATAGTTCAGGCTTGGCCACTTGGGCAGGCTGGGTGCCTGGATGTCAAGGCTGCTGGAAAACACGCAGCATCAAGCAAAGGGTAGGTCTCCAGCGATGCAGATGAGATCAGGGCCACCAGCAGAGAAGGAGACACACAGAAACCAGTGGCCACCAAACCAAAGTCAAATGGACCCAATACTGTTTTTGCTTTATGTGCAAATTCCTTGGGAAGGCTGTGAGTGCCCACACTGCCTGAGCAGGCAGGTTGTGTTCCAGCCTGCTCCTGACTGACCACCGACTCAGAGAGGTGCTGACCACCTCCTCAACAGCAGCAGGACCTCAGCACTTTCCAGCATCAGCCCCTCAGACAGATCTGGAGTATTTTCACTGACCTTCCTCCAAATGTGTCTTGCCTTGCCTCACAATGCCAAAGTAAATAAATAAATAGACTAACAAGCAGAAATGCCTTTACCGGACATTATTCTGGGCTGATTGGTTGTGAAACTTTACTCAAAACCCCAAAACCACAAAAACTGCCAGTTTTCCAAGCCCTGTGTTTTTCATAGCTGTCATAGCATTCTGAATAGTTTGCATTTCAAACATAGTATAAATATATATTTAAGCTAGTTGGATTATTGACACAGATTAAAAAAAAAAAAAAAAGGCACTTAACTCCTTGTTCTGTTTCTTTTCCCCATGAAGTGAAATAAGAATTAACATCACTGAATTACACCTTGGACATTCACATTTACAGATGTAAATGCTGACAACAGGCAGAGTGCCTGCAATGCATTCGTGCAAAATGAATTGAATAGGTGTACTTTAAATTAAAAACAAATCAAAGCTCACCACTTACGTCTTTATGGCATTTACCCAGAGAAATCTATCATAATGACCCCAGGCACTTGCACTGTTTTCTTCACTGCATTATACACCACCATGTTTTTTAATGTTAGCACATCACCATAGTTCAGCTGAGCTCACTGTAACACGTTGGGCTCCAGTTACTCCTTTTTTACAAATGGAGTTACAGGTAATTTGGCCGGAACTGTGCTTAAGTCAGCGGCAGTGATAAGGAGTCTCAACCATCAACTCCCTGCTCTTGTACTGCTCCTGAATTGTGTTTAGTGGCCATGGACTTCTAAGGCCAGAGGTCTGCGGTAACACCTGGACGGGGCAGAACTGTATGAAGCATCAAGTGCTGGTGTCCATGCCACGCCCCAGCACACCACTCCTCTCAGCTCGTCCAGGGTGCACACTCAACCCCTGTCCAGGGTCACTCACAGCCACAATGCCTGAGGGCAAAAAATATTTGAGCTGCTGATCCTCTGTTGGAAAATAAGGCACAGAAGACAATTTCTCCATTATTCCTTCAGAAAAGCTTTTATATTTCATATGGTCATAATGCCATAAACTCAACACACTGCCAAACAAAAGGGAACTCAAGGACAGGAGGACAGACATCTGGGAAAGAAAAACCAGTCAGTTATATTTGGAGGTCCTGCTCTAATGAGTAACCTTACACAGTTATTCAAATACAATGTCCGGGTAGCTAAAGTGTCATATATGATTAAATCTCTGGAACAAATTATGTTAATATTGTTACTTCAAGAACACAAATTAATTTAAAAGTTACAAAATGTAGGCATGGGTATTACGTTGTCTAGAACCTGTATACACAGCTTCCCATTTCTTGCAATAGCTGGATGAATTACTGAAGTTGCAAGAAAATGAGAACCCATGCCAAGTAAAGTATTAGAGACTTCCAGAGCCTTCACTGATGTCTCCACTCTTCGAGAGCCTTCCTGCTTAGTATTCTTCGTGCACACGAGTGTGATATAGAGATATTCATAAAGGAACAGGATCAGTGTGTCTAATTTTTATAGTAAATGTAACTTTGAAATTATTTAAATTAAATAGTTTTTCTGGAAGAAAAAAAAAAGATCAGTTTGAGTTTCAGCACTTACCTCTTCCTTAGCATTTGTGCTGCTCTCTGGTTACAGGCAATGTAAATTGATTTTTTTTTTTCAGCTTCAGATTTGTTTCTGACCTGCTTCATTCACTTGCCTAAACAGCTCTTAGGAGAAAAAATGGCATTTGGGCAGTTGTTTAAAATCAGGAATTTACTTTAGAGCTATCAGGATAAGGAAGTGCTTTCCTGAAATGGCCCCTTGGTCCAAGTTTCATTTCTATTGAAAAAAAAAAAAAGCTTTCTTTAAAGCAGTAATAATTGAACAGTGAAAAGAAAGTAAATGCAAACAATTTCAGTTAAGCTTCAGTTGCTGCTATTTAAACAGAACAACAAGAAAAAATCCCTCTCAGCTCCAGTTATACTCTGGGCCTAGGAGTGTCCAAGTGTTCACACAAGCACCCATCCTTTCTCTGGGACAAGAAGAGTGGATGCAAAGAGTCAGACATGACCCTGGTACACTGGAACTTCTGTGGAGAACAGGAACCAGAGATCCCAGGCAGACTGACTGGAACTTACTGCATTCTGTACAGGTGCCTAACTAGGCAGGACAAGAGCCTGAAACAGTCTACTAAATCAGGTGAAACTGCAACAGACAGAGGAGCCAGGGCTGCTTTGCACTGAAGAGCCAAATGCCTTCAGGACTGCCTGAGTTTAATACAGAGCATGCAACCAAAAGTCTCTTATTTATTTCTTTGTTCTTCTGTGCTGAGGGAGGGATGCCATTTTTCTCTGCATGCTGCTGCAACACAGTCACCTATTAAAGTTATGTTTGTGCTCATTTCTGGAATTTGTAATGGACAGTAATTGTGCCTCTAATGGTAAAATTGCTCTCGGCTAGCCTTTAGCTTTGCTGTGATGCATTCTCCACTGTCACCCAAATTATGGGATAATAATGAGGTTGAGCTTTTATCACAGACAATAAAAACTGAATACAAAGTCTTGCTGAGAAACAAAGTAGAACACTTCCCATCTGATTATCAAAATGTAGTACATACAGGTTGTCCTAGTTACAGGGATAGGAGGCAGAGTTTACCATTATGTGACGGAGACCTAAACTGTGTATTCTACACTCCTCTACGTCATCTCTAGTGGATTGTCTTTTTAAGGCAGCAGGGGCAAGAGGAAGGGTGGCCAGTCTTCTCTGGCTCGGTGAAGGGAAGAGGTATGGGCTGCCCGGAGCGCACCGCCGTCACCGCAGGTCCCCTGCTGGTCATTTTTTCCAGCCCCATGGAGTCCAAGCCTTGAAAAGACAGCTCCTGTGCGGGAGGTTGCCACGGGAAGCAGAGCACCAGGACAGTGGCAGTCCGGCCGAGCCACAGCCGAGCCGCGAGCAGCCAAAGCTTGCTGGGGCCCAGCCGCGTGTTGGAGCCGAGAGACAGAGACAGAGAGAAAAAGAAAGAAAAGCATCCACTGCTGCTCGCCACAGCAGCTTTGCAGAAGAGTTCCTGGGTCGAACTAGCTCCCCAGGTTTTGTTTTGGCCCTGTTTTCCATTGTTGCCAGGCTGTGAGGAGGAGGAGGTTGAGCGGCAAAAGCCTCTCTGGCGTGCTGCCTTTGTTCTCCCCAGCTCCACGTGGCAGACAGCCTGGGGACAGCCACCATTTGGGTTTTGCCCTCGGTGGGGACCAGTCGATATCTTGCCTTTGTCAGTTAAACCATTTTCTTTTTGTACAATCATTTATTACTATTATGTTTCTTGCGAGTCTCTTGAGTAAATTGTGACTGACTTCAGTCTCCCATAGTATTTATTTCTCCATTATAGAAAAGGGGACAGCTTGAGCGGCTTTAATTTCCCCATTGAGTTTTTAAACTCCAGACACAGGTTAAAGAAAACACAAAGCACTTGGTGGCTAATTTCAGCATTAATTAAACTCAAGATACATCTATATAGTGGTGGAAAATAAAGTTAGGTCTGGCATCTCTCTTATTTAATCAAGGAATTACACAGTTCAACATCTTTCGAAAACATCATATGCCTTAAAAGAGATCTGCATTGCACAAATAAGTGTCATAAGGCTTTAAGTAAATCAACTGCTCCAGAACCAGCCCTGAGGAACTGTCTGGTAGCCCAGTGTTCACCAAATATGTAGAAGGCATTCAGAGGCATTGTTCCTAAACATGTTTTGGTCCTTATTTCTAGAGATGAGATTATTTACTTCTGCATCTTTACAGCAACTTTACTGACACTAATCTCCGTTTTAGCTGCAAAGCTTTTGGACCCAGATTTGGGATGACCGCAAAATGGAAGTCAGGCTAAGTCTAGGCTGCAAATTTGAGCTCTCACATCTTTTCTGATATGGGATAATGGTATTTAATTGATCTCCTTCATGTAATAAAAATGTGCCAAGCTAGAAATTACTGATATTTTCTGAAACCTTCTGACATTTTTGTCAAAGGCTGGGTACAACCATCAACACATGGTTCTACAGCCCACAAATAGTAGGACATAATTTCTGAGTGCTAATATATGCAAGAAGAATGGGCGGCTCAAGAGATGAAATGTTGCCTATCTCAGTGGTATACTAACTTTAGCAATCATCCTCCCAGAAAAAAAATAATAAAAAATGAGATTTGACACTGTTTCTACAGGTTTTTGGCTTAGGAACTGCAAGAAGAATCCATACGCACCTAGAGTTCATAACACTCCCTATATTTTCACTTTAATGCGTCAATGCTCTTCTTTCCCCAGGTCATTTTAAGAATGAATATGCCATGCATAATTCTCTCCTAAGCCTATTTCAATGGGAAACAATGGTGAAATGGCTTTGAAATAATGATGAATTGGGCATGTGGCACACGAATGTGTGCTTTGCCTGCAAGTGCCTTGTGGACACTGTGTCTCTGAAGCAAGTCTTACTCATATTCCATTATTATTGTTTTCAGCAAGGAATATCTCTTCTGCTAAGCATGGTCCTCCTCACCCTGGGTCCCTGTTCTGCATTTTATGGCAATTCTGTTTCCCAGTTCTGTTCCCATCCATTTTTACCCCACATTCTAAAATAGGAAGGACCCTGATATGGGTCTGCTGCTGTTACTTGGTGGCTATGTCAGAGTTTCCTATCACGGCATGTCTCAACAGCAGAAAATGCACATTGCAACAGCACAGAGCTGTGGCTTACGGCCAATCAACTGTTACGATTACGCTATCGCACAGAACTACTTTTGCATTTCGTGGCGAGGAAGCCTTTCAGAGGCCCTAACTATGTTTCATAACTTTTTCTGGTTTTACATGTCAGATGCATCTTACTCACTGGCCTCTTCCCCTACACAAGTCCTCCTTGGAATTCTCTGGGAGATTCTGATGGGGGCAGCAGAAAAATGGGCCCTTCATTGATGCGTACTGTTCCTTGAAGGCATGTTAAGAGGACATTGGTCAGGACACTGATAGGGCCTGGGTGCCCAACTCCTTTTCAACAGGGAATCAGTTCAAAACCCTGTGAGAATGCCTGCCCAACCTCCCAGATTTCTTTATAGGCATTGTACAGCCAGAACATACAAACCATATTGGGTTGTGTCAAGAGTAGAATCCTTTTGAAAGCTAATGGTTGAGTGCAAAGGTCCTGCTTTTGGCTTCTCAGGAATCATAAAATAAGATAACCTATGTACAGTACTAAATAATAAATTTCAAAAGTGTGTGTGAAACTGTTCATAAGCAATTAAATCCTAACAGAATAATCTTCGAATACATTAATACTCTTATCAGCAGAAAGCCAGTAGTAACATACTTACAAAATGGAAAAAGCTGAGGAAAAGAATCAGCCTTGCTAAAGTAGGAAGAAATTGAAAAGCTGTAGGCCATGCCATTTTTATCTAGGTATACTAAAAATCCCTCATCTGCTTTATTCACTCTTGCTATAACCAAGGAGAAATTTGGTAACAGGATCTATAAGACAATGTCTCGTAATGGATAGCACATTAGTAATGTTTATACTGCTTGTGAACATATCTGTCTTTTATAGCTGAAAAATCTGGGAGGCAAACTCACTTCTTCCTGAGTTCAGCACAGTGCTCATCCTCACCAGCCACATATCAACCAGGCACTGAGCAGGTATTCAAAAGTCTTCATTTGCTGTGCACACTGTAGTCTATAATCATAGTAATCCTATAAGGCAGTGCTCCATGGCTGCCAAAAATTGATTTAAAAACTGGAAATATTACTTTTTTCCTTCCCAAATGATGCCCAAGGCAAAATGTGTTTCTTTGCCAGATACTTTCAGCTCTCTGTGAATTAGCTTCTCAGCAGGGGTAACCAGACACATTCCTAAATTGGCATTAAAGGTGTGGCCTCTGGTTTTCAGTTTTTCAGCCTGTCAAATATCTTCCAAATTTAAGAGACTACACACTGTGGACCACTGCTGAGTAGCAAGGGAAAAGTCTGTCAAGTTACCCTTCAGGTCTCTCTTCTTTTGGGTCACTTGTAGCTCTGGCTAGCACAGTCGGACAGACTAACACAGAATTAGGGCGAGGACTGGACTGTGCTTGGGTGCTTTCTGCTACAATGCTGGTGAAAACAGCCTTTGAGCTGAAGCGATCTCCATTTCCAAAAGGCAAACAAATCCACCATCTCAATGTAAAGACTGTTGTCACAGTCATCTTCAAACAGTGCCGCACTACTCTGAAATGCAATTCACTGCTTAACAGCAGGGAAATTCAGTGCCCTGTAAATGCTTCCTCTCTGCATCATACCACAATTAAATGCCATAAATATGTAGGAGCCACTGAGGCATATAGAAAGGAATGCCCTCAGCAACGCTGGGAGTTTCCTGCAAGCCAGGGACAAGGTAGAAAAATGAAAGAAGTCCAAGTCTTATGAAAGAAAGCAGAAGGAGATACAATCTCTTTAAATGTGCAGGCCAAAGCTAAGGTTAGGAAGTGGGGGCACACAATGGGGTTGGGCGGGTGGCTCTGAGCAGTGGTCTGATCCTGCTTTGAGCCACTGCTGCTGAGCACAACCAGCACAGAACTGCAATGTGCTTCAGTGCACCTCACGCCAGAGTCCTGCAGACACGTCTGGCCTTTTGGACTAGCAAACAGAGCTCTGCTGCTCCACTGGGACTTTATCACTCAGTCCATTAGGATCTGGAAGGAATCCATCCTACAGCTTTGGACTCCAGCTGCTTATTTGTTATTTATTATTGTTTTTATTATGGTAGCCTTAAACGGCCCAAACATACCAAGGTACCACAGGGTTCAGCCTTGACGAGAAGCAGATGAGGAGGAAGACCCTGCCTACAGTAATAAAATGCAGAAAGCTGATGTAGCAATGCAAAAAGGCTTTTGTGTGGTTTCCTTCTCACTACCCTGTCTCTTGGTTCCTAGGGATGTAGGAGACAGAGTCCTGTACTACTTTGCAGTATTACTATTAGGAGGACATACTTTCAAGGCAGCAGAAACTGCAAGCAGCTTCTGCCTCCTTTGGCCAGAGACAGGTTCTAATAGTACTGCTGCATTCAGAGACACCTTGTATTACCAAGGTGATGGGATGTTCACAGGGCTGCTGCTCACACAAATATAAAATGAGAGGTATAAAGGTCTGGCACTAATCATCATTTATCCACAATTGCCTTGTTTGTGCCAGGTTTTAAACTTCACACTTCAGCCGTTTTGTGGGGAGGAAGAATTTTACCAGAGCTCTGTTCACAACAATTCAAATTTATGGTTCAATTTATGCAGGGGAATGTGTAAAAAGTTCTTCTCCCATACGCAGAAGTGACTGAAGAGATCTTGCTCAACCATAGTACAGAGTGCTGTACCCCACTGCACAAAAGAAGCCGAACTCAAGAAGTTTCAGCAAACAAAATTACACAGTTCAGGAAATTAGAAGCCTGCTAAAAGCAAGGATTGTAATGGAAAATATTTTTCAACCCTAACTCTAGCTGTTTCTAGAGAGATAAGGAGAGGATAGCCAAATTGAAATCCAGCTAAAACATCTGGACTTATTCTTCTGCAAAATGTGCCATAGAATTTTTATTAAAAACACAGGCAGTGCCCTTGACAGCCCAATGCATTATAAAAGCAATGTGAGTCTATTGACTCAAGCCACCTACAGAACTAGTAATACCACTTCCCTCAGCGTTTTCATTACTCCAAGAGGTTTCCCATTCAAATTCACATCAAAGCCAGCTGTGTTTTGCTGGTTAGCTCTGATGAAATTATATCAGGAGATCTGACTTAATGCTGATTTTAATAACCCTCTTTAGTTTTTTTCTTTCTTTTTTTTTTTTTTGGATGGAGGCAGAGACTGCCCTAAGTAGTATACTTTTAAGAAGTACCAGTATTAATAATATAAATACAGAAGTGACAGGTACATTTATAATTGCACAGCTCATCTGTGATATTGGCATGGCAGAAAATGCTTCAAACCTACAATACTGACAGTAAGAATGACTATAGGTAACCTGGGACTAGTTACTTCCTCTAAAATTGGAAATTGCTGAAATTACTCAAATTACCAGAGCTGTTTGGGAAGACCTATACACGTACCACTTGTCCTATGTGCTGTTTGGGAATATATTAACCAATGGCAAATTATTTGGTCAGTTAGGTGATACACAGTTATGGACTATACCTAACTGTCTATTATTATATCAGAGACAGTTTTTCATCTAAATCTGATTAAAAGACCATTTTTGTTTCCCATATTTATAGAATACAGCAGATATGGATCGGAGTGATGTTATCTTTTATAGTAGATAGAGGACACATGGTAGTGTGGTATTAATAAAGGTTTGGGCCAAGATTTTCAAAAATAAGAGCGTAATTTTAAGATTCCGCCATCCATATTTAGTGTCGGAAATCAACAACCTTTTTTCACAGAGTTCCAGCAGCTCCTATTGAAATCAGTGGGTGTCAAAGCTCTTGGAAGTTGAAGCACTAATTCAAGAATCCCAAGGGAGAGTTAAGAGCCAAGTTTTCTTCTCCTCATGTTTGAAAATCTTGGGATAAGATTCTGTGTGTACCAAAATTCCCATCCACTTCAATGAAGCCAGGATTTTTCTCTAATCTGGATCTGGTTCATGAGAAAACCAGGTTACCCTGAGAGGCACAACCAAAAGCGGGTGATGTAGGCCCTTCCAGCACACAAAAGCATAAGGTCATCCCAGAGATGCCAGGAATTTTATAAAATAATTATTCTGCTATTTTAGGTTTTTTCTGACATTTTTTGAGAGGCTGGTTAGAATATTTATTGGTTTTAATTTTCCTATATTTTGAGCATTGTTACAGACATGAAAGTAAAAGACCATTTTTGCCTGTGGGAGGACATGCTCCAAATCGATACTGTACATATGTGATGCAATGGGAAAATGCAGAGACTTCTCATAGCTTATCAGCTTCCAAGACAGTTACATTACAGGCATGTTAAGGGATTGGAAATGCAGTTCAAGTGGTCTTGGAGCGAACTGATTTTTCTCTAATTACTATTACTGAATGTCCCTCTAAATAGCTTTCTAGAAAGCACTTCTGCAACTATCACAGGCAGGAAGAGGGGCTTCTTGACAGCAGAGAAGTGAGGCAGGGAGTGACATGCACGACCCAAAGCTGGTCTCTGCCCTTTGCTCATCCCCTCCTTTTTGTGCCCATGGGGCACCTTGGAGATTGAGGTCTGCTTCCAGAGCTGCTGCTGGCAGCTGAGACTGCACTGCAATCAGGACATATTTATACACATTTCTAGCCTTATGGATGTGAAACTCTAGAAGATGGGCAGATTCACTCCCTACCTATGTCATCAAAAGCAGAGTTACGCCCAGTCAGGCCAGCAGCAAGCCCTTTGGCTCCATCTGTGGTGAATCATGCCAGCGTGGAACCTGATTCTTCAGGAGAGATAACATTGTAGCTCAAATATTTAATAAACAAGGCTGGGTTTGAGCTTCCTCTGGGTAAAACCACACAGGGTCCCTTTCAGTTTCAGGAGGTGAGAACCAAAATGATACTCTGCCTCCAAACAAAATCTCACTTTTATCAGTTTCCAGGATTTTCCTAATGCCAATGTTGTGGTTCTCATTTTTCCACAAAAACACTGCTAGTAATGGAGCCATCTCTTGAAAACTTCCAGGATTTATAGCTGAACTGGCAGCATGTTCAAGATGTAATTGTTTTTTGGAACAATCATAATCTTATTAGTTGTTAGTCTCCCTTACCAAGATAAATTTAAAGGAAATCAATCTGATGACACTTCCCTGATAATTCTGGCAATTCTAACCTTTAAATTTAGCAGTTGCACTGAGTGTATACCTTGAGGGTGTGAAACCCTAAGGCTTCCAGTTGAGAATTAAACAGTTAACTACTAGCAGTGAACAAAGACCATTCACTGGCAAAAGCCCTGACTCTGTCCAATCAGGATTACAGGAAGATATTGAAGCAACTTTGTCAACAAGTTCGAGCAAAGATTTAATGCAATTATCTGGATGGGTAACAAACATCAGAATGTCATTAGTAGAATCATTTTATGCTGCTTCAAACAAGAAATACATTGTATCCCCTGACCTTCTTCCCTAGGTCCTGTGGTGATAGAAGGAGGTTTCAAATCATAAATTATCTGCACTTTGGGACTGGTAAAGGTTTTGAGTTATCTGGCTATGTTTGCAAAGTCCCCCTGCTTAGTGTTAGCTGGTTGGGTTTTTTTTAGTGGAAATTCAACTGATCTGGCTGAATATCATAATGCTGAATAACTATTTCTGCTCTTGAAATTCTAATCTTTGGGAGAATGAAAATCTTGCAATCAAAAATCCAATTTACCCCATAACATTAGATTAGTAATTATACTGCCAGCAGTGGCTAATGGTGAAAAAGTATTATTTTGGCTGCACAGTCATACACATCCAAATGAAGACCTGATATAAGCTCTGCAACCATTTGTTTATGAAATTCGGCTCACTGAACACACACACAGGAACATATGAATTGAAAACATAAATGTAGAGGTTAGATGTGACCAGAACACTTAAAGGTATTTTAAAGGCAGTGTGTGTTCAGCGCAGCACAGATGCTCGTGTGCTGTCACACCAGCCGTGGTCAGAGGGGTGAATAGGCGTGGGGCTCTGCAGCCAGCCTGGAGAGACAGGTCATGTCTCGGAGGGGCAAACCCTACAGATCACTCAAGATTTACAGGTGAGTCAAAATGAGGGTTAACCTCTCCCAAACGTCTAAATCCATGGCACTGAATGGCTGCATCCAACCTGATCTGCCGAGGTATGACAGAATACTTTCCCGCGGTTACAGCTTGTTGCTATCTGGCCCCTTTGTAACCTCTTTTCAGCTGTGCAATTATACAATGAATGCACAACATCTGTTTTCTGTTATGTTTGAAACACGCCTCATCAGTGTTTGAATGAGAGGATATGCTGGTGAACAGCTCTGGAAGGCTGATGCAGCAGCGGACAACACTGCCTTTCCACCGATAGCTCTGGCATTCTCGCAGCAGCCAATGTGGTCACAATGGTATGTGGCTGGCATTTGCTGATTGGAATTTATTGATACAACTTGTTACAGAGGAGTCTATTTGAGAGTGCCCCCTCCTTACACTGGAATGTTTCACAACCAGGAAATATCACATCCTCAGCCAGCCTGGATCCCCACTACTGCTGGAGAACAGGGGATGGTGCAGCTGGCAGAGCTGATGGCACTTTGCAAAATGTCTGAAACTTGGCAGTAAGGAGGAGAAAATGGCCTGATTTTGTATTGTGTTCTCTTTTCCCAGCATAGTTTGGGACTTTTTTTCCCCTTCCCTAGCTAAATCAAAGCTACAGCTCCCTGTAGGTACTCTGAAGGGGACACACTGCAAGAGCTGTTGAAACTAAAAGAGAGCTAAAGAAAAACAGGTATAAAATATCCATTAATGTATTTGGGTTAGAAATCAAAGGAAACTTCTGGTCATGAGAGGATGAGAGAAAGAACTAGATTCTAATAAGAAAAGAGGAGAGAAAGAATTAATCTCATTTGTGGGTAGGATTAGAGCACACAGCTGACTGCAGAAGCTGGAACTAGACTTGAAAAGTTTTCCCACCAACATTTTTCTGTCTCCTCCAGGAGATGGAAAACAGAGGCATTTTCCAGACATGGCTCAAAAGAATGGCTCTAGTTCTCTGGCTGCCTGATTACAACTGCAGCTCTGAATCCCAGATCTGTGACTTTAGGGTGACAATCTGGAGCCTGAACTGGGCATTTATACACATTCTTCTCAGCCTACGGATAACAAGCCCTTATTAAGGCATCAGGATGTGAAGATATGGGCCCCTGCATTGGTATGATACAACTTTGTGTATCATCTATTGCTCATGGTGGTGCTACTAAATGTCCCCTTCCCAGAGCTGCTCAGTCCAACTCATAATCCAACTCATAAAGGCACATCCTTTAGTCCACGTTCATATTATGAATTGTAATACTGAAAATTATTTTTATCATCCTTCAGAACAACAATCATTACTTTCCATTTATGGATTTTGTCTTCTTCTCTTTCCCCCAGTAAAAAATACATTTTCTACAAAGACAGACATTTTCCCCCAACACTTCAACTGAACAGCAGATTTCTACTGAAAAACCATAGGCAGGCAATTTTTGAAGAACTGTTCTTAACTGACAGAAGAAATCCAACGTGGTTTTCTTACCTTGCTAAAGAACATGAACTAATCTTTTCTTTTATGATCCTTTCTTTACACAATTCAGTATTAGAACCTGGATTTTGAACACTTGAAATCTTAATTGAACCTTCTCAGCAGAGATGAAATCACTGAAACACTGTTCATTGTATAAATAATGCTGGAGAAAATCAATCCTGAACCAAGTACCAGTAACTATCATTAAGATTTAGGTAGATCTTTTACAAAGTGTCACACTTCAGGATTTTGTAGTTAAAAATACTGTTTTATATCTCACACAAAATACAGAGCAATAATTAATCTCTATCCATATTCTTATCCATTTAAGTGAGTGATGACAGGTACTATATAAACATCAACATGTGTGATAAACCGAGTTGATTTTAATTCACTGATCTGACTGAAGAAGTTATTGTGCTGAAAGGTATTTTGAGAATTGGGCAAATACAGTGAATTGCCTGACTGGAGTGAGTCTTGCTCACCCTCTGGTGATTACAGTCTGCTCCTGACTGACCACACACGCTATTGAGCGATGTGCACAAGCAGCTGTTTGAGTCACGCCACTCAGCCAAGGTCCAGGTGTCTGCTGCCTTAAGATATTGTAAACTATGGCTTGTTATTCAAAGGAGTTTTTGTATCAGGAGATTGGTCTGCCATGGCAGCTAAATCCCACTTATGAATGAAAACATTCACCAAGTTCCTCCTGTGTCAGGTACTTTTCCCTCCGTTACATGTCCCATGCTAATTATAGAATTATCTGAAAGACTTTCTAAAGTGAAAATGACTGTAAAACACAGTTCAGTTTTGCAATTACATTTCCTCTTTCTATCCTGTGAGGCTAAAGATTAACTGATTTCATTCTAACATGCTAGTTTTTTGATAACTTCATGTTTCCTCATCTCTGGCTAACTTCCAACTTATGAGTTAGCTGCTGTAAAATAGGTAACAAAATATCACGATGGACAACTTTTCAACAAAAACAGTGAGGGAGAAAGGCAGAGAAACAGAATATATAGAAACAACTCAGTTTTACTGTGATTCATAGGAATACCAGGCTACGTTATGGACTAGTTTTTACTATGAGAATACTCTTCATAATTTTTGATAACTTCTAACATATTTCAATGTCTTAATGTTTCAAAACTCCTATGCTAATATTTTGGGAATTAAATGTTCTTGCTTTCATTTGAAAACATTTTACCAAGGGGGAAAAGAATGTTTAAAAATATGAAGAGTCAATATCTAAATGATACTCAAATGCTTTTTTCTTTAATAAGCTACAAAACATAGCCACTTTTAGGTTGTCTCGGATTTGGGATGCTTGCTCTCAGCATTTTGATATTTTCAGAAAGAGAATATTGATTTCTGGGCAGGAAGTTGGCACCTGAATTTTAGGAACCAATGATGCACACAAGCCAACTATGGGGTGGTCTTCATGCTCATTTCATTACTAAATTCTGCCTTTCAGACTCTTTCCAGTACCAGCACCCAATAAAGAGCATGTTCTTCTCTTTTTCCTCCTTGGAATTGTTGAGTGTCCAAGAATGAAAACAGCACTGCTACCTTCCCCTGGCTGCTGCAGGACCATTGATGGAGGAGCGTCGAGGCAGCTCGCTGTGCCGGGCTGCTCTGCATGGCTGCTGCTCTCCAAGGGAATCGGATCAACTGCACGTAGTAGAAACTCTCCCAGGCAAATTAGACAGCCCCACTGTGCCCGTGTTGATTAGCCCATTGTTCCTCACAGCGGCAGCCAGTCTGATGCCCCAGGACATGTTAGAGATGTGGTTCAAGTCCTGTAAGCTCTTCAGAGCATGAAAAGTAAATCTGACCTGTCCCAAAAGAATCTGAAAGAAGCTGGTGCATATGCACATATTTCTGTCCTAAGATTATTTGGGTCCATCCTCTGCTGTGTGAGATGTGGAGCAGGGACACGGACCCAGTGCAAGGACAGTTGAACTTTGAAGGATGCAGTTGAAATGGTATGTGAGTTCAGTGAATAACTTCTGGCAATTATGGATGGCGGTGGCCAATTAAGTGAAAGGGAGGGCAAAAAACATTATCATAAGCCCTGTACTGAGAAGGAACAAATGTTCTCAGTAGACTAATAACAGCATTGCCTTGCAGTGCAGCATCCTCATTTATTCTGTCAGCCTGCTCCTGGTAAAATGGGACCCAACACCCAATAGTTACTTGTGCCTACGTTTTTCAGTATTGACTAAACTAGCTTTGACAAACACTCATTAATCCCATAACTGCCTTCCGTGACAGATCAGAGCATGCCCTGATTTGACTTACATTTGCTGCTGAAGATCACACACTGAGTCAGACACAAGTGGAATCCAGGAATCCTGCTTCTGTCTCCTGCATTACCCACCCAGAACTCCAGCTGGCAACTGATTTCATCAATCATTTCAGTGTTTAGGGGGTGCCAGTCAGCAGACTGCAGGGTCCAGGAGGAATAGTTACCTCAGTGCTTATGAAAACAGGAAGAACTGCATTCCCTGCGCATGGCTGTGGGTGCACACACATAGACTTTTTCAATAAACTTCTCATCAGATGACAGCCCCAGTCCTAAACAAAGGAGAAGGGCAGCTCTCTGATGCACTGAGCATGGCTTGTTTCCTTAGAAAACTCTGTAGAGATATATCAATAAAAATCCATTTAGACGTTTTCATTAAATCTGCATTTTTCCAGACTTGCCAAATACTGCCCAGGTAGGAGCCATCACAGAAAAACTGCACAGGGTGCAATTAAAGACTGTAATTCTATTCAGATACACTGGGGACTTAAAGCTGTGCAGGTAATCTTAATTATGGCATGTGCTATCTGCTTTGTGTTTGACCTCGTAACCTAAATAATTTTCTCTTAATATAATTCTGGGAGGGTGTGGTATGCACTTCTGAAAGACTGTATAGCCTTCTTCATCCGCCACAGACTTTTGGTAAGTAACTGGCAAATATTCAGCTAAATGAAGTCTCTCCAGCAGTCTGGATGAGGAACATATGTGCACTCAGGCCTGAGAATGTTCTTGGTGTTAGTCAATGCAGTAACCTTTGACCATGGATGACACAACCTCTGCCAGTGGCTTGCTGGCATTTGTGTCTGCCTGCATGTGATGGAAGGCCTGAAGTCTGCCTGGCTGTCTTTCTTTCATGCTGTTTTTATAAGCCGCCCACCATAGAATCCCTAAGCTCCCTCCATGATAATTGAAATATGCAGAAATTAAGATAACATAGTACCTGAAAATGCAAAATTCCCAAGTTCAATTGTGATTATGCCTGTGTCAAAATGGTAAGATTTGGTCTTACATGTTGATTATTAACAAGGGTCTCAACTTCCAGGTTGTTCTAAATTTTTATGTTGATTTAGCTATTTTGCACAATCAAACACTAGATGACCTGTTTCAAGCACAGATTTCATCAGCTGTCTACCTTCTGTGTTTGAAAAGTCTCAGGAATAAATTCAATCTTGCAAATATATAAACTGCTTTCTGTCACCTTAAAATAGACAGTAGTTCTGCCAGAGAGATGTGAAAAACAGATTACCAGTTGGACATTGTGGGGTTATTATCAGTGCATCATTTTTTAAAATTGATTAATCAGAAAAGGAAGGTTAGGGATGGTTTTATACCAAATGGTAGTTTGCTTCCTTTCTCATAAGGGTATGCTATAGGAAGCAATAGACCACAGAAAATGGCTACCCCCTTTGATTTTACTGCAGATCTGGCCACAGGAAATGTTGCACATTTGGATCAAGCAGGATAAACAGCAAGGACTTCCTCTTTTGTGAAATCATCTTTAAGCAGCACCTCTCCCCAGGAAAATAGGTTTTCCACTTTACATAATGTTGCACCAGCAGTGGTTTGTTCCTAAGTTTTTTCTGGGTAGGTTATGAACTTTACAGCTCTGACCACAGATCAGTTATTTATCATAACAGGAAAGATGAGACCAAAGATATTTCGAGACCAAAGATATTTCCTAACCTTCTCTTTGCAGATCAGAGAGAAGCAAGGCAACAAACATGAATGCTTCATAATCAACTGACAAAGATTATACAGAAATATTAATTCCTCTCTTCTAATCCTATTTGGTTGAATTCATCTGTAATTTTAAACAGCAAGGAGCAAATCAATAAACAGTTTCACTCAAATCTCTTCTCCAATGCAGTATGATCAGTCTTTCAAAAGTAGATATGCTAGTACAAAAAGAATGATTTTATTTAGAGACAAACTAAGGAAGGCAGTAGAGAAATATCCCATTTCTGGAGAATACTCCTCCATTTGATATCTGTAACAGGTGTTCCCATGTATCTTGGCAGTATATAAAAAACATGAAAAATGTCTTTGACCTACTGCTGGAGACAAAAAACTTTTCCTCATCTAATACATTTGCCCCTCAAGAATTGCCCCTCATCATCAGTGAGCCTGAAAACACTGAAATCTAATGGCAGAGCTAGCATATTTTGTATGCTGCAGCAGAAAATTACTAACTGTAGGAAAGTTGTGTTCCTACTTTACAGTGCCATATGACAAGTTGCACATAGCTGGGATTGCTCAAGCTACTGTACCACAAACCTAAAGTGCAGAGTGTATTTCATACAGGACCAGATTGCAGAACTTAACCACAGGGCTGCAATGTGCTGGTGCAGAACTGCGCTTTTGGAGGGGGAGGTAGGACAGATGCCAACCTCTCCAAAGCTAATTCAGAGCAGTCAGCAACAAGCATGCTTACAGGTAAAAGACTTAAGAAATGAGGGATTAGTCACAAGTACCTAAACATTTTACACCAGGCACCTTGGAGGAGTAGCATTGAGTCCCTCTTCAAACACTACTCCACATCGTCACACACATCAATTGCTCCAGTTCATGAGGAAAACCTGGAGTAAGCACCTTCACTCCACACTCATCAGTGAAAGTGTCTGTGCCTGTTATGTTTGTCCTATGTCTAGGTAGCATTTTGCTACCAGTCCTGGAGATTTCAGGGTCATGGTCTCAACTTGCTTTTTCACCTAGCACTGTGTTCACACTATATTCAGGTGCCCTCAGCCTGTTTTAACAGGTTGCTTCTGGCATGTTCCTCAAGTATGCTGGTCACCACAAAATTAATGAAAAAAGAAAAACCAACTGCAGTCCTTTGCAACTCAGGAGACTGCCTTGGGAAGATCTTTCCTACTCAGTTGACGGAAATGCATTCAGACAAGCATTCAGAGGAGGTGAACATCATTGGTCACACTACAGAAGACACATCTGATCAAAAGGTTGAAGTCATGAGGCTCTAGCACTGGCTTCAGTAAACTTTGGATCAGATTCCTTATTAATTGGTTTTGTTTTGTTTTGACATCAGTCGGACACTTCCTAGTTCACATGAGCCTGAACACACAAACAGGACTCAGCATGTTGGAACTGAAAACCATACAAAGAAATCCTGCAAGCCTGAATTTGCTGAGGCTTGCCTCAAAATGAAACGTGGGTGATCTACAGTTTATGGAGCGTAAACCACAGGCTGCTGGCTGTAAAGAACACACTGCCACTTCTCCATGCCTGTGCATTAAACACCGCAGAGATATTGAAACACTGTCTTGACTTTAATTCAAAACAATGCCCAACTCAACAAAAAGTTTCCAGTTCTTTCCTTGCTGGAAACAACATCAAGAGAATATATGCAATTAGCACTTAAAAAAACTTTGAGTAGCTCCCAGCCACCTCACCAGTGTATCTCAAGTAAGATTAACACTTCCAGATTGAGAAGTATGGTCTTTATGAGCCTGCCACTAAACTTCGTGCTTTATTCCTGCAGCCAAAACTAGCCTTAAAGGCTGTTGCCATCTTGCTGTGCTTAGAAAATCCTTTGTAATTCAGATAGATAGATAGATAGATAGATGATCAGCAAATAAATTTAAATGCCATTGTTACTGAAATTACTGAATTTTCTCTGAATGCAAGCAATGAAAATCTGGCTGTTATGCAAATATACAAAATTTAGATTCTTTAACAGAAATTCTACTTTGTCTGGTGTCCTGGACAGGGTTAACTTTTGTGTTAATTTTTGCAGTAGCTGGAAGGGGGCATGTCCAGGACTCAGAGGTTATTCTACACTACCTCACATCACTGCAAGGGGTGGAAGAGGGAGTCTCTTCCAGGAAGAAGGGATTCCTTGGAGTCGAGCAAGCAAGTCAAGGCAGATGGAGCAGGAGGGTAACACTCGTCGTGAGCCAGAGAGAGTGAGTTGGATGATGCTGGACCCAAGGGAGACGGAGCAGTTGGGGGGAGGTGGCTGTGTTCAGTTATTTTGTGTTGTTGGGGCTTTCCGTAGTGAGCAATAATGTTTCTTTTCTTGTACCCTCTGTCAGTAATGTTGTTTCTGTTACTGCTTGTTTTCTTATCTCATTGTTGTTTCCAGTAAATTGTTCTTATCTCAACCTGTGATCTTTACTTTTTGTGCCTCCAAGTCTCTTCTCCATCCCACCACAGGGGAGAGGGGGAAAGGGGAGGAGCAAGCAAGCAGCAGTGTGGTTTGGAGTCTCAGTGGGAGCACTAAACTGGGGAGTGCCATTCCTGAACAACAACATCTGGTAAAGAAAATTTGACTGATGCTGTTTTTGAAACAAGACCCTTCTGTTTAGGCAGAAATGGCATTTATAATAAATACAGTACTGGTGGAAGAAAGACAAATCTATTGTCTGAGAAGAACAAGCTATTTA
>NW_008238401.1:425067-432237 GCF_000691975.1 Corvus brachyrhynchos | reverse complement strand
TTGTGAGTCGCACAATGCCTCGAGTGCTGCAATGAGAGCAGAAAATAATAGTGATCTGCTTTAGAGATTGTGTCTGTTTCAAACACTCATCATTTCAAACAATGATGACAACTCTTCCAGTCTCATTTTAGTACTGTTGCTGTTATGGAAACTTTCTCTGTCCTCATCAGCTCGATTATGTGTCTTTACAACACTAATGAATCACAGCTGACACTTCCGGGACTCAGCCTCTTTTGAAGGTATTTGCTTCCTTCGTAAGCTCTTTGGTCAAGTTTAAAAACTTATTTTCAGAGGCTGGGTGAACAGTATGAAGAGATTTTGAGGATTCATTGAGAAACAAGTGAAAACAGCAATGACTGTTTATGTATTGGTACTTCTACCACTGATACCTTTTTAAACTATGCCTTTAAATTTTTGAGAGGCAGTCAGATGTAGACAAAATGATAATAAATACAAATAAATAAAATTAATTCAGATTCCCTTTTCTGATATCTTGAGTGTCTATTAACTCCTTTGCTGGGGCTAAGCTTTTACGTCTCCTGATGAAAATTTGCTACAGGTACTCATAAGAGCTTAGGGCAAGTATTTCTTCTGGTGGTTTGGGGTACTCTTAGGCACTTGATCATTTAACCAATTTTGGAAAAAAGACTCACACTTCCAAGGATTAGATCCACCAAAGACCATTATAATGCTGACTTTTAAGAGCTCAGCCATCCAGGAGAACCTGTAACCCTGAATACAGCTTATTGTAAAAGACTCCAAGAAAGGATAAGTGTAGAAAAATCAAGGATGGAAAACAGCCTTTAGTAAATGCCAAGAAGAGAGATATATCTATGCCCCTAACTATGTGCATGTTTTCCTCTGGACTGCAAAGACACCGTACCCACTACCCACATCCTTGCCTGTAGGCTGATATTCTAGCAGCACCAGTGTAATGTCTGTGTTAGATGGTAAAGTACCATGACCTTCCCAAAAGCGTCCCCAGGAGGAAGCCGCTCGGTGCAGCCACCACACTTGCACACACACGTACACACACAGCCCGGATAGCTGGCAAAACAGTCCAACAATGAAGGAGGAGGAAGGGTCTTTGCATGGGGTTCTACAGGAGAGATTTATTGCAGCCACATTGGTGCAAGGTTCCACAGAAACTCGACCCTAAGGGCTCCAGGGTTATATAGGGGAGCAGAGAGAGCATGAGGGACCAATGATCTGAGGGCAAGGGATGGCACACAGGCGGTTCCAGGGTAAGAGAACCAGTAGAGAAACCCTGAGGGCGTATCAGGCAACAAGGGTTGTGGTGGCCAGTGGAGCCAACCAGGGGAGCAGAACTGGGGTACATTAACATGACAGAACAGAGCATCTGGGGGACGCTTTTACAGTCACCATAAGCTAGAAAGGAACCTAGGACTTGTCCCACCATAGGATTCCTTTTGTTCCTTGTTGAGCAGGTCTCTCGGTCCCCACACACCAGCCTTTTCTCCCAAACTTAGTAGGCGCAGTATCTGTTTTTCTCTTCAGGAGCTCAATGGTTACAGCATGTAGTCTGAGATGTGGGAGGCTGGAGTCTTTTTCTTTCCTCTGCCTGAAGGGAGTTGTCTTTGTGGGGGCACCCATCACCCACTTCTCAGGTGACTAAGGGAGCCTGGAAGGGCCTGCTGTGAGCTCAAGTGCAAAGGTGACTGTCTTGAGTGCAGGGTGTTGCACATGATCCAGAAGAGATGCTGCCAGAGTCAGCACATCTAGCCCTCTCCTCCCCCTCTCCTCCAGGGTGTCCTTTCAGCTGCAGGCTTCATAAGAAACAGCAGCGTGCCTGTGCCAGGTAACACAGAAATACTGGGGAACTCACTACAGCTCTCACCTCTGCTAGCTAAAATAAGGATACTTAAAGCTCCCAGCACACCCTCCTGGCCAAAACAGCAGTGAGATGGTGGTGCCAAGGATGGATCATGCACTACAGTGGGATGGGATGGGATGGCAAAGCAAGGCAAGCAGTCTGCACAGCAGAGGGACAGTTCTGAGCAGTTCAAGCATGTGTAGTTTGACTGTAGTCCACTAATATACAACCCATTTCTGACTGCTAATGAGAGTGAAAATTCTCTTTCAGTATTTTTATAATTATTAGCCCTCCAGGAATTTTTACTGGAAATCACTGACAAACTCCTGTCACGGCACTTTTCCATCTAACTTGGTGTCCAATGGCAGAGTGTGGCTGACAGTTTTATTACACTCCTGAGCCAAACAATCAACTGCATTTAAAGCCAGATGACTCTCTTGTTGTACATCCATATGTGCTGTACAATACAACTGTAAACAATAGTGAAAACTTCAGCATGAAATCAGATTTGCAGGTTTCAGCTTTTAGAGGTTGGGCAAATTAATTTAATTATTTAGTGCTCATCAGTCACTGATGCATTTTGCATTAAACATTCCCAAGGACCTATGCAAAATGAGACACACAATGTGAGATTCAAAGTCCCCCTGTCACCCTAATTTTCATTTTATTCAGTTTGAAACCTACTTCTAGCAAATCACCAAACACTGACTTACGGTTTTCATGAGCTCTAATGCCATGAAAATACACTTATTCATTAGCCTAAACATACAATGCGATGACAGAAAGGGCACAAACAACAAACATGAATTTCATCTCAGTTTAACTATATGCCGTGAGCATTTTTCTTGGTAGCATTCACCCAACGGATGAAGTTGTCCCCATAATTCAGTCTAAAGAACTACTTCCAACTCAGCATTTTGGAGTGTATTTCCCATTTCAATTAATTTCTTATTATTTGAACTCTAATGAGCTGTGGGGTGCAACTCAGTGACATCTTCAAGGCACGCTGACTGTCCAGCTTTGTTACTTCATTCAAAGTCCTTTCTTTTCTCTTAAGGTTATTAGCTTGGATTACATTAGCATGTAAAGGGAAAAAGTAATATATATGAGGATTGAAAGTAAAAATCAGACATGCTTTTTAAAATCTATCCTCATGCAATTCAAACTACCAATGATGGCATGCATATAGTAGTAGCAGACGTCCTGTCTTGCACTTTTACTTTGTAGTAATCAGCACACAAACCTGGACCAGGTCAATTAAAGCAGTGAAAATTTAAAGTCCATTTAAAAGTGGAATTTGTGCTTTAGCTAAGGTGCCATCTGACTAGGCTCTTTAAAAGCTGGCTAGTCCCAGAAGACTGCTTCAAAAGATCCTGCAGGCAGATTTATACAAAATCCACAAAAAACTACATTTAATTTCCAAATAGGTTTCAACTGCGACTTCTTTTCCTAAAGTCAGAGCCAGCACACAGATCAGATTCAGAAACAGTAAAAAGAACAAAGTCATTCAACAAAGGTACTAATAACAACCCACAGCATACAGGAAGAGATGTCATGTAGTGCTTATACACTTACAAAATAGTTTTCTAGCTTTAACAGTGAATCAGTTTAACAAGCATGTTCAAACAACAAGGAAACCCCACAAATAGTGTAAAACACTACTGGTGAACTTCTCTAATCAATGTGACTACAAGTTACCTACTTTCTCATATAATCACTGCCACGAGTCTTTGAGAAGCAGCTCCAGAATTAAGTATTTACATTTTAAAAAAATAAAGTCAGTTTGTCTGGAAATGGATTGTCCATGTACCCTGAAAGCTTTGTGACCTTTTGCATGTAACCTTAGGAGACCATTGTCAAAATGCCCCCTATCCAGGGGAAAAAAAGAAAACAAGGGCACTGGGAAGAATATGGCAAAGAGAGGGGAAAACTTGGTAAACTTTGAAATACTCTACAAGTGTAACTACTCTTTGCTAGAAAAGCTATGCAGCAGGAAAGATGTTGACTGCACACTTGTTTGGAGACAAAGCAAATTTTTAAAATAAAAGAGCTAGATGCTTGCATCACCTCTCAGGTAGCAACGTAACAGTGCTGATTTGGTGCTCCTCATACTGCTAATTCAGCCAGTCCTGTAAGCTGTTCCCTGTCAACTGTTGCTTCCATGATCACGCAGCATTATTTTTAGTGCACCAGGCAGAAAGAAGACAGGCATGTAGCCAGAAGAAGAGATCTGATGGAAGGGTTTAACTTTTAAAATTAAGCAGTACATGCTGTTTTAAAAGCTGAAAGGGAGAACAGGGAAATTTAAGAACGGTGGGAAAAAGGAGAGGAAGAAAATGACTGCCCTTCTGTTGGTTCTTGGAAATACTTCACTTGTTCTATAACTAATGTGCAATCCAAGGTGTGGACTAAAGGAAAAGATATTCTCACTCCATCAGTGAGATTGCATCATTGCCTTGAAAACAGACCAGAATTCCTTCCCAGGAAATATGCACTGGGATTTATTAATTCCCTCCCAAACTCAGATTACGATGAAGTCTTTACATGGGTTAAACTAGCAAGAACATAATTTCTCATTTTAGAGAGCACAGGAGAGCTGTAAAGTGGGGATTTGTATGGAAAATTCAGCTGTGGTGGAACATGTGAAGTTGTGCATATCCACTGTCCCTGCAGAGACTGAAAACAAACGAAGATTGGCAGGCAGTGAAGACAAAGTAGAGCAAATTCACACTTTGTGTCATCCTGAGAACTTCAGCATCACACAGAGCTGCCTATGGAAACAGCTGTATGGGATGTTTGGCTTCAACAAAGTAATGCCTGTATGAAAGAAGTGACACTCAGATCCTTGTAGCTGTGGCAGGTGGCAGGTGCACTTCAGACTCACTCTATTTCTTCCCTTCCAGGGCCAAAGGCAGTCCCAGTGCCTGTCCTCTTGGCCTTGGGCTGGCTGTACACACGCTTTGCTGCAGCCCTTCTTTGTGGGAGCCACAAGGATCTGCAGAACAATGTGCAGGTCTGTTACTGATGGGCTGAAAAATCCTGCATGTCCTTGTAGCATTGTGGGTACACAGAGCATTTAAGACAGGAGCTATTTGTCTACTGCTTCACAGTGTCATATACAGGGGTTTTATTTCTTCCTCTTTAGCTGACTTGGGCCAGGGTCAGCCAAAGTGCAGCCTGCAGCTGCTCCTCTTTGATTATTGATAAGGATTAGGATTTATATTTTATATGCATCTCTGTAGGTGTGCAAGACATTTAACACAAATATACAAGGACAGGGCTCTGAAGAGTTTATACAGCCCAAACAAGTTGCAGCGCAGCTAGGGAAGACACATGATTAAAGGCATATAGTGATAAGCTCCATGTGTATCTTACCAGGTGGACAAAATGTAGGATGCTTTGTGGGGCTTTTTTCTTAAGTGTCATTTTTATGAGTAACACTTCAGCCTTTTGTTATAGCAATCCGCTGTTTCAGAGCCTAGTTCATAGGACTCCAGGCTTGTATCCAAGTTTGGTGGGGTGATTGGCTTGAAAAATAGCTTGTGAAAGGTTTACTTCTGATTACCACTCAGGAAATGAACATTGTTGGGTTAAAAGCAGAAGATGGCCCTTTGCTTTTGCTTCAGAACAAGGACTGTTTACCCAGCTTTGCCTACAGGAAAAGCTGTAGCTATCTGCAAGCATGTGGGACTACTTTCCCAAGCTTTCTCATCCCTTTACTCTCCCAGGAGTAGTCCCAAAGGTTGGGCAAGGGGAACAACAGGATTTGCCCCAAAACACTGAGAAATAGTGCCCTTGTACTTAAAACAGAAAAAAAACCCCAAACCCCCCCCCCAAAAAAACAAACACAAAAACAAACAAACAAACAAACAACAACGAAAAAAGGAAACAAAATATTGTAGTATGCTTTCTTCTGTTGTTACCTCTCTGCTGCTGGCACCTCATTTAGGGTTACAGCTACATCCAAAGCCCTTCTGTGCCTCACAGCAGGTACCCACAGTCATTGCATTTTTCTTTGCTTTCACTCTCAGTGATTAAAGGCTAGATCCAGAGGCAGCCTCACACTGTTCATCCTCACACCATTCTCCATGCACCTTAACATGGAAAAACCTTCTGTAAACTTTAAAATATGTTTTTGCTGAGCTGGTTTTCTAACATTCACTTATCTATTTTATTGGCTGTGCCTTACCATGACACAGCATCTGAACCAAAACCTGCATAAAGGAATCATTCTCTTCATGCTTTAACAATGTGAATGAGTTTTAAATGGCAATGTTTTATCTACTTCTTAAGTAAGCCAATTACAGTATTCCCTGAATAGGTGTGTATTGAAATGGAAAAGATCAGCATGTTACACAGCTGTTCAAACACATGCTCTGACAGATGTCCTGAGGAGGGACATCTGAAGGACCACAGTTCTGGTTTCAGCTGCACTACATAGGTGTTGCATGGCTGAGGCTCAGATTTATGATTCTCCCTCAGCTTTGGGGCTCAGGCTTAGAGATACAGAGCCCTGTTTTCAGAGTTGGTAGGCAATGCCAGCAGGGAACAAAGCTCTGGAAAACAAGCTTACACTTCCTATCTGTCCTCACAGACAGTAGGAAGGAATTGTCACTTTATAAAGCTCTACCTTGAAGTGTCCCCAGTATGTACCAGTACATATTCCAGTATGCTGAAGAAGGATAGTAAATTTCAGCCTCTAATACGTGTTTCAAAGAGTACTTTATGAGATTTGGAGATGATGGTGGTGGTTAGGACTTTTTTTTCCTTTCTTTCTGGCATGGAATTTTGTCCCATTTGTTGCTACAAGACAAGACGTAGCCAAGAAGGAGGGGGAGGAGTGCAGTTGGCTGCACTCTTGTAGATGAGGGGTTTTCTCTTGGAAGGGCAGAGATACTGCGAGATTTTGGCCAGAGGGTGAGGGGCTGGGCTCAGCTCCTCTCGCTCTCTCTCACTCTCGGGATCGGAGGACAGTCGAGCTGTTGCTATTGTGGGAGGGTTTGCTGCTGCTGTGGAGTCCAGCCCGTTGCTGCTTCTCCTACCGTAGGTGAGCCTTTGCTCATAAGAGTAGCTGTTGCCCTGGGATCTTATTAACACCCGACCTCACTGGAAAGGACCCTCACCATCTACTCAGGTGCCTCAGGGGAAAACTTGGAACCCCGAGCCCCAAGCCCCTCCGAGGGAGCCTCTCCTGGCTGTGTTTGGGAGCTGGGCTGCCACTTCCCTTCTCCACTGTTTTCTTCTTCTGCCGCTGCTGCTCGAAGGTTTTTCGCTACACTTTAACCCAGCACTTCCTGCCCGCCAGGACACCCTGTGGCTCCTGCTACAGCTGCAGA
>NW_008238401.1:416696-425009 GCF_000691975.1 Corvus brachyrhynchos | reverse complement strand
CTGCCTCTGTTGTTGCTTTTTTGCCTTGTTTTATATATATATATGTTTTATATATATATATATGTTAGTAAAGAACTGTTATTCCTTTTCACATATCTTTGCCTGAAAGCCCCTCAGTTTTAAAGTTATAATAATTTGGAGGGAAGGGGGCCATATTTTCCATTACAAGGGAGGTTCCTGCCTTCCTTGGCAGACACCTGCCTTTCAAACCAAGACAGATGAGTATGTTGTCAAAGCAAAATTCATGCTGAAGATATATATATGTTAGTAAAGAACTGTTATTCCTTTTCACATATCTTTGCCTGAAAGCCCCTCAGTTTTAAAGTTATAATAATTTGGAGGGAAGGGGGCCATATTTTCCATTACAAGGGAGGTTCCTGCCTTCCTTGGCAGACACCTGCCTTTCAAACCAAGACAGATGAGTATGTTGTCAAAGCAAAATTCATGCTGAAGATAAAAAACACACGTAAGGATCCATAATGACGACTTCCACTGATCAGTGGAGCATG
Organism: Corvus brachyrhynchos; assembly: GCF_000691975.1. Lineage (NCBI taxonomy): Eukaryota > Metazoa > Chordata > Aves > Passeriformes > Corvidae > Corvus > Corvus brachyrhynchos. The sequence goes on along the minus strand of NW_008238401.1, from coordinate 424,500 downwards.
ACTCCAGATGACTGCAAGACTTGAATGGTGAACACTAATACAAACCCTCATCAAGGTAATCCTCAGTACTCTGACAGAGATAAGCAAAAGTCAGAGGTTAACAATAAGCAGAAGAATCAATATAGGAATATTGAGAACTAACTTGGCATACCTGAAACCCACTGAACAAGCAATGCTTACAATGCCTCTAACATTACTGAAGAAAATTACCATGAACCAGTTATACAAGGGATCCCAGATTAGACAATATAGCACAGCAATATTTTAAGCCAACATGAAGCAGTAGCTAACCAAGAGGACAGCTATATCTAAAGAATGCATCTGGCAAGATGGGACTTATGGACTCACTGCAAAATACACAGTGCTGTCCGTGATGGTTCAGCAAAACACTTCCTGATTCCTGCAGCCTTTAAGTCAGCAATACCTACTGTAAAGGATGCAAAACCAGATACCTTGAGTAGAAGTGAATTTGTGAAACAACCTTTCAGATAGGGAAAAAGGGCACTGATTAATAAGCTGGCATAAACAAGCAAACTTTTTATTCCATTAACTTTACAGGTTGGCTTAAAGCCCCCAAAATTTTGCAAATGATTGCTCCTAGGGGACTGTCTCTGTCTGGTTAGTTTATTTGTTTGCATGTACATTTGGTAACTAAGGTCAAAAGTTTTATAGCAGCAACTGTCTCTGAACTATTACTTGGCTTTGATTTTTTAGCTATGGCACAGAGAGTTTTATGCAATCTTGTTAATAATAGAAATGCACTTTGTTTTAGTTTTGACTAATTATAGATTTGCTTGATGCAGTACTTCATGTGCATGGGTAAAAGGTAATCTCAAGATTAAATTCTGCCTTTTATTACATAGATATCACTGGTGATGCAGAGGATTCAGTGATGTTAGAATTAATTACAATTATAGTTTAGCTATGAGATTAGGCAAAATACTTAATGTCAAATCATAGTGACACAAATATGCTCTACAACTTTAGAAATTACTGTCTGGGCCTGAGTTGAACTACAGTAGCACAGCAGAGTTCACACAAATATAGCTGATTCCAAGCTGCAAAATTCAAATCACTAAATTTGATCAGTGCAGGCACTCTGCAACCGAGCATCCACCCCTGTACTAACAAATTCAACATCACTCTTATTCCACTGAGTTTCAAGACCCTTATAGGGCATTTGACACAACTTGCATAAAAGAATTCTCTTCATGTAAATTTTAAGGAAACATTCAACAATAAAATTTCAGCCTATTTTGATTTTCTAAAGCAAGTGTTTATAAATTGATACAATTACTTGATATTATAATTTGCTTTAGTTATAGTATGGATACACAGGGCAAACACTGTCTATGAAATCTGGGATCAGAGCTGATGCCCTCTATTTAAGTGACCCACCCTTTACAAATACTAAATGGAAGTAGCAAAAGTGTCAATTTGATCTTTTGTGGTAAATGTTCACAAATAACTAAGAAATAACATCTGCAGAAAGTGGGAGTTTCATGAACAGAAACATAGCTAACTCACTGTGCAAGGGATTTGCCGCTAGTATTGCAGACGTACTGATGTGTAGCTTTATTCAAAATTTCCACCGATAAGCTGAGAGGGAGAAAAATACTCTTTAACACTAAAGAAAACGGACATTTTCACCTTTAATATAAACTACAGAAAGAGGCAACACCACAAGCATCTACAACAAAGGACCTCTCTGGGCATGATGCCATCATCACCATGGCTTTCCATTATCATTGAACATTTGGAAGAATGATGATGTTCAGGTTCCATCTTGAACTCCCATTCATCAGAGTGTATAAATTTGTCTTTTTTCATTTTTTTCAAACTGCATTTTGGCAGAGGAGTACTGGTGGGTGGTGAGCTTTTGGAAAGATTATTATTTTTAAAATTTGGTCTTCTCAAACTGTTCTAAATACAGCAGTGGGGAATGGGGAATATGCCCTGAGGAGCAATGCTGTTGTATGTCTCTCAGGGGAGGGGTATTGACAATTAGATATTGTCAGTTTCTTATTCAGTGCAAGAGGAAAACAAGCGTTCGTGTTTCAGGCTAATTCATGGAAGGCCTCTGGGCCAGCAACAATGATGAGTTCAGGGTGATGCTGTGGGGCCAGGAGGCTGGGAAGCTGTCCATCACGGCTTCCCAAGGGTGGTCTGTAGTCCTCTTGCAACACACAGGGCTTTTGTATGTGACCTGCGCAGGATCTGGGGATTGTGGCTGTCCTCCACAGAACCAGCTGATTGTCAGGCTGTAACTGTGGGGTCTCCTCCAGCAGCTCTGGGATGGGGTGAATGTCTGGGCACTGGAGATCTGTCAACCATTGGAAGCCTGGACCAGCCTGCCCCTCCACAGCAGTCAGGCATTTTGGCAAGTCCAACAGCTGTGTATTTCAGGCCCTTGGCTATTTCTCCGACCCTTCCTATGACTCCACATGACAACAAGAATCCTCTGCAAGAGCTGGCCCAAGAGTGCAATATTTCCAGACTCAAGATGAACTTCAAGCATAAGCACTACACAGTCCAACTCATGGTGTTAGAGTTGAACACAGAGGTGGATAACAAATTCCCACTCCAACCAGGGGCCAAAGTGATGGATAGACTGACTCGAGGAGATGTGCTCCAGAGGGAATATCAGCAGTTAAATCTGAAAGAGGAATAGAGTGATAAGGAGTGATAATGAAGAATAGGGTTGAGGCAGTTTAAACACCAATTTACAATGCTAATCCCCTGTTAGAATTTTTCTGAAAGCCTACCTGTCCTCACACACCAGCACATTACCTATTTTCTTCACTACAGAATCCCAGAAACCCCAAACACAGTCTGCTAGAAGGAGAGTAGTCTAGAAACGACGACCTTCCCTTCACTTTTGAATGCCATTTCACTTACAAATCATGTTTCTTCTTTTTTCTCCTTTTATGCCTGCCTGCACCAAAAGTTCCCAGAAGGAGTCTATAGATAATGTCAAAAGGAGTGAAAGTGTTTGCCAGGGGGCTGACACAGGACAGAAGTTGCTGTTATGAAAAGCTCAATGCACTTAGTTACAGGCTGTGAGATATCAGTGTTGCCTGGACATTGCAGGGTGGTACAATGGTCTTAATTACTTTTGCCTGATGGAAATGTTCAAGACCAACTGGAAAGAATGGCTTTTGGATCAGGCCTTTATTCCTTAGTTTCCACACCTGCCTTCTTGCAAAACCCCAATGCTCATTCAGCCCAAGCCTAGAAAGATGTCAGAGATCTAGAGTTAATAACAAAACAGGGGTTTGAAATTCAGGACAGAAATTTTGAAAAACTTTGTTTCCAATTATTTTAAAGAATAGTGCATAAATTGATATTTCTGTAAATTTGTGCTGATTTGGATTGGATTATGGGGAACTCCTAATGCATGCTATATTCTGCAAGGTACCTTCACCCATCCATCTAAGAAAAAGATTCAAAAGATGCACAAATTGAAATGCTGGAAGATGATCCTTTCAGCCCTGAGAAAAAGTGATCATCTTCACACCTGCTAGTGTGTTACTGGATTCAGCAGATTTCCTCATTTGCATTTGCAAGACTGATTTATTTGGGTACCATTTTATAGCACATTTAATTTATCATCTACGCAGCAAATATAATACAATCACCTAACAAGAACATGTAAAAGACTAGGATATTACATTAAGCTATATTTATATCTCCTCCTAACTAATGCAATTACAAAGCTGTTTTGAGGACACACTATTGATAACTCCTTTATATAAAGAGAAGTTACTGGGAAGCTCTTATCACCTCCATCAGAAGAGCGTTCCTGGAAACAGGACAGTCTGTGGTTAGAGATAACACATCATGGAATCTTCTGCACCTGCTGGGCTGTACTGTCTGCCCTCGTGGTCCTGTGTAAGTTATGGTGATAGGAGATAGTAATTTCTGTCCCTATGCAGATCAACACGCTCATTCCACAGAGCAGCAGTGGTAGCTAGCTGTGGTGGTTTCCATCTGCTCAAACAGCCTGAAACCCTTTTAAGGGCCTGCTTTGGAGCTACATGCTTTTCAGTCAAATCATATAAACCTTGCAAAGAGAAGGTAACCTGTCTGTTTCTGGAAGTGTATTTCTAACGTGCAAAACAATAAGTACCTAGCTTATAGCTGTTGTTCTGAGGACAAATGTTTTAGGTTGGGACCAGGAGCTAATTAGTGATAATCACTCCTAATTCAAATTATGGACAACCTTTTACTGTATTATGTTCTTATTGGGAGCCAGCACCAGGCATGATTTATTTACAATACCCAAAGAGGAGCTGTTGCAGTCCTGGGAGAAATGTATCTTTTATGCTCATCTCTCCTTCCCTATTTCTAGTACACAGATGGCATATGTCTCTCTCAGCAGCTGCCTCGTCACCAAATTTTAGCTGAAGAAATCAGGTTTTTTAGTATATCATTGTCCAGGATGGCAACTGCCACATAAAATGTGCCATAATAGAGATGAAGGCATTGCTCACCATCAGTTGCCTTTGACCACCCTACTTCACTTGAACTACAATGAACTCAGTACTCCCTGCCTTGAAGAACTAGCAGGTCAAGCCCAATGATATGAGACCTACTGTAAGAACAGCTTTCAACCAAAAGTTAGGTGGTAAACAAGAGACATGAACCAAGTAGATATAGTTTTGTATTGTAGTATTTGTACTGCTGCTGCCTAGTCACTGTCAACACCCAGCATGGTACCCAGAACAATTTAAAAATTGATTTTTAAAATTAAAAAAATTAATTTTATAAAGGTAGGGAAATTGTGCAATGATTTCTTTAAATCTGGGCAAAAATAAATCCATCCCTGAATTATACATCTGTTCAGCTCCAAGGGCTGCCACCCTGCTGTTTTAATTACATGGAAAGTTAGGGCACTACTTCTGTTCTAACATTTATTTCCTGCATCCTTGCTTTATTTTTAACAGCTTACAACAGAAAAAACATGTTATCGCATGACTGTCTAAAGCAAATGTGCATTGTGGTTTTGGCCTTGGACACTTACTGTTGTCTAAGATGCTGAACTTCCCAGCAACAAGTACTGTTCTCTCTGTAGGGCACTTCTGGTAACTCATCTCTCCTAGTGAGAAGGAAAACTTAGTGAGCAAAAGAGCTAGTTCTTAGAGCCCTCCCAGCTGAGAAAAAGCAGATTACTTCAGATTGCAATTATTATACAAGATGTAATGCTGCACAGAAAGCAGCAGGCCTGACTGATTAACACCAACACTAGGCCTTGGATATCTGGGATACGGTCTGACCTGCTAGTGGTTACTGTACCTCCCTGGCCATTTTTCTGCACTTTGACTTCCCAGTCTGTGAAAATGAGTGTGCTGTGGTTTATATTCAAGCATTTCAGCAACTGACATACTGTACCTCGAATTCCTTAAATGGTAACATCATTTTCACTACTATGAAAAGTTGACTAAAACAGCATTTCAAAATCCCTCTCTATGTATTGTACTTACTGTTCGCAAGTCTGACTGTGGTTTGACTTTTGGCATCTGAAATTTGGTCTACTGTGGTTGTTTGACTTGAGTCAGAAATTGCTAATGAATGTAGATCTTCTGTAGATTTGAATGGGTTGCATAATCAGGGAAACAATCAGTGTAGCTTTAAACACTGGTCTATAACTTATTTGTGCAGGTCCTGTTTATAGTGGCTACTCCTTTGAGAATATTATTAAGAATGTATAAAAGTTAACAAGTGCCTTTTTCAGGTGCACCATTCATTTAGACCTCTTAAGTGAGAATTCTAAATCTGGATTGATGAAGAATATGCATGTAAAATGCCAAAACCAAAATAAAACACTTTTAAGAAAAGCTGTACTTTCCATCCTTGTGAAAGACAACATATAGCCATGCTCAGACCTTGGGTTATTTTTTCATTATTGCCAGTTTAGTTAGAAGCTGGCAGGTCTGGTTTTGTTACCAAAAATGACTAGAACCTGGCAAATTATTTTGGTGACAAAATTATCTTCTGCATGATTTCCTCCCAATAGCTTGGGTTTTCTTAACAATATTTGATCTAATTTACATTAAAGTTACAAACTCATCAAATAAACCTGGTTTCTCTCTTCTCAGTTTTGCTGTGTTTCCTCAGCCTACTGCTGCACCCAGCCAGTCAGTGAGCTGCAAAACAGTGAGAAATGGGCTCCAGAGCAGCTGAGGCCACTGGTCACTGACTGCGAGGAGAGACGACAGGCAGGGGAGGAAGAGATTATTACAACATATACAGAGAGGAAAATGGCCAGGACTCAATTTAGGTCACTCTCGTGTAGTTAGCCCAGAAATACCAGACGCTGAGAACCACCACAACACTACTATGCACATATTTTAACCAGCAGAGTCAATGGGATGTTCAGTAGTCACAATACTGAGACAGCCTCTGTAGGCATGTACACTCCCTGTGCATAGGAAGAATGATTCGTATAATTCTGAGAGCTGATAAACACATTATAAAACCACTTTGCCATGATAATAAGGAATCTTTATACTGCTGAAGCAAATCAATCCAATTCTTCAGCATTACTAACATCATTGATTATGCATGCGGTCTCCTAAAGAAAGGCTAGATGGTTTATTCACATGGTTTGGATCCCAGTTTTTAGCTTAAAAAATCTGGCCCGCTAGTAAATGAACCAGAGGATCCATGCTATTAGCAATACAGTAATGCTACAAGGAGGTAAGCAGTAGAACAACCTCATCTTCTGCAACTGAATGATGCTGGGAAGTCCAATGGACTGCAAAGATGTTATGTACTTTCCCTCAAAGGACCCATTATGCTAATTCAGCTAAATTCACTGGAACTCAAGTCAAACATCAGTCATTTTTCATCACCACCCACCCTCTTCTCCTACCTGGAGACCTTTGGTCAATGGATCTTTGACCCATTTCCTAAAGGCAGGTTGCTCTTCAATATCAGCAGTCTAGGATAAGCACCTGTTATGTGGATCTCACTAAAACAGGGCACAACCTGTCCTGTGGAAAAACATTCCCCATATGGGGCCCTATTACTCTAGCTCTAAAATCACATAAGTGAGGGGGCTTCAGTCACTGAAGACATCTTTCCTAAGCATTATTTCCAACTGTTCTGTAATTGAGCAGTTTTCTTGCTGCACCAGCTGTGGTGCCGGCTTATCTTTCAGCACTATTTCCTACTCTACCCTTCATCGCTGCATCTAGAGTCATGATTTTTCTCTACTATAGTTGATGTAATCCTACCATTGTCTAAGATGCTGATTTCAAATACAGTATCAGAACTATAGCAACAAATTCGTAGTAAAATGTGAAAATTAAGGAACTGAAAAGTTCCTTGAAAGTGTTATGTGAAAAAGTGGATCCTGCTCTTAATTATTTTCATTATTTGCATAGTTCTGTTACTGAAATCAGAACAAAGTCTTCCAGTAAAATCTGGTCAACTAAAGGACTCAAATGATTTCTGAAGTGATCATGGATTGCCTCTGAGCTACATGCGCTCACGGGAGTTCTTGTGTCCAAGGGTGGACAAGAAAAAAAGGGGAACTGAAAATGGCTGACTGTAAAGATGGCTGTGTACTGCACTTCCTTATTCATACCAAAATAAAATAGAAAACATCATTAGCCATTTTAGAATTTAAATGGTGCAGCCCCTGGAACTGAGAGCACCAGTAGACATGCATACAAGTGCATGCACTTCATTCATGCCCAGCTTGTGCACTAACCAGACATCACACGCGTGCAAAAGGACTGCTGCATTCATCCAAGCCTTCAACCTGCCTGCATGGCCGCCTTCAGCAGGCACAGGCAAG
>NW_008238401.1:408410-416584 GCF_000691975.1 Corvus brachyrhynchos | reverse complement strand
CCCCAGCCCTCCACCCTGCGTGCATGCCCGCCTTCAGCAGGCACAGGCAAGTGGCTGTTCTGTACACAGCCAGTCTGAGGCTTCCCATCATCCTGTTTACATCATCATTCAATTACTATCTCTGCCATATTTCCACTTCCAAGCCCAGTTAAAATGGAAGCTAATAGCAAAACATACCTACACAGTGAAAAACCCAGGCCAACCTTTTCAGGTGATTTAGCATGCACCAGTGTTGGTGCTCAGCTTTTAACACATGACCTAAGCCTGTTTTTTGGGCACAAGTGAGCTTGCTTGTTGCAAGGTCTGGCAGGGAGAGCAAGCAGAAGAGGAGTCACCCCAGTCTTTTTCCACTTCCAAGGACCTGGGAGCTCACTGGTTCTTAGCAATGGCTTGCTCAGAGCCATCTTACAGGTCTAAAGTTCTAGATCCAAAAATAAAAGAACATAAGAACAGCACTGATTAAGCAATACATAAATGAAACTGTTTTTAAAGACAGACTATGAGTGACTGAGACAAATAGTGAACTTAGAAATGATGAAGTTTTCACAGAGGAAATCCTGCAGAAACTGCAGTGGAAGGGGAATGCACTGGTACCCCCTGTCTTCAAGAGGTAGAACATTTAGGGGAGTAGGAATTTGAAGGGTGATGTGCACTGGTCACAGCTTTAACAAGGAGATCATTGTGGTCCCTAAAGCAAAAACTACAGAGGACTGAATTCTGTGCAAACCCTGAATCCTTGTGCATTTTTTCATGTAGGGTAAAATCTACTGACTTCATTGGAACTGCTACATGATGAATGAGAGTAGACCTAAGCACGGAAAAGAAAAATACTGTGCTCAGAATTTTAGTGCCTGCATTTTCAATACAGATTTATGTTCTCACTCTTTTGAATGCCAATGAATATAATAAGGAGGAGCTTGAAAGAGCATGAGTTTGCTTTTTCGTTCCACATAGCCAAAGTTTCCTTCCTGCAGAATTTGAGCAATTAGTATCACCAGCCAAAGCCTCTGTGGGAGGTAAGGGTCAACATGAAATATCTAATTTCCTGAAAAAAAAAGTTTTCCCTTTCTAAAATTCTGGAAGAAAAGGTCTGGGAAAAAAATTTAGGGCGTGCTACAAATCCTGCAGAGGAAGAATGACCCAAAGGTAAGTTTGCCTTCTTCCCAAGACATACCCTGGAGTAGGAGTTCTTACACATGAACCCCAGAGAACTATCAGACAGTACCACCATGAACAGAGCTAGCAACACAGGTGTTACTTTTACTACATCTCTCAGTCCTATCGTGCAGCTGAAGGTTTTTTCTTCACATTTTACATTTATAGGAGAGAGCAACAGGCAGCTAAAAATAACACATGCACTGAAGCACAGAATAGAAGAAAATATAAAACAATAATAATAGAAGTTCCAAGTCATGGGAAAATCAGAATTGAATTATTTGTGTCTTCCCGAGAAGGAAAAAGGTACTTAAAATTCACCTGTTAAGGACACTTAAGGCCACATGGGCTTTCTCTTCCTGACCTTACTTAACCTCAACTTTTTCAATTTCTTGCTCAACTCTGAAATCTTCTATTGTAATAAGGGGCAAAAGAAACTCCTCTTCAGAACTAAAATCATGCAGAGGAAAATTATAGCTTCATTCCTTTGGAAAAACACTAGCAGATTTTTATCTTGACACTGATTATGAACAGCATCATGAACACTAAGGATAGGATGGAACTGTTTCTTCTACAACCTTACTGTAAGCCACACAGTCATAATCTACACAGTCCTGCATCCAAAGGAGTCTTTAAAAAGGGGCAAATAAGCATGGCTAGAGCAAGGTCAGGGCTGAAGCACAGAACCATGTTATAGCTGGAAACAAAAAGCATCAACCATTCACAAAGACACACTGGTCTAATTAAAATGAGTTCAAAGCTGATTCAGTGAGTGCATTTAAAGCTACTTAAAATTCACCCAACATCATGTACTGTGGCAACCAACTAGATTCAGATTCACTGATATGGGCTGTTTTGCGTGAAGGAATCTAGGCTGGGAAAGAGAAAAGAGAAGGGTGTTAGATCCATGCCGCAAATAGGACTTTTGAGTTTGACTTGAATGCGGGTCTCACGCACTCAAAGAGGTTTGTTTCCCATCTAAGCCTGCTCCCTGTGACTCACCTACTACAACATCTCTGTGCACAACTCAGGGTGGACAAAGGGCGACTCTGATTTGGGAGCACAAGATCTTGTCCCATATAGCCAGGTGCAGATACAATATACTCCTTTAGAGGAGGTGGGAAAAGGAAATTTACACAGTATTCTGAGTTAGCCTCAGATTATAAGCTTTCACTCAACTTTCTTAAGCTGCCTGGAAAGAGCATTGAGGGCTGTGCTGCATTTGGACAGTGCCAAAAGCAGCACATGGGAAGTGGTGGAGTATGTGGGGATGATGGGGGCTGCTGGCAGGGGGCCTGGAAATGCTGACACAAGTTGAAGGACATGGAAAGGTGTGTCCTATCTGTGCTTGCCTGTGGGGTATGCCCAGCCCCTGCCCTGGAAGGGGGCCTGCTGAGATAAAGAGATTGCATAACCTCCCAGCAGAATCCCCTTGGTGAGGGTGAGAGAAAACAAGAACCATGATCCTCTGGGAGACCCTATGTAGACTCCTTGTAACCCATTGGCTTCTACCCTCTCACACCCACCCTTGTATCCCTATAAGATCTACCCTTGTCCCCCTTCGAGTTCGGAGAGCTCGTCCCCTTTCGCGGGGTGTGGACTGATAAAGCGGCCTCATGCGAACCTGCTAAAGGAGCCTCTCGTCTCTGTCCTCTTGGTCCAGCCTGGGGTTTGCCTCGCAGAACAAGAGCTGAAATCCCTCTCACTGAATCCCCAGAGAGCTGGCAGCCTGCTGAGACAGGCACCCCTCTGCAGGGGCACCCCGGCAGCCGAGGGATCGCCGCAGAGCTCTGGGGTGCTGTCCCTTGCGGGACGCTCTCTCTGGTCGGTCACGGCTTCCTGGGTCTGAGCCACAGACCCCAACCCGGCCTCAATACTTGCCTATGTCCTGAAAGTGAAGGATAAGGGAGATAGGCTCTGCATGTGGGTACTGTGAGTCCTGAGCCCTCAGTGGAGGGTATAAGGGCATGAACTACTCAGCTGCTGAGTGGTCTGAGCAGCATCAGACCAGAGGGCAAGAGCACATTTGAGAGAGGTGAAATCTTGGACCTGTATCCAAGAGGGTGGTGTACTCTTGGGCCTTGGAAGGAAAGTAGCCCAAGTTTAGTTTGCCACCAGCTTCTGGCTCTGTGGTTAAATTGGGTGCTTAAAGACAGAGCAGTGTCTCTCACTTACACAGCTGGACAACCTAGGCTCAAGCTGAACAGTGCTGCACAAGGCACAGCAGCCATGTGCTTAAGGCAGCTGTGTGTGTGTGGAAAACGGTGAGATCCCAGCTTTTTCTCTGTTTGTCCTCTTTCCCCTTTGCCCCCAGAGATGGAGCCACTTTTGGCACATTAGATTTATCAAGATAGCAGCCAGCAGTGTTGTCCCCAGTCTTGTCTGCTGCCACAGGGAATTTGCTTCTAAAAGCAGTCCAAAGACTTTTGGGGGTTGCTCAGAGCATGCAGAGTCTCTGCAGCATCATCAAACCTGGTACAGAGCAGGTGGGTCAAGCTCCTGCTCTGCTCGCCTCACACCACTGTCAGACCCAGCTATCCCCATTAGCAAAGTAGCAATGCTGTGCAGAACTAAACTTGCTTGTCAAAAGAGATTAAAATTATCCCTCCCCACAGTACAGAAAGAAAGCAGTAGTAAGCCCTGCTTTGTCAAGAAATGAGCTGAAGTCAATGTAAACATCATAAAAGCAGCCATAGCTGGCTTGCACCACCCTTCTCTAGGAGCTCTGGCCTCCTCTAAAAGGCATCTGTAAAAGGCAACTAGCAGAGCTGAGTGAATCACCTCTCTCTGGCTCCCATTGTAACGGCTTTGGAAACCTATCCCTTTTATTCCACACCTCCTTGCAAATCTCCTCTTAAGGATTAAGTTCTTTCCCAACCATTGGAAAATCCAGTTCCAGATGCCTGACCTACATGCACAGGCCCAGTCAATAGGGAGTGGAGGGGGACATCTCATTTATTTCTCAATTTATTGAAAGACCAAATGAAACTTGAATCAGACAAATCCCTTTGTTTCCTCACACTCCAATCCCTTTGCTTTGGGGAGCTCCAGCATGTTGGGAGGGGAGATGACATTTGGCAACAGCAAAGAGGAGTGTGCAGGAGAAGAAATAGGGAAGTCCACTCCCCAAAAATTGCTGTAAAATCTGACTCTCAAAGATAGGCTGGTGAAACTGGGAGGAAGTGGAAAATCGTCATGCCAGGAAGGCTCCATTTGCTAGTCAAGGAGCAAAAAAGCTGGTTACTGCTGGCAGATGTCTCCTGTTGTGTTATCTCTTCCTGTTGAGTTGCCCAATGGGAGGATGATTTAGTCAGCCCACAGCCTCTCCCTTTTCATATGCTGCCCCCTTGGAAGAACTCACACGTTTTCAGCCTGGATAGTTTACCCTGTCACAGAGTTCGTGCAAGTGACTCCTGCAGCCCCCTGCAAGGCAACAGCAAGGGCACAGAGGGGTGTAGCCCAACACAAGCCATGTTCTGACAGGCCACAGCGGCCACTGGCACCTGGTCATGATTAGAGCAGCCCCCAAGATGCTGTAATATCGTCTCTAATATTACTCTGATCAGTGCTAGGGCCAGTTTGTAACCTGTCCTCAGATCAGGGAGCTATAATTGATTGGCTGCAGCTCCCTGTAGGATCCAGGCACAACTCAGATCACAGCCTTTGCAGTTTAACTTGAGGCTAACGCTTATCTGACTCTAACGTTGCTATATCAGGACTATTAGTGGTGCATGTTAAATGGAAAAGATATGAGGACAAAAGTATGTGAATTTCTCTGTTTTGACTACTGTTCAGGGAAATTTTAGTTGCCTGTTTACTTTTCTATGGTATGAAGGCCCTGCCTCAGTGAAGAACATATAGAACTGGGGCCATATATAAATGAAACCCAAGCAGTGCAGAAAAAGTACAGTATGCATTTCTTCCATAAAGGTAACAGTAAATAATCTACTAAGTTAATGGTTCACTGATGCAACTCAGCTTAAGAGGCAGAACAAAACAGGGAGGTTTTATCTATGACCCTTGGCTTAGGTCTGAGATAAGTCTTAACTGAAGAACAAAGGTTAACTGTAACAGAAAATGTGTGCATTACTAGAGTTTACAAGCCACTTTTTTTTTTTTTTTTTGGTCAAAATGAAGACACCTTCTTTAGTTATGGCAACACAGCCACAAAAATTTGATTGCAGGGAACTATTTGTCAGTGTTTCTCCAGAGTACCATGGAAGAAGAAGGCAGGAGTAGGTAGAAAGAGAAGCTTTGAGAAAGGGGGTAAATATTCACATTTGCTTGAAAACTGTGAAGAGAAGCAATAGTCAGGAGAGTTCTTGTTGATGGGAGTAGCATCCTTTTAGACAGAGCTAAACATGGTAAAATTCATGGTTTAAAAGGTGTGCCAAGGCACAGCTACCAGTATGGGCTTGGTATCATCCTACCAGGCAGAGCATAAGCAAAGAAGCAAGATGCAAAAAAATTGGTCAAATAGTAGGAACTCTTCAAACAAATGTTGCTCTAGGGTAGCACAAAAATGTAAAGGAGAGCAGAACTGGCCTCAGCCCAGTGGCCACCCTTCTAAAATGCACCCGGGGGAAAATACATACATTTCCCAGCTGGAAATCTAACAAACACAAGTCTGGAGGGAACTGCCATGGCTTTGTTTGACTGACAACTGCTGATAACTTGGGGCATGCTGAGGGGATGGAAACTGCCTCCTAGCAGCTACAAACAGCAAGTCCCTGGCATTAACTGGTATTAGGATGCACCAGTGATGAACCAGTCAGCTTGCACAGAAATAGCATGAAAATAAAATGACAGTGAGGGCAGCATGAGCGACCAGCAAGCATCAAAAAATAAAAAAATAAATTTAAAGCAGTCAGTCTCCACTAAGAGGAATTTTCATGTGGTTTTTCTGGCATTGTCTTTTGGAAAACACTGGGGGTTTACTACCCTTGCAGCTTCTGGAGTTCTCACAAAACCTCTAAACCAGGTCTTTATTTATAATGGGAATTTTGAAACTATTTTTTGCATTCTTTTAGACTCATTCAATTCTTGACCCCAATTATATTGAATAATGTGGTTACGACTAACATAAATATAGTTTTATTATAAATCAGGATAAGTTTGCCCGGAGACAGCCCTTTTTCTTCCCCTTGTTCATGTTCTGCAGCTGTCCAAATACATCCTCACACTCCCTGGAACCTGCAGCACAGTCTCTCTGCCACAGCTGGTGAGGGCAGAGGTAAGGGGCTGCAGGCGTCTCTCCCTCTGTGCCCAGCCAGCAAGTCAATGTGTGCTCCAGTTTACACTGTGATGTTTAAAAGGCTGAAAGAAGATCATGTTCCTGTGAGGGGTATTTGATCTCCCTACCAGGGATGAGGGTTGTCTGTGTCAGTTTGATAAAGATTCAGCAGCTGGCTGGCTGAGTCCTTGAGGCACAATTCAGTCTTGGCTTAACTGGAGCAAACATCTTATTGCATCTCTGTGCAGAGAACAGATGATTCCAGGAATGCAACTATAATTGAGTATTCAAGACTTTCCAGAGACGGAAAATTATTAAAAAGACAGAAATTGTCATCAGATATCAGTGATACCACATTTGATTAGCATAGGAAATAAAATCTTTACTGATATTATCTGCTAGTTAATGCTGATCTAAACTGTCATGCTGCTCTGGTACATCAGGTGTCAACACCAGGACAGCTAGGGGAATTAGGAGCTCAAGAAAGCACTTTCATAATTCTGTCCTCCCCACCAAACAAAAGACTTGTCAGAAAGATTTTGCAATGAATTATACAAATATCAAGGGCAACAAACAGATGGAGAAAAATAAGACTCAGCCACCTTTGCAGAACTAATTTCTCACCATGCTCCTTGTAATTCTGTTTTCATCTTCACCTCTTACTACCAGTTTATAAAAAAAAAAACCAACAAAACCTTGAGTTGTCTCAGAATAAGAGGATCAACTCAGCTTCTAACATTTTCAGACTACTCTGGAATCCAAAAGAACCAAAGTCCTCCCGAGAAAACCCATTCTTAGGGGGTTCCCACGCCAGTTCCCAATTCACTGGATGACACCAAAGATAAGCATTGGTAAGCTTAATGAAACAGCAGTGTTGGAACCCTGGATTCTAAAAGTAATAAGCAGGATCCAACATCCACCTGCACTTACCATGCCAGTTCAGGATCCACTCCTTCAAAAGCATATCCATGTTTAAACTCCTGCTCAAGTCAGCAACACAGCACAATGTCCCAAGAAGAGAATCTTTGACATTTCGTGTAAGAGTTTTAAAAATATAAATTAATTTTCAAATTATCCTGAAACACCATCAAGCCTCTAAACTTTCATTTGCAAACATTGATCAGGTCAAAAATAAGGCAGCTTAGCCTTCTGCCTACAATGAGGTCTAGAACTCAAATTTCACTATTTGTACCAATTTCTCAGATGTCCACACAGTTTTGCCACGGAGATATACAATAGCACAGTAAGTTGGTGATGAATCTATTCAATTAGGAGTCACATCAGGACTGAATTTAATGTTTTTATTCTGTTAATTTTATTACAATCAGGAAATCCTCTGTTTGATTCAACAAAACTTACTCTAACAATATGTTTGACAGAAAGAACTCACTGCCTGGAGACAAAAAAGACCCTAATCTTTAAAGTCCCAGCTGCTTTTGTCTGAATTGCCCATGCTAGTGTGCCTGATCTGGGCACAGGTAAGCCCCAAATCCGTGCAGCAGGCTCATAGGAACTGTCTCCATCTTCCTTATACTATTCAAGCAAGTAATTCAAGCAATGCTTCTTGCAGAGTGGTCTCCTCACAGAACGTGAGGTCATCTTCTAAGACCATTGGCTTCAGCCCACCCCTCAGCAACAGCTCAGAGGCAAAAATTCACCCAAAAGGACAGTGTGGAAGGGAAATGGGTTTAATTCCCTTCTGTAATTGAGGGACATACCTGTTATCCCACTGATACTGGAAGAAGGGCTTTCTCAGCTTTTTTGGGAGCCGCTGTTCAACTTTGCA
>NW_008238401.1:404518-408351 GCF_000691975.1 Corvus brachyrhynchos | reverse complement strand
CAGCCTAAAGTGGAAAAAGCTACAAAAGTGAGGTGACCTACACAATATATCAACTCCTGTCTTCAGCTGCATCCGCAACTTTAGGACTTTAGCTAAGGTTCAGTAATTATGAAATGCACTGCCAAAAAATGTCCACTTACCCTGATCTATGACTGTGTAGTAATTATGGCTCCTTTCTGGATATTCCCTGTTCAGTGATGTTGAATTTAGAGATTATTTAATCAGCGGCAGATTCTGATGCATTAACACAGAAGAGGAGCTATTCCATGAATAGTACCACTGAGACTAACTGGACTTTCAGTTATACTGCCTGACTCCATACGTTTTCTCATCAAAACGTTAACTGGGAGTAAAATACTAGAGGATTATTTTTATCCACTTGGGGTTTATTTCAAAATACCTCCATGCTTTCAGAACATTGAGTTTAGAAAGTTCACCCATTAGCATGCAGTACATTAGCATGAAGTGAAAGTTTACAGCTACACATGATCCCGGAAACTCTGCAATACATGCTGAAGTGCTGTATCATAGTTTTGCAATGTAATTCACATTCTAAAAAAGAACTGACATAAACTAAGAAGTAGTTCTCCTACAATATGTCAAAGAACTAGGAGAATTTATATGAAGTTCGCAGACAGCTGCTTCCCAGCCTTTGGTTATTACCCTGGGCTTTAGCAACAGGGGAAAGAGGGTGCAGCAAGAAAACCATCTCTGGACACTTTGTAGGAAGTCACACTGGTGAAGATCTTATCATTAGTGTGAAATCCACCTCTTGGTACCTTGGGAAGCCTGCATGCATTCACAGTGCAAGGATCTAGTTTCACACAATGTACTGAAGGGTTACCTGCATTAACACTGAGCCAACATTGACCCTGAGATTAGTTCAGCTTGTTAGGGCATGGTGCTAATAATGCCAGTTTGTGGGTCCAATCCCTGCATGATTCATTCACTAAAGAGTTGGACTTGATGACCTTTGTGGGTCCCTTCCAACTCAGAAAGTTCTGTGATTCAGTGAAAAAACCTAAAACAACATCATGGAGCTTCAAGGTGCACTAAGTGAGTGCTGCTGCTGCAAGGGGTAGGTCTAATCACGTTATCTCTTACCTTGTGCAAGAACTAATCCCTGTGTGACTGCACAGGGAGCTAGATCTGGGAACCCGTCAAATCAACCCAATGTATCACCTACCCTGTGCTCTCCACACCACTCTATCAGCACAGCAGGGGCAGTACAGCCAGTTAGACACCTTTCTCAGGAGGAACCCACACCTGGATTAGCACAAGGCAGTCATGATGCTGCAGGCTAAGAAACTCTGCTGTCACGCTAACCTCATGAAACAGCAGTCAGGGGGAATGACAGGACAAGTGCTGAGTGGATATCCACATGGCACATATCTGGTGTACAAGGGTTCAAATGGAAAATTAGGTTGCTCTTATATGCCATTGTGAAATTCTCCTGAATGTTTCACAAACACACATTTGCATCTTGAACACCTTTTAACATTTCTTCAGACACCCATGTTGAGCAAAGTGGATACATATGTTTTCTTTGTAAAGTTTCCAAACACAGTTGCCTCAACTCTTATTTCAGTGTCACTGGGAATCTAAGCTAGGTAAAAGAACTCAAGACAGGGCCCTTTGGGTAAAAGAATATTGCAAATTATTCATCCAAAAGATCTAGTATAATGTAATTTAATGCAATTTAATGTTTTGCAATGGCAGGCATTTCACATGCATCAATACTCCTATACTGATCGTGCAAGCCCATCACTCATGCACAAACTCATGCAAACAAAAGCCTGCAGTTCCCCCCAGTACCTGTCATGTAAGCATCACTGGAACCGCCAGACTTTTTGGCTGGCAGGGGTGACTTCAGCTCTGTGCAGGACTGCGCTTCAGACAGAGTTTCTGTGGTGCCCTTTGCTAGAAATAGGTGGGACCCTGTACAGTTCACATGTCAAGGGCCACAGAATTGTCTTGTTCCCAACTCTTATATTTAGCTCCTCATTTTTTTTACCTACTTCTGTGAGGAGGAACCAGAGAAGCAGTTGCATGATTCTAGGTCATTGCTATCCATATATATATTGTGATTTAGGTTATCAGAGCAATATGCATCTGGTAACATTAGCTCAAGTAATGGCAAACTGCTGCATAAATCCATGGTGGAAAATAATGAGGAGGTTGCTCAGGGCTTGGCAGCTGGAACACAAACCTTGGATCAACTACAGAGGTGTAAATCTTACTTCAGTGGGCTTAAAGAGACTCGCTTGGGAAAATTTACCCCCAAGATTGTCTCTTGCAAGATATGCCTTGCAAGAGCAGATTAAACATGCAAGCAGAAACAGTACATTGGGCTTTTTTCCTACTTCCCTGGAATAATTCTATTGATACACCAGCAGATCCTCTTTTCTGGATGCAGCAGAGTGATTCTGCATCCCCTTGTTTAAAGCTGGCAGTTAGCTATGGCCTTACACCCACCTAACAGCAAGATTTGCTCTGCTGTCTTTTTGTTGAAATGTGACTACCCTTCCTCCATACCCTTCCTTCTCCTGTGTTGATGCCGACCACAAGGAAAACCACAATGATGAAGCTATTTTCTCTTATTAGTCCATTTTTGTAAACAGTACTGAATGCACGAGCATAGCTCCTTGATGTGTGTTAAGTAATGGAAATCTCCACTCCGAGTTGAAGTCTTATTGAATAAACTTATGTTTCTTTAATTTGAAATGGGAATGTTACCTAGGTGAAGTTTTATCTAGAAAAATCTTTGCAAAATAAAAGGGAATTTAGGGGCAAAATTAATGCAGAAACAGCTCCTAATTGTTCCTATATTTACAATGTTATTTTTTCTTACTTCACTAGAGCATTTTTTTGTTTGTTTTCATTCTCCTTTTATTTACTTCATTGAGTTATTGACATTCAGATAAAATATTAAAATATATCAAATGTATCTAGAAAGTAGGCCTGACTCATTAGACTGAGTCAATCTAACATATTTTCCAAATTATACTCATATAGTTGTAGCGGGTTGAGTTCGAAACCGGGTGGAAACACCAATTAAGTGTAGTGGTTTGGGTTCAAAATATTCATTACTTACTTATTTTCCTTCTGTGAGATAAGAATTAGGAGAAAGCAAAGCAGGCACAAACCTTAAACAGTTGCAGTACAATGAAAAAGTTTTATTACTAATAGAATTAAAAGTAAAGAGAAAATAACAAGAAATTAAAGCAAATCCCCCCCCCCACCCCCTTTCCAGCACTTCTCTCCTTTTACCCAGCTCGCACAAAGGATAACAGAACATGGGATGTTAGTCAGTGTTCCAGTTCTTGAAAAGTCTCTCTCTTATGCTTAAGGAAGAAAAGGGTTTTCTTCAGTTGCACGTGGTTCCCAAACTGCCACCAACAGCAAACCCGCCCGGAAACAATCAATCTGCTGTGGTATAAAGCATCTCTTCCATGAAAAAATCTCACAGTTCCTTCACACTGCAAAACATGGGCCATCACATCGGGTTATTAATCTTTTTAAGGATAAGTTATTTTGGCCTGCACACAAAGGCTTTTCTTTGCCACAAGTCTCTAAAAACCTCTCGCTGCTTTTATATAGGCTGGCATAGGCACTCTTCACAATGTTCATATGCCACACGTTGATTCTCCATCCCCCCATGTTCTTCAAATGGATTAAAGAGACAAACAGTTTGTGGTATTACAGTTTCTTACCACGGCATGCAAGAAGGTTTCTTTTAAGCTGCGCGCCAGAATCGCGGCGCCGCCCTCTTTTCTCCCGTCGCCATTTCCAGCTCCGTCCCACGTGACTCACTTCTCTTTCTCTCTGACTCT
>NW_008238401.1:386751-404011 GCF_000691975.1 Corvus brachyrhynchos | reverse complement strand
GGCAGTCCATGGCGGGTTTGAGCTGCCTGCGGCTCTGGGACAGTCCCCCCGCAGCGACCCAGGGTCCGTGCCGTGGTGTTGGGAAAGGGGGGAAGGGGCAGTGGCCCCGGCCCGGCCTGGCGGGGTCTGGAGGCTCGGAGCCCCCCACACCTTCCAGCAGGCGAGCTCGGACAAAAGGGCAATCCCGCCTTTCCGTGCGGCTTAAATACGTAAATTGTGAGAAGCGTCATTAGTCTAAAAGACTGTCCATCAACTCAGGTTCAACCCACTACAACAGTCTAATTTTAAATCATTTTAATGTAATTTTAAAATGTTTCATATTTTGATAGAAACAAAGGCAGCTAGCAATGACAGAAGGGAGAAAACTATTTTGAGAAATACATTGTAAATGGCAAGGGACTAAATATCTACTATAATGAAACCAAATGGATTTTAAATAACTCAGCTAAACTGCTTATGTATTTTTAAACAAAAATAATTAACCATCTTACCAAACCAACACCTTCTTAAATACAATGAACTTACAGAGGTCTTGAGTAGAAAAGCTTTCTACTGCTCTGGCTTGTGGAAGCAGCATACACAAAAGAAATTCTTCCCTCTAAAGCCACATACTAACAAATGCCTTTTCTTCACACATTGCTCTGCAAATATTAGTAGCTGTTCTAAATAGAGATATGCAAAAAAACCTCCAAACCAACAACAACAACAAAACTACAAAAACAAACAAGCAAACAAAAACCAAAAAGGAAAAAAAAAAGAAAAAAAAAAGAGAGAGAAAAGCAAGAATACAGCAATCCTTTACCTCTCACTGTCAGAGGCAGTATTTTGGACTGATTATCAGATGAGCTGTCCTTACTAAATGGAAAAATATAGATGTTTTCAGAGATGCCTCTAACGGAAGAAATAAGAAGCAACCCCCATAAAATGCCTGGGGTTTTTGTCCTGAAAAGGGTATATTAAGAACAAGTATGATCTCTCTATTTGGTCTGTCCATAGAAAAGTACAGTAACTGGGACAAAACCAAGAAGGTTGAAAAGCAAAATATGTTCAACTGAAAATGAGAAACTCAATCTGGAAATCTGGTTAAACATGTCTCAAACATAGGCAAATGTCCCGGATAGGTTACATCTCCCATCAAGTACCTATGTCTCTCCTCTCTGCATGGATGAAAATTTGGTCACGGGAAACCCTTGCTGCAGGATGTCAGACGTGAAATAGCCTGGCTGGGGACATTGTCCTCTTGCCACAGAAACACTCAGTCTTGATCTGGGGCTTTAGAAGACTTTTGGGTTTAGGAAGCACAAAAACCACTTGCTTTTCAGATGGGTATAGAAGATAGCTGTGGAAAAAGAAAAAGCTTTTGTGAAAGAAGAAAAAGTTTTTCTGGATATTAGTGCAATGTAGCTACAGCCAGAGGAAATCTCTGTGAAAGAAAACTGACACATACAAGGCAAACAAACCTTAAGCACCTAAACACCTTCTGGCCCACAGCAGCAGGGCTTGTCTGCTGTGTGACGTGACTGTGGAGGCTGAAGTAGGACAAGACAGAACCCTACAAGTGCCCACCCTCTGGGGTGCCACCAGCAGCCGCAGTACAGTGCAGTGGCCATGCTTGCTGCTGTCACCTTGGAGGTCAGGTGCAGCTAGTCAGTGATTTGCAGAGCCACATGCTGCATCCTGCACATGAGCTACTGGATCAAGGACACTGCAGTGAGTGAGAGACAGGTCTAGTGCAGGACAGACATTCACAGCACCTTGTACACCACACGAGAGGCCTCTCTGGTCTGAATTAAGAATTAACCAGTAACAGATAGTCAATGTAGAAAACTGAGACGAGAGATATTTCAGTTAAAATCAGCAGCAAAACTGGCTGCAACTTACGAGTGTGATCCCTAGTGATGCAATGCTAGAACACCATCTTGCTAAACCTGCAGTCAGTAACAACAGTTATTTTGAATAGCTGCTCATCAGGATCAATGAGGACCCCAGTCCTACAAGGAGATCTGCAATGACTTGACTGCCACTGAAGCCAGTAAAAGAAACAATCTCTTTGCAAGATCAGGGCTAGAGAGTTTTAGTGCACAGAGCAGTCAGCTCTCCCTGTCTCCATTCCACAAAAAGGTGTGATGAAGAAAATGACCTAGCTGCATCCCCTTGTAAAACCTCACTGTTGGAGGCTTCAACAATCAGTGTGCTAGACATTTGCAGGAAAGTCATAACCTCATGCTCATCATAAGTCTCGTGTCTCTATTAATATCTTAGCATCTCATCAGGAAAATACACTCCTATGCACTCTGCTTCTGAGGGAGGGGCTGAACAGCCACACATGTGCTCAAAGGTGGAACTGCAATGGGAGGAGGTATCCCGCACCAGAGACTCCTTAGGTTGGTTGCTGCTGACACGTGTCTGTCTCTCCTTTTCTTTTCTCAAGGCTGTTAGCTCCAGCCACCATGAGGCTTAGTGCCAGCACTCTCAGCAAGGAAGGACAGCACAGCTCTCCAGCCACACTCACATCCTACACAAACGTTTTGCACATCCTCTGTCCAGCCCCCAGCACAGTGTGGTTTCAGGTGCTACCTCCAATAATGTAAATGATAAACAGTTTCTGGCACAAGCATAGACTCAATTTTAGCAGCAAAAAACCAAACTAGTACCAGGAGATGGTCTTAGTTGCTAAAATTTGTGGTAATTCCAACATGTAACTCCAAAATTACTGTGATGTGCACAATAAAAATTTATGAAAAAACAAATTGAAGGGTTAAAGAGATACAGCATTACAATTGACGAGATATTAGTATTGTGTGGTGTGGGTTTTTTCTTCATGATTCTGCCAAAACCAACCTATAATCACAGCATTCAATTTTTCAAGTGTATGTGCCTGAGGCAAGGCAAATTTTTGTACCTACACACGTGGGCTTTTTCCAGGCATGTATGTGGCTGTTTTGAGTGTTATTATCCTCCATTAAAAGTGATAGATCTTTAAGATAAATAGGCATGAATTACCATTCCCCAGCTGAGTCTGATCTATTACGTAAGTAGTCACCCAGTTTCTATAGTTCAGCTTTATAAACATAAACTGTATGTTTTTTCTCAATGTCTCTCATCACATTATAATTTCTCTTTACCTGGAATCCCTTGTAGTTTTTCAGAAACCAAAACAGTTTCTTACTAAATACTAGCCAAGTAATGAAAATACATGCATTAAACTGTGGAGTGTTAGTGCAACAAAATTAACTTAATTCCAAACCAGAAAGTTTTTCATCAGAAAATACTCTAGGTGTAATTACACACTCATGCAAGTTGTTTTTTTTTTCAGTAAAGGCAATGTAGAATTTTCCTTCATTGAGAAAAATTCAGTAGTCACTTGTTGTGAGAAAGCTTGTCTGAAGTGATGATAGGTCAGCTAAATATACCAAAATGCATGGATACATCAGGATGAATGACAATTATTTTTTTAAAGAACAAACCATATTGTCAAACATTAAACACAATCACATTTTCACAGAAGCGGTAGTATTTGTTCAATGAGCTCACTTTTACTTTCTGTGTACAGCTAACCTCACTATCAGCTCCTTCCTTTATTTGTTGGCTGGACTGAAAGCTTCAAGCAAAGCTACTTAAATGGCTCTTTAAGTGTGTCCCAACATGCTGCAGATAGTCTAAATCCCTATGAATGAAGCCAATGCAGTGAAAGATGACAAGCAGGAAGACACAAGAAAATAGTACCTTAAGATTATTTACAGTGTAGAAAAACTGCCCTAGTTCTTCTATATTTCTCCACATGTGAAGTGCTCTGGTGTGTGGTTGATGTCCATGTGCAGCAGACAAGCAGCTAACTGCTGCACACCCATCCACAGAGCCCAAGGGACACTCAGTTATGGCTCTGCCTCCAAATGTTCATGTCCAAAGCCATGGCAAAGTCTGCTTCTCAGACCCTGGCTGAGTTTGCCATGTAGGGAATTAGGGCTGGCTTGAAAAGAGATATTCCATTTCAAGCAAAATAATTTCAGTGTTAGAAATTTGTCTTCAACAAAATACAAAAGAAAACCAAAACCTCTCAAATATGCTGGGAGACCAAGCCCTGCATCCTCAACTCAATAGTCAGCAGGTTCAAGTCCCTACTGTGAACCAGGAAAACACTGACTTGAATATGGATCTCCCACATCTCAGATGAGTGTCCTAACCACTAAGCTTGGGTGGAGCTCTTCCTCTTTCTTTACCCCACCCTGGATCTGATGACACGTTTTACAGGAACAGATATATCTGTATGAAGAGAAAAAAAAAAAAAAATCCCAAAATTCAGGAACAACTCTGATACAGAAAAATCACTTCTGGATATTTAGAATCTGCCAGAATCTGGGTTTATTCACTCATTTTAAAAATGGGTAAAAGCATGATACTTATCCTCTTTGAAGGACCCCATTAGCAAATACAAGACAGACCTATTCTGCAACAGGGGAGAAGTATTTGTCAAGTGAAAGAGGGAAAAATATCCATTGCAAATTTCAAAGTGCTCTGCAGGACTCACTGTGTAGCAGCCAGTGCAGGAGTACAAAGAGATGATGCCAAAGGTTTCAACAGAATATAGATCATCTCAGCACTGTTCCAGTCATGGAAAAGACACTGTAGGGCCAAGAAGATATGTATGGAGGCTGCGTTGATCATCCCTGAGTCGTGGAGAGCAGGACAAAGGGTAAACTGTATCTCTTCCTTTCAGGCCAGCCTTCTGAGGGTAGTACTAACTGGGCACTGGAGGGTGGGCTGAGAGCTTTTCAGATGAGGATGCCAAGCATTTCAGCTGGTGAATTAACCCAGAACCTTCATGCCTCACACAACAGCTAGATCCTATTATTTTCAGGGTAGTGGTTGAGCCTGCTGAGTACGGTCCCACTCCTATTTTTTGTACCATGAAAGCTCAATGAGAAGATTGCTGTGAAAACAGCATCAGTTCCAACAAAGCTGCTTGCTTTTCTCTTCAAGAGTGAATCATGACTGAGTTATACCAGTATTGGTGGGGAAGGATTTACTAAACTGTCTGAAAAACTGCCACAGATTTCACTAGGAAACATCCCAGTGAAGTTCCCACTGAATGGCCTTGCTTAGGGCTCAGTGACAGACTACTCTGTGGCCTTATTCTCTTCATTATTTCCTTTTCCTGATGGGTCTCTTAGCTGTTCCACAGATTTTTTTCTCTATTTCTCTCCACCTAATTTGAGCATTACATTTCATTTTTTAAGTGCTCCTGAACTCTGAAGTCAAAACTGTTACAGAATTAATTAATATCACCTCCAAATCTCTACCTGAGTGCTAGCAACTAGCTCAGAACCAATGAAGCTGATGTAGGTTTCCTATGCCTATCACTACACACTGAGGTCACAAAGGCTCTGCTAGTATACTGGAGTACAGAATGTATCACATGAAGATCTGGCATCAGATACTGTAAGTATTTCAAGGTCTCTGTGTGATCCAGTTGGGTTTGTTAATCTCAAACATCAATTCAAGTCTTCTCTCAGCTTCTAGGGCTCCTCCCAGAGGGCTGTTCAATCCTTACATTAGATTGTACTATGTACTTTATAAAAGTGTGGGGAGTCTAAATTAATATTCAAGCTGTGGGAAAAGCAACAGGTCTCTTCTTAGCTCTTTAAGTGAAGCATCCATCCATTTCCCAAAAGATGTTCAAGTGCTAACACATCTGCATTTCACAGTGGCCTTGAGAGAACTCAGCACAATACATATTTGACACACATTTGTATATCTAATATTGAGGTAAGACCATTTCCAAATAGCTGCTTTTTCTTACTGTAGTATTAAATCTTTCCCATTCAATCACTTCACAGAAGACAAGCATGCTTAATTTTAAAAAATTTGTTCCAAATTACAGCACTGAGAATAAACATGACAGGGATTTTACAGCGTGTAACCTTCAATTTTGCCTACCTCTAACCAAAACATTTAAATGTGAGGGTATAATTAGATTCACTGTGCCAAAACCTTCTCTCTCAGCTGTATTCCCAATACAGAGCATTGTCCTTACCCTACATTTAAGACAGGTGATGGAAAAGGATTCTAGTCAGTTCTATTCCCTAACCCACAGAAGATGTCCTGCCACAGTAATCTCTTTATCAAACCACCAGATTATTTTCTTGCTTAATATGACAGATACAATAAAACACTGGGGGCTTTGAGTTTCTTTCCGAAGTTCACAAGGTATGTTGGCTTGTACATACATGCTTTAATGAGAAGAGCTAAAACACACTTTAAAAATATGCAGCAGCGTTGGAAGGGATCCAGGATGAGCAATATGATATTCAGTTTTACTAATTAGTGCAGAACATAGTTACTAAATTACCAATATCATTAACACATTGCATGCAACTTTGCATAATAGGCTGTAAACTAACCACATTGTAATTCCTGAGAACAGATAAGTACATTTGGTAGATAAGGTTCCCAAAGAAAACTCGCTTAGTCAGAACAGGATCCAACTCTTCTATTTTCCCTCCATGTAATTTTTTTAAGCAGATGAACTACCTGGCATAAATTTTTAATGTCTTGTGGGGGTTTTTTCCCCCAAAAATTAGAGAATCTCATATGAATCTGTGCAAAGATGAGTGAATGTACTGGATAAAGTACAAAATCCAGGTCACTTGGTCACTAATCATCTTTGTATATGCAAAACTCCACATCACATAGATAATAGAGGATAAAAGCCTGACAGACTCCCAGTTACCTTTTGTATCACATTATTTATTTCAACTACATTTGACAAGAAAGGGTATGTAACCAAAACAAAGAGAAGGCTATAAAATTAGAGAAAGCATTATATTTTTTAGAAATTCAGGAATATCAAGAATTCTTTGGCTAACACCAAAACAAAGCCTCCACCTGGGTTAGCCTCCTCCGTGGTGGCTGCATTGTCAAATTTCACAGAATCACAGAATGGTTAGGGTTGGAAGGGACCTCTGGAGATTGTCTTGTCCAAACCCCAAATATGACCCAATAACTCTTAATCTGTAAATGGCCAAGAATCTCCCACAAGCTTCCACGCTCCATCACACTCTTTAGCATCGACGGGAGCCCCTCCCCTCCAAAACCATACAAATATCCTTTGGATTTCATAGTTACCTGTGTCCTATCTTATAGAATTCTGGGCTGGGAGGCTCTAGGACTCCTTTCCAGACAGCTGGTCCAGCTGCAGGAGAACTTGCTTGTCTTCCAAGAACACCATGGCAAAGTCATTGCAGGACTAATGGCCCTTGAGCGATTTAGTCTCACTGTAAGGTACACAAGTTCCAGTACACATTACAGGCAAATCTGGTCTAACACAGGCACACACTTTAGCAAAATTTGGTCTAAACCACTCTGATACCTAAATCAAGAAACTCTTACAGGGATACCAGAGCTATGAATCCAACTAAGATCCATGTTGGCAGTGCAGCTTTGATGTACTCTGACTATGAAGTGCCTTGTGGGAAGTACTCCCTCCTCCTTGAGTTTGGCAAATATCCTCTATCTAGAAGACCTTTCACACCAGCGTATACAACCTGAGGAAAAGCTGGGAATCACCCACTTTCCCAGTCATAATCAGATGCCAGAAAGCACTTGTCTGAAAACATTTTTGGTCTCTTTCTACCTCCTTTCTCTCTGTCTCATCCCACACCCTTTGCTCAGGACAGCACTTTGTGATTTTCCTGCAGCAAGGTATATTCCTGACCAGTCTAGGACATGGAGATTCTTAGTAAGGTGCCCTTTTCCAAATCCTCTGGCCCATAATTAGCTGGTGTTTAAATAAAGTCAGTTGGAGCTGAGGGTGTTGTCTGTAAACAATGTGAAGGGAGTGAAAGAGAGACAGTCAAGCCAAACAATTTGACATCCTGCCAGCCCAGCAGGCCTCTGAAAGTAGGTTTCAATTTCACATCAACTTTTTTTTCCAAGAAAAAAGAGAACTTGCACTCTATTTAAAAGCTGTTACAATTGTATATGCTGCTTGAAAAGGAGCATACTTCACCTAAACTCCTCGCTTTTTATAAAATGTGTATTGACACAAATCAGGAGCTTCCATTTCTACCCATCAGCTCTTTTTGTCAAAGGCCTTAATATATTTTAGCCTACAGGAAGAGATTCAAACCTGCCCTTTAACCTGGTGAAATATGCTTGTAAGTCAGTGTGTAAGTTTCACCATTTAATATCATGCCACACTCTCCTTGCTTTTTATCCTGGACCACATGCTTTCATCTCTGTAAATGATGCCTGTAAAAGCTTGATTCATTTGCCAAATTTAAGAACTATCCAAGGGTGTTTTTTATTTATACTAATAAGTTGCAAATATACATGTTGTTAAAAAGTAATCATATCTCAATTTTATTTCCACCACTGAAAGTTTTCAAGCCTGTGCCAAGCTAAGTAAAACTACTGGGTTCCAGAAGAAATTTCTGTAAGGCAATTTTACGTATACTTTCAAAATTTAGAATTTACAAACATCTGGCAAAACTTCTCTAATTACGTCTTCCTTTTTCATCAGTTCTTGCAGTCAAGTTGATTAAATACCCTAAAACACATTCTCATATTTTAAATAAAATAATTAGTGTTTAAACAAAAAAGCCTCTAAATATTGTCTCTGTAACACTACTCCAACCTCCTAATGTGTTGGATCCCCAGGAGATGTCTTCATAGATCAACATGCATGAGAATTTTCTGCTGGTTATCCTTGCTAGCCAGACATTACCTGAACTTTAGAAGCCATTTCACCAGTCATGAATCTGAGATGATAAATCTTGCTGATGAGGCAGGTATATAAGCATGGGCTTAGTACTGTGCTACTGTGTTTATACTCATATCCAGTCAGTTCAGTGCATAAGCAGAGAAACGTGTGAGCTTTTTTCTCTGGTAGACATATCCATTGCATTCTATAAAAACAGCACCTGTAACCTGCAGGTAACTATGTAGTGACATAGAAGCAATACCTGTCAAAACAGACTGAACATTTAGCATCCACAAATACTCCTATTGAAATAAGAAGTGCTATGAAAAGGTAAGATTAGTTTATCTTCAAGAGTACAGTTAATCCAGGTAACACACACCATGTGCAATGCTATTTCACAGTCCCTACAGAGCTCACTTGCAGCATTTTCTTACAGGGGTTTTATGGCCTTTGAAAGAGCTCCAGGTACTCCACTCAACTTAGCAGCTTAGAAATTTTATGATCTCAGTGTGGTACACACCATATAGAAAGCAGCTGGGGTTTCCAACAGGTTCTCCTAATATTTCATATTCTGCCTGTTTTAGCTTTTTTTCCCCAGGAACTCCCAATTACTTTTTCACAACTGATTCTCCCCTGTGTCAGGCAACCAAATCTTCCACCTTTAAAATAAATACACTTCACATAGTCTATAGATTATCATCTTTGCCTAGACTATCCCAAGTCTTCTTCTACACCAAAAATGCAATTTCTCAGGAACCATGAAGTAAGGTAAATTGCTTGGTATTCACACATATAACATGCTAAATTAAGATGCCAGAGAATCTAGAATCTGTATGCTTCATCCTTTGAGGTTTTGGCTACAGAGTAAGCCACTAAAGCAGTCCTACCACCAGACAAATATGGTCTACAAGTATTTGGTGACCTCCAGAATTAGTCTACTAATGCCATCCTAGAATAGGTGAGATATTTTCCCTAAAAATAGAAGGTAATTGGGAAAAACACATGTGCTTTAAAAAGCATGCTCACATGAGGAAAGGTGAGTAGCAGCAGTGTAATGCTGCCATTGGTTAATGCCAATATGAAGAACGCCATCCTTCTGGCCACCAGGTCACAGCAATTAGATGAACTGTGGCTGTTGGTGTGAAAACAAATTGTGCACTAAGCTGCTGTCAGAAGACAGGGTAGGATCAGATATTCATAAAATGTAACAGGCTACCCAGTGAGGTTGTGGAATCTCCATCCTCAGAGATATTCAACAGATGTCTAGACATATACCGGGGAAACCTCTTCTAGGTGACCCTGCTTGAGTAGAGTGCTTGTACAAGATGACCTTCACAGTTCCCTTCCTACTGCAACCATTCTGTGATTCTGGAATGACATGGCTCCTTTCCAGAGACATGAAGATAATATCCACTGCTGAACACTGACACTACTTCAAAGCAAAAACGAATAAATTATAAGGACAGAGGGAGAATCTGTAGTGCAGATTTTTTTCACATTTTAGAAGTGCCACTTAGGAAGTCAGCATGCCACTCCCTCATCAGTTCCCTTTAGCCATCTGTCAGTGCTGATCCTTGCTGAGACAAGTTGCCTATTTGGCATTTTCTTGAGATGCCACTAACATAGGTGAACCTGTGCCAAACAAGACTCAGTGGAGAAGAGAGTCTCTTATGACACACCAATCTTCCTTCTCCCCTGGCAGGATAGCATGAGCAGCAGAACAGATACATAGATTAATCTGTGCAACCAAAGACCTACCTTGCACCAGGGAACATGAGGCTGGTAGTTCCCAGCCAGATTATTCTAAACTTCAATATTTGAATCTCACAAGGAAGCCATAGACAAAGTAAGACTAAGATGTGTTGGGTGTTTGTTTGTTTGCTTGTTTTTTTCTGTTTTGGTTTGTTTTTTAAATATAGACAAAACTGACAGGTTTGAGGAAAGGTTTTGGGGAGAAACAGAATGGAGAGCCTGACCTTCCTAGACATAGTCTCAGGTGTAACTCTCTGGGCAGGTGTTTTGTACTGTTTCCCTCTCTGTTCCTCTGCTTGTCATAGAAGTAAAGACCTGAAGAACATCCTGTGCATCATTCCCCAAATCATGGCTACAACAGCATCAGTATAGCAACCCATCCTCAGCCCTGCTTCATCCACCTCAGATATCCCATGTTTTGCAGGACATAAGTCATGTTGATGCCAGAATACAGTTCATGCAAATATGAAACCTTGTCCTTTTATTGACTCAAGTTATTTACTGAAAGTAAAGAATCATTGGCCTGAGACTACACAGAGTTATTTCTATGGATGAGGTCTACAATGTTTTAAGATTTTGTCTCTGTGACTGGAGCTTGCCCCCACAGAAATGCTCTCCTAGCTACACGGTACAATTACACTGGTGTAGTTAAACCTCTGTAGTTACATTAGAATTATTTCTTTCTCTCTGTAATCACTCTTATTCCAGAACAAGCATGGGGTTTTATGTTTTATTTTAACTACTTCCAACTACTGCATGGGATAAATAAACAAACAGACAAGGAAACAAACAAAAAGTCATTTTTGTATCAGAGTAACAGTGCCCAGACACAAGGCAAAATCCATACTTGTCCCTTAGGGGTTTTTTTACAATTAATTCGATCTGAACATGGTCCACTTGCAGACAAGGCCCTTGCTGCTCTTGCATTGCACAGCTTTTCCCCAGCTGCTGGAGAAAAATCCACATGGAAGTCAAGGCCCTGCTGTGCACATACTGTGGGGCCCTGTGCTCGCTTTGAAGGTCCCTGAGGCAGCCCTCCTCACACCAAAAAACATTTTACTCCAGAAGCTGCCCTGTCAGAGTGGGAGCATTTTCTATGAAGAGCAAACATTTGCCAGTTCTCCAGATAGAGCTACTGTAGGACTCTTTACCTGTCCAGAGCCAGCCTGGAGCCGATGTCCAAAGCCTGCTCACTGCCCGCCATCCAGGCAGCCATGGAGAGGCAGTACTGCGCTGCAGCAACAGCACAGTAATCGACAACTTCGAAGAGGTGTTCAGCTTCAGGCTACTGAATTGAGGTGCCTTGGCCTCTCATGGTAACAGGTGTGCAATGCAGAGGCAATTGCACAGATACAACAGCTTATGGACCAAAACTCCAAGTGTATTTCAACATTATTGTGACTGTCCACATCAAGGGAACCTATAGCTCCCTCTCAGTCAAGTACTACATGGATAGCTCTGACTCAGCTTCACTCAGCTGTCTCCAAAGTAATTTTATAAACCCTTTTCCACAGGCATTCTTCCTGCCACCACTGTGGAAGGTGTCGGGGTCACAGCCACTATAGGAAAGCAGGAGCAGCTGCAATCAAACCTAAGATGAAATGACTGAGCCACAACTTCCCCCAAATACCACAGCAAAGACAGGTGTCCAAAAGGTGGCTCAGATGCCTTACCATAACCTGGGAGGGGCTGGGAAGTGCAGAAGTGGTGCACTCAACTCCCTGGAGGGAAGGTGAGCCTGGAATCACTCATCAAGAGGTTCCAAACCAATTAAGAAGAGACGCTCACAGGCTACACTGTATTTTCCTTTTAAGAAAATTTTTCTTAAAGGAAATTGCTGGGCCCCAGTATCAATGAATTCCTACCTCTTTTCTGGAATCACATGCACAAAACTATACAGAAAACGAACTAAATAAATAAAAAAATCCCCCCACAGATGTTCAGTGAACTTTTTCCACTGGCAAGAGCCCATTCCACAATTCTTGTTGACAAAAAACTCCAAAATTATCAGATCTGAGTAAAACTTCTCAAGCAAAAACATTTTACCAGTACAAAACATTGTTTTACTGAAACCAAACCTTTTCCCTAGCAGTATACTTTATTTGTTAGCATTTAGCTATGGCAACTCTTAAAGCAAATTTTTCTGCATTAATTTTAAAATTTCACTCTAAATGAAATTTCTTATACAGAAATGTCCTGACTTTTTTTTTTCTTTTTTAAACAGGAAGAACACCAAGAAACCCTCAACTTTCTAATAGTTGTTAAAAGTATCAGTTACACGTTAGAACTTGTTATAGGAAAAACACAAGGAAAAAGACAACACTGTGACTGTTTTGGGTTTATGTTACAGGTTAATATGCTATTAAAATGTTTCTGTCTTATTATGCACTTTAAAAATGTTAGTGCTTAATGTGCTCCGATTAGGGCTTAACAAGCCCTTTAAAATGTTACAATGTTAAACCACCAAATCACATTGTCTCCAAGGAGTAAGAGGCTTAAAAAATCTTCTCTTCTTCACAACCTAGCCCTTACATTAATAAAAATAAAATCCAGTCATAATAAGTTTATATCGTATATCAGAATGTTTTGACATCCTTAATGACTGGGAGTTAAAAAGTTGGCTTAACTCTGTGTGCTAGTGTGTGCTTGTTTGAGTGTAGGAGTGAAGGTTAGTGGTTTTCTGAAAGCCTTAAATAACAGAGATAATGGAGATGAATATTGTGCGTTTTTGCCATAACTGGTGTCTGGAATCCTATTGCCTAATTTAAAGGGCCAGTTATGTGACTGCGAATAGTCGAGAAAATATCCATTTAGCCTTATGGCTGTGCTGTAGTGGGCAGAATACTGAGGCAATGACACTCACGAACCTGGGCCAGGCTCTGCTACCTTGCTCAAACCAGTCACTATGCCATGCAATGGCACTGGTGGTCATGCATTTCCAGTATTCGACAGTTCAGACAGTTATGCTCTATTAATAAACAATTTTTGTTACTATTAATCACTTGGAAAAAAAGCTCCACAGCAACGGATGTCTATCGCAAACTTCAACATAACATGACCAACAATTAACTGGGTAATAATGTTGGCTTCACAAAACAGATGCAGTAACAGATGATAAAGTATTTGCAAATTGTGAAATTCTAACTGGAGGAGGAATTGTTCTGGTTTGTATCATAAAGAACACCTGCACTGACGATCAGCAAACATCCCCTATCTATAGTTGTACATGAAAAGTCACAGCAGTAAACACGAGAGGCTGGTTTCTTTAGTCTGCTCTTCTAATTTAAATATATGTTACTCTGAAATTTGCATGATCACTCAGGCAAAATGTGTTCACTTCAGTATATGTCCAGCCTTCTTGAAAACCATAAATATGGGAGACATCCACTTGCAGCTAAAAAAACCCACTTGAGTTATTTAGCTAATTACAGAGTGTGAAAGGTGAATTCTAAAGTAATAACCATGGCAGATAGTTCCCAAGGTGGAAATACACTTGCACACCCTATTCATTAATTCCAAATAAATAATTCCAAAAAATAATAGAAAAAGTGGTCTACATAGCTCAATAAACTGTTTGCTGCAATTATGTCCACTAAGTTTTAAAAGGCCAATCTTCATGGCTACACTTTTCAAGAGGACTATTACAGCATTACTGAGTATTTGCCAGTGACACGGGATGTGTTTTTGACCTGGCTACTGTCACAAGGTGGATCATTTCAAGATATGGACATCACTGATATCTCTCCTTTTTATTTTCTCACCATAGATATCTCAAGCTTACACTATCAATGTAATTTATGCACACATCTGTGCCAATATACTACACTGCCATATTCAAGCCCCCAGTTGAGAAACTGGCTTGCTTTTACCTACTTATTTAAGTGTTATCTTATTCCTCATTAACTGGATCAAAATTTATTGCTAGATAACATGACATGGAGAATTTCTCTTGTCTTTGGTTTTACTTGTTCACTAACATCAGCCTATTGTGAAACAAACATGAAAAATGTTCAAAGGCTTAGTAAGTTCTTTCCCTTTCACTGGAACTGTTATGATCTGTTCAATTTAAATATGTGGTAAATTGATGATTTTTTTTAAATTTTCCATATTAATTTCCCCATGTTCCTTTGTATTAAAATAACTAACAGAGAAAAATGATTCCATCTGCTCTGCACTCAGTTGCTTATGCCTTCAGAGATGCTGGGCTCTGTGCAGAGAGAAAAGAGAGTGTTTCAGAGCTGCTCCTCTCAGTTCAAATTTTCTCCAACCTCAAGCACCCAAAATCACAAAGTTATAAAACTCATCAACTGACCCAGAAACACACCAAAAAAACCCCCAGTGCTTTAGCTTTCTTTTCATTTTCTTTCTACTCTCTGAACTTTTCTATTAAATACATAGTGGATTTTCAAAGTCCTCTGTTTAACAATTAAAGCTTAAAACTTGCGTGTGAGAGACAGGAATCGGGGGAAGAACAAGGAGAGCAGTAAGGGAGAAAGAGAAGAGGGAGAAAGAGAAGAGAGAGAAAGACAACCACGGGATTGCTGACTCAGCGGGTATTCCTGGCCCAGGAGGGAACTGTGGTACCAAGGCCAGAGATAAGTGCCTGGGCCAGCACCCGGCAGAGTGCCCCGACGCACCCAAACAGCAAGGTCAGCCTCCTGCATTCCCATTTTTTTGGGACATGTGGCTGTGGGAGGTTCATGAGCACAGGCACATGCCTGGGGCCAAGGACTCCCCAGGACAGCCCACAGGCAGATGTTCTCCACAATTGCCTGGGTATTTCCCCTCTGTGGACCCATAAAATACCCAGGCCTGTCTCCCTTCTTTCTTTTGTGCTCCTCTCTAACTCATTAACTTATTTCAACAAATAGGAATTGTTTTTGTCCTGTGTCAGCCCAGTCTTAGTGCTGCAGTTACAGCCGACCAAGACAGCAGCTTTGCAGGCAGGAGTTTGTGAAGAGGCGCAGGGCACGGGGGCCCAGTGGAACGGACGTGCTCCTTTAGCTGGGCTCCATACGCTGCTTCCCAGCTTCCTTCACTGGAAGGAACTGGTGTGATTGCTCCTTGTTTCATGCACAATTCACTCTGTGCCTGGGACACCAACCAAGGCTGGCAGCAGGCTACAAGCACAGGAGATTGCAAACACACGTGCTTGCAGTGCTGAGAAGTGTTTGCTGCCCTGCTTTCCCACAGTGCCATAGAAAGCAACATTTGCTGCAGTGGAGAAACTATGAAATTCAGATCCTCTTAATATTCCTTAATAGGCGAAAGGCAGAAGAGTGGGCGAAGAGAGCAAACAATGTGCAACAGTGTTTAAATTATAGTAAAATACATTAACAATAAATACTCCCCTGTCAAGAATATGTCATGTAATTATATTTACTGCACTGAACAGAGCTAACCAATGTTTTGAGAGGGTGGTTTTGCACTCCCAAGATGACTCTCCTTCAGGGACAGCATATGTGAATAATCATTCGGACATGGGATATCAGCTATGAAAAAAACTACTCCAGTGCAGTGTGCCAGATGTAATGGCTAGAAAGTTAGCTCCCTCTCCTGGATTAGACCAGAAAATTAAAGTACATTGCACTGATCTAAACCAGTACTCAAGCATTCCTCAGTACTATTATTCTTTTTTTCCCTAGTCCTAGAACCTCAGTCAAGGGAAATCTAGGCTTCCTGAAGTACTGGGGTTTGCAGAGAGATACAGTATATCACCTAAGCAACAATGACAACAATCTCACTACAAACTTACTGCAACCCAGTTAAATTGCCATACAAATATATGCAAGAATGCAGAATACACATCTGCACACATCTGGAGAGCCCAAGCAATGTGACTTACTGTCATAAAGTGCCACAGTCCATAAAAATGTCATTGCAAACCAGACCTCTCTCATGGCTTTGACACTGTCCCTCAGCCTTTCTGCAAGCAGAAGGATCATTGCTGTGAGTAGCAATTTGGCCAATTTGGACAGAGTGAATGTAAGGACAGCAGGACTTACTGCATGAGCTGAGAATTTGAGAACTAAGGCTGATGTGAAGACAGTGAGCAGATCATAAAAATAAATTTTACTGGGGTTTTGAATATTTTTCTAAGTGTCTTGCGAATAGGCTGAAATACTGCACAGTTTCCAGACCACATGGGAACTCAAAGTTCTTTTACTTAGAGAATTACATCTTCAGTTTTCAGATCACAGAAGTTTGGAAAGCTAAGATGCAACTAGGAAAAGAATGAAAACATAGGTGTTCATAGCTTGGTCACCACTTGGGATTTGATCAGATTCAGATATAATCAATGGCGAAGAAGCTCCCTTTAAAATAGCTATATGAAACTGCACAAACAAAAGGTTAAATAAAGTTGTTTTCCTGTCTAACTGTAGATTTTATTAACTGCTAAATACAATCCTTTACTATTATATAAGATCTTTCATCCAAGAAACTGAAATTTCTTCACACTTTGAACATTACCCTTTTGAGAACATCATGCATTACTTATAAATAAGAAAACACAGCAGAAAAACAAAAAGTAAAATGAAATGCGCACATGACAAGTGATTTGTTGCCTTGGTTTGAAAGACAGGTGTCTGCTAAGGAAGGCAGAAGCCTCCCTTGGAATGGCAGATGCAACCCCCTTCCCTCCGAGTTATTATAATTTTGAAATCAAGGGGGCTTTTAGGCAAAGATGTGGGAAATAGGAATAACAGTTCTTTACTGTTATGTATCTACATGTGTATAACCAGTCAAACAAACAGCAATAACTCTGGCAGTAACAGCAAACAATCACAAACCCAGTCCCAGCCTTCT
>NW_008238401.1:334807-385968 GCF_000691975.1 Corvus brachyrhynchos | reverse complement strand
CGGCCCGGCTCCCAGTGGGGTGGGAAAGGCAAGCTTTGGAATCCCAGGGTTTCTCTGGCAGGAGGAAAAGAAGCCAAAGAAAGCAGCCTCCCTCTCTGTCCAAACGCCGGAGACCAACTGCCCACACACCCAGGTGAAACAAAAGAGTAGCCAGCTCTTTTGTTTTTCTTAAATACCCAGCCATTTGTTCCCCTAGCAACATGTATGGGGAAAACTGCTTTAACAGGAAAAAAACCCCAGGAGAGTTCCTAAAACCCCAATATTACCGCAGGCCTGGTTCCTACGGTATATCACCGTGTCCCGCAGCCATAGGGAGGAGGAGGAGGAGAAGATTCAGCAGGCAGGAATTGTGCAGCAAGATTGATTTATTTAATTATTTTACAAACTCTTTTATAGACTTTTTTCTTCATAGTCTAATTGGACAAAGGACCAGCCACCCCTTGGGGGTGACTGGCCAAAATCCCAAAACATCCATTGTCAAAATATTTTTCTACTATACCATAAACAAGATTTTTCAAGGTTGCAGGTGGCTTGGTTGTTTACATTCGCTGCTACCTCTTCTGCGAGAGAGAAAAGTCTCTCACGGACTTAGAAAATAGCAAGAAAATCCTCGCTAACAGCATTTTTGTACCTACAGCCCAACATTTGTCCAAACAGAAAACCATTATGATTAAAGCTCAGACTGTTCAATTGCTCTATTTCTGTTTTTACTACAAAAAGAGTCATTTGAAAAGGGAGACTTTTAAAAAGCAGTGACAAGAGAGAGACTTATCTATGGGCAATTCAATCTCCTCGAAGTTGGAATCACCTCCTGAAAGAGGCTTGCTCTTTCTACTGAGG
The DNA here is from genome assembly GCF_000691975.1 of Corvus brachyrhynchos. Classification (NCBI taxonomy): domain Eukaryota; kingdom Metazoa; phylum Chordata; class Aves; order Passeriformes; family Corvidae; genus Corvus; species Corvus brachyrhynchos. Next base: position 385,128 of record NW_008238401.1, on the reverse strand, counting down.
AGTCAACTGCCTTCCCGCTCAGACACTCCAACTGGGTAGTTGGAGGCTTTTAAGAGCAATATTGTCAAGGAGTTTTAGAGCAAGCATGGGAATCTATGCTATAATAGGAGAGGTTATTCACTAGTGTATCACACTAGCTGGGTAAGAAAAACAATCTTGTTATCCAAACTCAAAAGGTTTGGACTTGATGTTACTATTATAAGTGCGTGTTCATACATACATACACAGTTGTCTCCAGGGATGTTGGTCCTGCGTAAATAATGAGTGAGCTTAGGTTACTCTAGTTCTGTTGCTTAGATAGGATGAACTCCCTAAAAAATTGTGAACCTCTCTGTTGCTGAGCTGGAGCCTCCTTAGCATCTCCCTCAAAGCTACTATTCAGTTGCAAATTTTGGGGGCTGTTTGAATAAGCTCCATTACTCTGAGGTTTCAATGTTTGCGAGAGCCCCTTACTGACTGACAGCTTTTCCCAACAAGGGTGAGGTACAAATAGGATGGGTAGTGCCATGGACAATACCTGCACTGCCCTGCTCTACAGAACTGTTCGTTTGGACGACCTTCATAAGAGCCAAATGTATGCCAGCAGTTTTAATAATGGTAATTAAAAATCCTATTTTAAACCAGAGAATTTCACTGGCAAAATTATATCTTCCTATTTAGTAAAAAAAAAGAAAAGCTTCTTCTACAATAAGCACACAACACACAAAACCATATAATTTTATTAACTATACATTTCAGCAATTATTTTCAGGCTACCATATTGAAAGACCCTCATAAAACATTCTACCCTAATACCACACAAATTAACAGCTAGATATGGGCTAGCTGGCCAATACTACAATTATATGAGATTACAAAAACATGTTCTCTTTGAAATAGCACAACATCACATACAGAACACCCATTTTACCCAGGAAAAGGTGCAGAACTTTCTGACTCCTGAAAAGATCAACAACTGTTGATTTTCACTCCTGGGGTCTAGATGAAGTTTGTCTGTGACCAGAGACCAAGTGACTCACAAGAACACTCCCCAACTTTCAACTCAAATTGTACCGGACTTGTTAGGTTGAATAAACACTGGGGAAGAAAAGGGGAAGTAAGGCTAGTGACAGCTCTGTTCATTTTGAAGGAATTCGGTCCAGAAAGGAAGAAGATTGCCCACACGATGAAGCACAGAGATACATAAAAAAACACACATATTGCAAACCTTCAAAGGGTCCAGCAAATAGCCTTTTGCACTTAAAACCTTGATTAACATCTGTAATATGTATGTATCTTCCCAGACAGACATGTATTTCCAAGCAAAAGAAGGACTCAAGTTGTCCTAGACTGTTTTCCCGGCTCTCTGCACAGCTGGTATCTGTAAAGGAATCTCAGGAGTAGTAGAGCTTGGAGTACTGAATCTCTCTGAGGACTCAAGCCAATGACGTCATTTCCATGTCAGGAGGAACCTAAGTTGCCAGAGGATATTCTGGCTCCTCCAAATTCTACAGAACTCCTGGAAAAATAAAATATTCCCAAATCTTCATTTTGCAAAAGCTGTATCTTAAATTTGGCCCTATTTATGCCTCAGGATTGTACAGTCTGGCAGCATTTAAACACAAATAGTGTGTGCTGAGTGAAGAGCCATAACTAACAATACACCTGATCTTTTATTCTGAGTATTTGGTATAATAATATACAAGTTTGTATAATATTGCAGGGTTATAATGTTACACATCTTGTAGATTTACTGTAATTCCTATTGACATGAACAAAAACCCCATTTTCTGAATGAAATATTGCAAATTACTGAAGACTTTTATTTTCTGCTGCATAATCTGATTCATGTTCACCCTCAAACACCTACAAAAAAAAGTAGCAGCTTTACAAACTCTGAATTTCCTGCAGTGACTGTTGAACTCTTTTTAGGTAGCTTAAATTAAATGCAAAGTGTTTCTTTTATTTATGCATGCACGAAATGTGTATTTTTATGCTTGGCTTTTGAAATTACTCTAAAATAGATTTTTTTAAAACCTGAAAAAAAAGACAGGGGAGTTATGTTTGCCATAAACTCCCCCAATAGGTTCACTGCCAGTATTTTTGTTGCTATTCCCCATGGAAACCAATACAATGGCTTTCAAATCTGTTTCTTAGGAAGGACTATTCCAGACATCTTCCAGTCTCTGTAGATTTTCACTAATTGCTCAGATGTTCTGATGCTCACTGATACAATTCAAATAAGTGTCAAAACAGTGCTATTTTAAAATAATCCTTTTAAATACTATATGCACATTATTAAGAACTTGTCAAAAAGTGTCAAGAAATTATTATTTAATTTAAAATTTAAATTGAATATTTTACTTAAAGTTACAATAGAATTATTTACAATTTAAATACTTAAACTCAATCATTTTGGTACTCTTCACTTTTTGTTGCTTAATTTCTGAGCTCTCCTACTCCCTTTTGCTTCCACATCTCTGCAGTCATGGTATAATGGAAAAAGTAAACAATAGGAGGTGAGAAAACTCATTTTAAAAGCCTGATGAAGAAATTTTCTTCACATGAAGAAATTTTAATTTTTAACCAATTTAAAATAATTAACATCTATCTTTAAAAAAAAAATCAGAGGCATATACACACATGCAAACAAAGATCTAAATGGAGAGGTCACAGTTTGTATTTCTTTTAATTAGCATCCATGCAGATTGCTAGCACATGCAATGAGGTGCAAGTCAAGCACAAAGCATGTAAGGCTATTTAAAAACTCACAGCTGTAGAAATAGTAGAGTAGTAAGCTATAAAACCTGATTTTTTCAGAAAGAGATGAACAAATAATTCAGATTTTTTCTAATTTTCTTGGTAGTTTGAATAAAATCAGAAACTCCCATCCCAAAATTACATCTTTAAGAACTTGAATTCCCAGTAAGGAATGAGAAGTCCAAGAGCTGTTTTTTTACAAATAATTACTTCCATGATCCATCTGTGAAAATAATCCTGACTTTCAGTGAAAAATAAGGAACCATTAAGCTAAAGTTAGAATATTAATGACAGCCAGTAACCACTTTAAAGCTTTACACACTGGGCCTGTTTACATGACAGTCTATTTTTTCTGGTCTTTTTGACTGGAAGCAGATTCCCTTAATGTTGTCCTGCACACTTCAGTATGTTCTGCCACTCTTCTTCCCACATTCCCACTGTACTGAGAGAAAGCCAAATGCACCTGTCCTACCGTGAAAGCACGTAGCAGACAGAGAGGACTCATTTAGGGACAGGATCACACTGGTCGGCGTCCATTCTTACATCCCAAAATGGTTGCTCAAAAGTCAAAGGACTATGCAGTGACTCAGTAAACTGCACTACAGTATTAATCCTAGACTCTCTGAGACCTGTGCAGAGTAACAGCCATTATTATGAGATTATGTTCTGTTAGCTAGGGAAGAGTGGCTTAATTCCTACTTAAATGAGTGTGCAAAACATGGGAGCTGATCAAGAGAGTGTCTATAGAAGAAGAGGCTCTCTTACTCGGAGGATATTCAAGAGATACTTTGTCCTCCATGGAGACAATCACCATTGCTGAAGTAACTCAGCTGTTCCTCAGGACTCCTGTCAGAGTCTTGCCATTTCTGGCAAACAGGACACACTTTGCATTCTTGTTCTTTACTGTTTCTCAGTACTGCGCCAGGAATACCAGGAGCTCAGCAAGTGCTTCAATCAAACTAAATAATAGTGCCCTGTAGAGTGAACAGGAGATTTACTTTTTATTTCAACAAAGGCAAATCACAATGTAGGTCACTGCATTTCCTTCCTAACACATTGAATCCTAAGCAGTCAATTAATTCTTCTTAAAAGCTCATATATCGTCTCAGTTACTTTATATAGTCAGATGTATTTGAGTATTTTTTTCATCTTATTCAACATTATGAAATTGCATGGGAAAAATGTCTGAAGTTCCTCTTTTATGGAGGGTATATCTCATACAGAAAGTGCTACTTTTATTATATCTTGAACTCTCTTTTTGTGACATACCTCCGTAGGTTAAAAGGGCAAGGGCTGTCCAGCAGTTGCTTTTACGAAGGACTCAAGAGCTAACTTACGAAGACCATAATGTCCCCCTCTTTGTTCACAGTTGCAGTTTTCAATTTACCTAGCTAACAGGTGATCTCAGTAAAACATTCACATCCTGCACAGGGTGAATTTCTGAACTACGAATGGTATCTACGCTATTGTTGATATACCCTTTCAGAATTTGTGGTGCACCAGTAAATGTGGTATTTCTGCCCAGGCATCACTGAATAACACCAGTGTATTTGTATAATGGCAGGAAGGGAAGCTAAAAACTGAAACCTAAGACGAAACTTGAAGAGATAATTATAGTTAAAGAATTTGTCTTTTATTACTGGTTTACATCTGGGAGTGTCCTATTGCACTCTCATATTAATACAGTCTTGGCAATCTGAGAACAACTGGGCAAAAGAAAAAACCCTATCATTCTGTACAGATGTGAATCAGCACAATTGTGTTTTCTCAACTGGGAAGTGGTTTAAACTTCCTTTTTCATCTCCTATTGTTTTTAGAAAATTGTCTTGTGATTGTTCTTCAGCTACACAAACTAAGCCACTCCCTGGATAGGCCCAGCATATGCTTTGATTTCATTACCAATTTGAAACAAAAAACAAGGGACCTAGCAGTTTGATTAGATATGTACCAGGAGATACAATACCATCTCCCTGGTACAAAGGGACTTTTGCCATTTTAAGCAATGCTGAACTTAGATTAAATGCAGTTAGCCAGGACATAATCTCTTGGCTTAAAGACAGAAATACTTGCCCTCCATTCCTCCCTTGGCAGTACATACTTAGTACAAGATGAGTCTAAGCCACCCTTTGCTACTTCCCTTGCAAATTCCATTGCAGTGAACTGGAGATCGTATCTGCTAGTTCCAAGTCTCCGTGCAGATTCTGGGCCTCAGGTGTGCCTCAGATCTACATACACTGACATTCAGACATAAAGCGGGAGCTCTAAGTCTGAATGTAACAAAAAGAGTCTAACAAGGAGCTCTGTTCACCCTGACGTACCTTTGGCCAGAGTGCAACTCCCACTCTGAAGGATCACACATATTGGTTACTGCAGCAAGGCCTATGGTGCATCCATTGAAATGCTCACCACCACCACCACCACCTTCCCCAACCCCATTTTCTTTCACTGTCTCTTTCATAAGTGGAACTAACATAGAGAAAGAGATAAAAATGATAGAGGAAGAAGGCTTTCCTGTGGTCTGCTACCAGCACTGGCTTACAGTAACACCCTGCTTGAAGTTTTTTGCCTCATGACAAGCAAATGCATTCATCTTCATTTGATAACAGGGAATTGGTGCATTTTCAATTTTCTTCAGTAGTAGAATCGAGTTGGCTAAATACTTTAAACAAAAGAGAGATGAGCATTCAGAGCATCTAGCTAGGATCTGTGTCACTACCATGCCTGGCAAATCTGTCCAAGCAACAAATACTCCTCCTAATGGTCATCAGATCCTATCAAGATACTAGAAACATCCCAGGAGTAAATTCATGAGTGCTAACCAGATCAACCTCATAAAACTACACTTGTCTCATTTGGGGCCACTAAAATTGTCCAATTATGGAAGAGAATTCATAGGTGACTGCATTTTGAAGGAGAGGGAGAGACATTGCAGTGTGCAGCATTAATTCTGCAAGGGAGCTCCCAAAGGGGAGAATGGTGAAAACAGCAAGCAGCAGAGGCAGGAGGGAATCTGTGGGGGTAAATAACACCTGTGCTTGCCTGCATTTTCTCTCTTCCCTCAGCATCTGCTTCTGGCCTTTAACAGAGACAGGGCACAGGAAAGAGGGAGATGAGGAAAGAGACTGAGGCAGAATCTTCAGGCACAGCAGCAATCATTAAATATCACGCAAATTATTTCTGTTGGTTTTGTTCCTGTTGAATTAAAAACTGTTAACTGGTTATAAATTTATCAAATATATATTATTTTTAAACTGGGGGAAAAAAGCTGAAATTTTAAACCAGAAAATTTTCCCTTGAACAAACTAAGGGAGAAGTGATTTCATGGCTGTTAACATCAGAGTAGTCAACTGCACAGAATTCACATTTCATTGGGAAAAAAAAGCAGATAAACAATTTCTTTCCATTGTTTGCAGTAATCGCAGACTGCTAAATGATTTCATGTCATTATTTGAGTTGTACAACAAATAAGGGAAATACCAAATGAAGTCTAAAGCTCCTTCTATGTGTTTTGTTCTTGTATTTAAAAATCTGTCCTTTTTTTTTTACCCCATTTAAGGCATATCCACAGTTTATACATGAGGTATGTGAAAAGCGGACAGGCATACTTTTGCCAGAAAAAAAGTGCATCCCAAATCTGCTTCCCACAGAAATGGTGCACATTTATAAATTTAAGACTCCAATCCTCTCAATGCCATATAGAAGTGAGGCTGTGTAAAACCTGTTAAATCAAACTGTATTCCTCCAGCCAGTAAAACTAAAGCTTCCAAATCCAAAAGACTAAGAAGCCCTGGACACTTAACACCAAGGGAATAAAGGAAATCTGCATTATTCAGTAAAATTCTCACCTCGAGCTTGGTAATCTCCTTTAAAATAGATTGGTGGTTAGGGTACCTAGAAAGCTAAGAAAGTGAAACAAATGTTTAATTCGATTCATTCATTCTTATAGCACATACTATAAAATATACCCTATAGTTTTGGTTCTGTTCAAATAAAAAAGAAAAATAATCTCAGCTTAGAGGAGCTAATTAATGAAATGAATAGAGAAAGTCTAGCAGACTTGAGCTCTGCTTGCTCACCTTTAACATCCTTAATATATGCTCTAGAAGGGAGAGTGTCACTGCAAGATTGGTTTATACATCCACAGCAAGATAATGGTTCTGCTTGTACAACTTGGTACTGATCCCTTACTGCTGACACAGATTAAAGGAGAATATTTTCAAATAGATCCTTTGTTTTGTTTTGTTTTCCAAAACCACATAGTAACTGTGAGCTCAAATAGATGTTTTACCTGTGATCTCCTAAGCCCAAATTTAGAACCAATTTTAACACAACATTTTAAAGACAATTCAGAAAATTATTGGAAAGTCTCATATAATTTTGATGCCAACTTTGTATTGCCAACTGGTGGTAAGTATCTCATTGTTCATGAGTGCAGCACCTGAACAGGCAGAATAGAGAACGTATCTTTTAAAGCTATTTAGGTACTATGTGTACATCCTTCATTCACTGCAATGTCACAAGATGCTCTGCATACACTGTGTAAGTTCAGACAATACTACAAAACACTTGAAGCAGAGATAGGTTTGGGGAACCTGAACACCTAGAGTTGAATGGGATAACCTTGTGGTATCTTTGACTTGTTCTTACTAGTACACTGAAATTGTGTGACCGCATTCCCCAAGGACCACTCTGGAAAAGACAAGCGAAGGAATTATATGCCATGCTGCATCTTCCCCACAGATTCCATGTCTAAGTAGAACACTAGAGAGCCACTGAGTGCACAATTACTACGCTATCATCACAGAGCCAGGCAGATATGATGCTAGCTAAACGCAAAACAGTGCAGTCTTGACAGGAAAATGCTCTTCCAAGCTGAATTTAACTAAGTGGCCTACACAGCATGTTTCCTATCCCTGAAGTCATTCATTTGGTGACCTCTCAGGTACAATGACACAACCACGAAGAGCTGTGTGTCCTAGTGACTTGGACCATAGAAATGGAACTTCAAAGAAAAGAGTAGAGTCACATTGGAAAGAAGGGGTGTACAGGCAACTCAAAAGAGCACATCAATGTGGAAGAATGTAGCCAGGAAAATGGAATATACAGAGGAGGAAGAAAGAATGGAGAGACATGATAAAGAAACAAGATGCACAAAGGAGTTAGCTCAGCAGTAGAGTGGACGAGGGTGACTGGGAAATGCTGCTTTAGTCATCCTGAAACTGTTAACTCTGGTTTCATCCAGAGAGAATTAGCAGGGGCACAGGGTGAGCAGATTCACAAAACGGCCTGAGGAAGTGGTAGTGTCAATCGCCTATTGCCAAAAACTTGGCTGTCAGCATACTGACTCTGGTTGTGTGGGATCAGTTGCCTTTTCTGGCTGATGACATCTGAACCAACATTTCTGGAAGTGCCTTGCCCTAGAGCATTCAGGGGGGTGTACTGAGCAGGGAGGGAGGGAGGGAGGGATGCAGCAGCCTCTCACGTTAATGTTATTTCACTCTGTAAGATATACATTCATTCAGCATGTGTGAAAGATGAGGGAGTAAGGAGAAAATTACTCCATTACCGGGTTGTTGACAAGGCAGATATTGAAATTGCTGAAGAGTAGGTATTTAAGAACTTCTGCAAAGTGACAGAGCAACAAAAGGATAGACTAAGGACAATCAAGGGAGCCCAGACTGCATCCCAGTGAGGGCAGCTGCGTGCTCTCTTAGAAGATGCTGTTTTCCATTAGGCAGAATGGGAAACAAACTTCTGTAATCCAGAGCAATTTACTTAACTACGGGGTCACCGGATAAAAAAATGCTTACATAAAAACTGTTTGAAATGTTTGGAACAAAAGGAGAGTATCACCTGACAAATGGCAACAATTCACGTTGATAAAGAAAAACTGTAATAATTTTCAGGAATTTTTGTTATTATAACCATCATTATAATTTTTATTGTCTAGTTGGTGAACAAACCAAAAATCGATTTCTTGTACAGATGCAAAAAAAGAGACAGGAACACAAACAGTGGTCTTTCAGCTGTGAGATACTGGAAGTCCATGAAGAATTTGGGCATCAGAAAAGAGCAGTCAAAATCAAAGGCAAGAAAGCTGAAAATAAGGAAGAATGAGATACAAAGAGGAGGACCTAACCCCACCTTCTTCCTTCTGGCACCACAGGCATCCAGAGTCCATGACACATGATTTCTTCCACTCTGTTATGGGAGTAGGAGGATTCACTTGATTTCTACCACACCTGCTTCTTATCTACCATCTTCCACCTACATTTAAGATTCAGAATTGCCAGAATTCCGATTTTCTCTTTTGGCAACATTCTCTTGTCCCTCCCTCATTTCGCTCTGAATGTGCTGGGTTTACCAGGGTTTGCTTTGATCCCTAACCAGATCTGAAGATATCTGCACAAGGACTGTTCAAGCTGTGAGCATGCCCTTAGGCTAAGCAGGTTCTTCAGCATTGCTCAGTTACTCCCTCACAACTGTGTATAAAAATATGTATTTCTCTTACAAAATAAAACCAAACGAACTAGGTAGATGCAAGCATGATTTCATTCATTCATCTCAGTCTTCATCCATACATAAGCTCAATATCATTCAGTCTAAGTAACTGTAACAGTAAAACCATTCAGAGACTGCAGTGAAGTATCATTCAGAAAATACTTCAGTTGCTAACTTTAGGATCTTCTTCATATTTTTTAGTTTCTAATGTGGTTAAGACAACATCAATATTTCTAAACACAATTCAGTCTTGAGCCACACTGACTTACAGAAGTTCTGTTGAGTTTATCTGAAATGTACTCAAATGTTCTATTGAGCTAGTCATGACTCTCAGTGTGAAAGTAAGGTTCTCTATCCAATAATCAAGAACACTTCAACTAAGGGACAGATGAACATGCTGAGGACCCAACCCCATTCAGCCTTATGCACATGAGCAGCCCAGGTAGTTCAAGAGGGCTAGCTGGGTGAGAGTGTGGATCTTTACATCTTTAATACTGTGAAGCTTCTGTGTGCAATGTAAAATGTCTTCAGGACTTAAAGACACCTCTCCTCCTGAATATAGCAAATACAGATGATATTATGTATTGCTCTAAATCATCTCTTGCTTCTTTTACACCACCAGCAGAAAATAGGTATTTTTCTAGTTATTTATCCTTAATACATTTTAATGTCCTCCCTTGAAACACATCCCAGAGTGGTTTAACAGCGTACTGTTGGTGTGATCAGTAACAACCACACAGCTGAGGATTGCTTTGAGCCCTTTGCAGTACCCTATATTCATGTTCCTTCCATGGTAACCACTTAGGAAACATGGCATTTGTGTTGAGTTTTCAGGATAGCTTAAATAAGCCAAAAGTCATTGTGATTCCTTAAATTTAAATTAAAATAAAATTAAGTTCATTTTGCATGTCAATAGGATTGCTTATCCTGTGATAATTGCGCAGTTATAGTTATGCTCATGAATTGCATAATTAACCTGTAACTTGAAAAGATAGATAGATAGATAGATAGATGGATGGATAGATGGATGAGTCAGCTGAAAAGAGGGATTCCTGTGGTACACAGCATTATGCACAATCACTGCACATAAACATAATCTTAATTATTAATCTTTTGCACTTCCATAGTACTTTTCATCCATGAGCACTTTGAAAGCTGTATACAAAGAAAATCAATGAAAGCTCTAGAATCCTGAGGCAACAGCTCCCTGTCACAGGAAACATTCCGCAGATTGGAATAAAAGCCCTCAGCCACTTGCATCAAGACAAGCCCTGCCACAGAGGGAAAGTACCACAGGCTGTTTGAAATTCTTAGAGAAGCAGACAGAAGCTCTACTTTAACATTGAGAAAACTGAAACTTTTGCATTTGTCTTACTTGGAAGAATCTAATATTGAGATATCCTACAAATATTTTTCATACAGAATGACAGACATCTCATTTCATGCCTAAATTTGGTTTAAGAACACACAAACTTCTTAACTAAATTAGTTGCACACCTTTCCCAGTTTTTGCCATGCCACTTCCATACTGCCTCCTTTATGCTAAGAGTAGTTTTATTTTCCCTGTCTCTCTTATCCATGCTGTTCTGCCATCTTTTGTTCATTCAGATCCTTCCTCACAAAGGCTTGAGCAACACTAAAAACAACAGGTAAAATTTATGTGGCTCACTATCTACTTATGAATAAGATCTCTCTCACTTTCCCAGATGACAAATTGTAGAACAAGTTTTGTTCCTTTTTGTTTTTACTGCAATGGGCCAAGTAGTTTGTCATCTTGTAATAAATGTATTTTTAGGCCTGTGTAACAGCTAAAGTATACATATCTATTTGGTATTCAGAAAACATCAACTATTAGTCAATTAAATCAAAGTAACTTATAAGTGCTCAACTTGACAGGAACTCACCCAGCCATTTACAAAACCTTTTGTTCAGCCTCACCATTGTAATAACTTTAAAATACCACAATAGATACCACTAGAATAGAATGGTTCTAATTTTAATACACGACATATAATCAGAAGACAGGTCCTGCTCAAGCAGATCTGTATAGTGATGTATCAGTGAATCAGAGATGTTACACTCTGCTGGCATTCACCTCCTTCCAGGCAGTCAGCAGAAAACTGCCCAAAACAACTCCCACTTTCAAGTCATAGCCATGACACTGTAGCATAATCAGACAGGAGCAAAAATAAATATATACATAAATATATAAATAAATATTGTCATTGCTGTCTCTTCACTCTTGTTTACATTTTAAAGAACTCTTCTAGTAATAACAGTTTCCTCCATTTCCAGAAAGCCAGCACTCCATAAATATTGAGTTGTACTCAATCTGCTGATGTACCAGTTTTCTATAAACAGAGAAAATCCAAACTTATCACTAGGCCTAGCTGTTGAAAAAGGTTAGCATAACTAAATAACAAAACAGGAATGTTGTTTACTTGTTAATGCTCTACTAATGAAAAAAAGCTGTTATGGCTTTGATTAATATAGACCATACTGGACACTTCTGGCATAACTTTCCTTAAAGAGTGACTATTGATTTCCTTTTCATTCTACACTTGGATACCACATATCTGGAATCTAGCCCAGGTTTCATAACTGCTACTATCTCCACATTAACAGCCTGTACAAGATTAGAAATAGCTTTTGAAGATATATGCAAGGGTGAGGCAATACAAGAATTTTCTCCATTTCCACAGGTTGAGCTTTTCCATCTGTCTGTGTAACAACCTTTAAGGAATTAAAGGTGTTTGTAAGCATGATCAAATTCATCAATTGCAATTAATGAATTATACCATTGCTTAATCTTTTAGCACTGCATTCTCTTCTCTTCTCTCCCCTTCAATTCTCTTTTCTCTCTTCTCTGCCCGTATTTATAATATCTGGTGTAGACATGGTAATTACCAGATATTATGGGATCATACCAGTAAAAAATCTTTGTACTACTCCCCTCCCTCTCATAGTCTCCCTGATTATACTCTCTATCATTATTCTGTATTCTATCTCGAGCTTCCTTATTGATCTATACATACAAGACATAGCTTGTCCAAGAATTACAGGTTAGGTAAGTAGCTTTCAACTATGAAGATCAATGTGTTCAAAAGAGGCCATGATAATTTGCAAACAAGACAAATTACTTTTAAAGAAACATTTTTTTAAATTCAGTGTAGTGTATTTATTGCCTGGCACATGTGAGACAATGAAATGTATTCTAGTCCTTTCTAGAAACATGGAGCATAATAAGTGATATGGTATTCATGTCTCAGACAACTCTTCTTTGAGAGCTGATATCTTTTTCCATTTTACTTTCTCAAGTCACAGAATAGGTACACTAAAAATCCTATGTCTAGAAGTCCTAAGACGCTGAGCCATGTGGTACCAGGTTAATAACCAAGAACTGCAAAAATTAGGAGTTCATCCTAATGATGAACTAGGAGTTCATAATTTTCAAAAGATTAGGACCTGGCCCATGGAATTATTATGGAGCAATAACACAATGCCAAAATTAAAGAGACAACTGTATTTCCAAAATGGATCAGAAAAGGTTCTTTCAGCCATTAGGAAATATTAATGCCACATAAAATGCTCCAGTCTAATTTATCAATGGAAGAAAATGAAAATCCTACCTTTTCTGTCAACTGTCAGCAACTGGCACAGGCAAAGGCAATGAGATTGCCATTCTTATAGAAATCTAGTTTATGGATCCCCTTTTAATAAAAATAATACTGCTAAAGTTGCTTTAAGTCTAAATAAATGTAGAAGTCAAATGACCCAATACAGTAATAATAAATTGCTTAATACAAAAACAATGCTATGTAATTTTTTTTATACCCGTTGCTGCCACAGTCTGCTAGGTACTCAATACCACAAGGAAATTTTTTCTATCTGGGTTTCTGTTGGATGAAAACACGAGAAAATGAAGCTGTTATTCCAAAGAGAGACTTACTGTTACACAGCATCTTTATTATTTTGCTATTGCCATGAACTCCAGAAGGAGAAGATGGTTGACATGTAACAATGACTGTTAGACACAGAAAAGAAAGCCTGGCAAGTGACAGGATGAAAGGGAATCTGAACAGTGGTCTGCTGTTGTAAAGTGAGCAATCATCAGGTTGAGAAGCCAGAAGAAACATTATGCAAAGAAAAGAAATTTACTTTCCCCTCCACCGACCCCTGCCAGGGCTACTGGTACTCTGTACTACGGCTCTCTGCTCAGATGGGGAGCAAGGCAGGAATTCAATAACCATAACACTCAGGGAGCTAGAAACTGTGATTTGTGCAGACAAAATGAAAGAACTAGAGCTGTCTCCAAATAACAGAAAATCAAGTACTAGGTAAGGAATTTTCAGGTCCATAAAAGATTCCTGCTTGGAAAAGTATCAAGAAATTTTGCAGCTCACTATTAGATAGTGCTCTCTAATGCAGAATAGGAGTGGAATGGAGTGACCTTGCAGGCACTGGAGCTCCTTTGGGACAATTTACAGAGCTCTCTGTCTGAAAGGAGGAGAAATAAAAAAAAAAAAAGGTCCTTGCCTTTCCTTTGTTTTTTCCCCCATGTAATAACGATCTTAGTGCGTACAGGTTTTCTACTCTCATTATTGAAAGCACAGAAAAAGAGAGAAAGAGAAGCAAAGGCCCACTTTCAGCTTCCAATGACACTGAACAAAACAAGTAGCAGTATTTGCTTCATAGCCCTGAAAACACCAAGCCACACTCTGGATTTGGCTTCTCCCAGAGTTCTTTACAGAAAAGGTAGGGGGACCATGGACTAGGCTTTTCTCACCATAATCTAGCATCCTGAAAAGCTAAGAAAACATGCTGAACTGAGTTACTGAGATGTTTTCTTGTGTGGAAATCAAAGGTCATAGGCATGTGCTGTATTTTATTGAATATGCGCCCTGTTAGCAATGAGATCCAATTTCTATGCACAAAGCAGATTATTATGTTTCTTGATGACCAGTTGCATTCACATGAGGATCCACTTGAAAAACTGGAAAATTTGATTCGTGTATTTCCACTGGATATTACAGTAAGCACTACAGACAAATAATAGGATGCAAAGACAGCATATGTTTTAGACAGGCAAAATACATGCCATGCATTTTTAATAGGATACTGGTTTCCTGCAGGTATTGTTTGATGAAAGTCTTGGCCTTTGCCATACAGGTCAAAGCATTCCCTTCCAGCCCAAAGAATGTGATTAATGAGGGCAGTAACACAGTTTGTAAAGGACAGAACAAAGGTGGCCACTGGCAAAAGCAACAATTAATAAATAATAGTTTGCAACACTTTAACATAACCCTTCACATGTCCAATGTGATAACTAATTAATCACAGCAACAACTTTGTACTCTATGCTGCCTTTCATCCAGCACCTCAAAGTGCTTCACAAATGTTAATTAATATGTAGGCTGTACTTTGAGGAAAGATATTACGGCACTGGCCCCAGTCAATGTTAATTCATTCTTCAAGAGCACAGCTTTTGAAATCTGGTCGACTTTCCCAATGAAACATAAAATGTGCAAATCCTCCTGGCACAAATCTGAATATGTGTTTCTCCATTCAAATATAAGCTATCCCATTGTATTGCTGACAATATGGCATTCTCCACCCCTTCATGTTTTACTCCAGTACAACCTCACATAACACAGCATGGTTTAAATGTAAGAGGAGATTAGCTTTTGACAAGAAAATTGGATAACTGGTATTTTAGTCTGAACATCTGGCACATTTCTAGCTAAATTGTTTCTTAAAAAAACTGCTTTTTTTTTTTTTCAGTGCATTCACATACTACAAGAATTTGACTAACTTTAGCTCAACAGCTGAGACGAAAGCTAATATCTCTGCTGCAATGACTAGACTTGGGCTGCCCAAAAATGACTGGAGGTCAGCATATTTTAGAGTTATTCTAATTCCTCTATTTAGCATTGTAACCTTACCTGACATTTATATACATTCAACCATTTTCTGCTCATACAATCAATCTCCTGGCTTCAGAAGGGTGTATGCTTGAACAAGACACACAGGATTTATCCAACATCCCCTTTTAAAAACCATAATAGATTGCTCTTTAAATTCTTTGAGTGTGCTCATACTGTGCACACATCCTGACCACAGAGATGCTGAAGCAAAAGTTTTGGGCCCCTATGATCAGAGTTTGAAAAAGCCAGCTAGTTTCCCTCTGTTACACAGGTTAAGCAGAAAACAGCTAATAGCTGGAAAGCTCTTACCAACTGTCACAACTTCTTTCTTCCAGTCTTCTTAAAATCTCATAATAGCATATCCAAAAAACCTTAAATTTACACTGCTAGAAAGCTCTATTTAACTTCTAGAATAATAAAGGAAGGATACCTTATTCAGGTTTTGAATCAAAAACATCTTTGCAAAGATATTTTAAATACACATGCACACATTTAGCTTGGTGGAGGGAAACGCTAAGGAGAAGCAATACCAAACTAATCTAATCACTAACACATTAACATCATAGAAAGGGCTGCCTACTATTCTGTCTTTAAACACTTATCATTTGTTTTGGGAACCACTGCCCATCTTCATGCCCTAGAAAAATACTAGCAGCGGAGGACAGAAAGAGAACTAGCCATCCTTACTTTTGAAATGAAAAGCGTACACACCAGCACCAAGTTTCATCTTAAAGGCTGAGGCAGGGAAGGAAGAAAGAAAAGGGGAAAAAAAGGGTGTGAGAGAGAAAAGTACAAGAGCTATCATTGCACAGGTGTCTGCATAATAACAACATGAGTAGAACGAATAAACTTAATTTCAGCGAGCCTTGAAGTCAGTTGCAGGCTATTAAGAAAAACAGCATGTTAGCATTTCTGTGAGCAGGCTTACTAATAGTATTACACAAGTAAGAAGTAATTTCTTTACATCTTGAGTGGTCATAACAAGCTAGGGTTTACAGCTTTCTTTTATCAATAAAGTGATTAAGACAATCCCAACAGCAACGTAAACTGACACACTTTGTGTACGACTCTGTACAATGTCTCCTGTACGTGTGTCTATGCGTGTGTAGCAACTGCTTATGAATTATGCAAAACATCTACCTGTGTTACCCTAATTGGTCTACAACTATAAAAGGAAGATGACGTAAACTGGAAAAAGATGAAAAACCTTTGCCTAATGACCAGTATCATGTTTCAATACATATATGAGGCATTCAAGGGGTACACTCATTATTAAGAAAGAGGAAGGAGTTGAAGAATCAAATTGTTGTTGGGAACATGAAGCAAGCAACCTTCTGCTGCTCTTTAATCATGATATATTTCAACTTCTCATTATTTCTCCTGTCCAGGGACCTGAGAAGCAACTCCCTAGCTATCAGTTGTCTTAAAAGAGAAAGACAGCATGTCCCAGGGGTATAGAGAACTTTTTGACACTTTTGGGAGTTCACACGTGATTCTTAACAAAAGTAAGAGCAATCTTTTTCACTTTGAGATAGTAAGGAACTTGTGAACGAATGAAACTTCCATCTAAACACATTTGAGTGTGTTGATACAGTATTTCTTTGAATTCTTAAGGGTACACAAACAGCAGCCTCCTGACTTCAGCAAAATGCTGCCTTTACGTCATTGAATTCAATGTCTCCTTCCACAACTACATAATTTAAATTCATTTAGACTAAACATAAAGACTCCAAAACTTAGCATACATGGCATAGCTGGAGATAGTAGATGTCTCTATTAAAACAAACTATTCTTCCATACATCTTTCATTTCACCAGAAATTCTGAAACTTCACAAAGAACCATGACTGCATCTGTTCGTGACACATTGCATTTCTGGTTACAATTTTTTCTTCTAAACCCATACTAGATACCCATTGTCAAGGTCAGGGATATTAAAAGTGATTTGTTAGATGTAAAATACTGTTTATTATAGTCTAAAGAGCAAGCCAGCTTGAAGTAATAAATTAGTGCCAGATAAAAAACTGCCAGAATTCTCTATTATACATGCATTTCCCTGGAAAGCATCCCAGATTTTTTTTCTTGATAGGCTCTTTTACTAAAGACTCCTTGACTTATGGAGTGTGAGCAAAAGTTATAGCTCATAAAAGGGTCAGTAAGGAGCATTAAGGGGCTCTGAAAACAACAACAACAAACAAAACTCCTGTATAAACTCAGCTGTGGTTACAGCCTAAATAGTACAAACTGATGAACTGCAATAAAATGCTAAGAAAAACTTATGGAGTTTACCCACATAATTGCACTCGGTCAGATACTTGTAGCATCATCAGAAATCTGAAATCTGTGTGCAGGAAAAAAACTGAATTATTCTCCTCTTCCCTGCTGTTCTGCTCTTTTACAGACAAGACTCATCCCAAAGAAACAGGCACCTTGTTGAATTATGCATTTCATTCTTAATGTGAACTGATTTGGGAAGAACATAACTTGGAACTATGAAAGAGAAAAGCACTATTGATACCAGCAGGAACACTGGACTGCAATAGAAGATTGTTTTCTGTGCCAAGGTAAATGTTGCCAGGTATACTGCAAATCTGTTACTATTCTTCAATGGAAAAATAACATATTTCAAATTTAGACTCTTTTTTGTAACTGTGAGAATAAGGAGAAATGGAAACGTCATCCTCTTTTTCTCATGCATGATTATTGATTTCACCACAATATGCTGAGAAAGCAGGGTGGGACCATTGATCACTGGAAGTGACCATTAACAGCAGGGGCATAAGGAAGTGCTTAATTCCAAGCAGCTGGCTGTGGCTGGGAACCTGGAGAGAGAAAAGGATGACGAGAATTTTCATTGTACATGTTGCAAGTACCATGTAGGTCCAGGTCTGTTGGCTTGCTGCATCATCACAAGCCAAAAGGTGCCCTCAAAAGCAGTCTGCCAGAAATAAAGTAACGAAGAGGCCCCCTCCAGAATGGTCAGTGCTGAAAATAAAAGTCATGTTATAAATGTTTACATGATGTAAGTTTGGAGTGTAGAGTCCAATAATTCTCTCTGGCTCTTCTCTCTCACTTCCGTTCTTGGCAGCTAGATAACAAGTTCAGCCAAGCAACTTACTTAAAATGTAGTGACATGAATCCCCATAGTGTAAATAACAGATCTTACCTATGAATGGTGATTATGTTCCTTTTATTCTTGAAAATACTGTCTTCCTAGCCTTTTAATGAAAATTGATTGTTTGCATTCCTCATACAGTTTATAGTCTATAATCACAATACTGACTATTGCTGTTAATAACTAGAATGACATGGGTGCAAATCTAAGCCATGGAGCTGACACCGCAGAGCAGAGGGGAAGTTTGAATCTGAACATTTCATCTCCAGTCTGTCTCTATGGGAAATGAATTCACAAAGCAATAATAATACCATAAACAGCACTTAACGTGTTAGGGCTGATCTTGTCAACCCGCACTCCTCCAGCGCAAAAACTCTTGGCAGATCTCACACTGCTAAAGTCTCACTGAAACTCTAAATGGATCTTATGTGGGATTTACGAATCACACCATTGCCAAAGGGTGACATTAACCATTGCCTGTACCACTGAACTCAGTCATCATGCTGGCATAAGCAATACATGTTCTATACAAGTAGATCTATACATCACCTCTGCAAGAACACCAGTCATCAGATTTTTGTCATCCTCCCTTTTGGGATTTTATCACTAAGGCAGATAAATCTCACGAACAGAGAAGTCATGAAACAGATTTGGGTCACCTTCTGCAACATAACAACTGCTGTTGTCTGCTCTGCAGGATCAAATCCTTGTTGTTGACCATTTCTGCAGCTGACAGTCCCGTCCAGTCTGGCTGTACATCTGTCAGGGACTGGCCTGGAGGGTATCGTACAAACTGAGAAGGAAGCCAGCAAAGGCAAGTGCTGTGTTACTGGAGGAGGTGCAGACACACTGAACATGTTGGAACAGTACAGCTCTGCTAGCTGAGATATGTCCCCTGTCCTCACACTACTGGCACTGGCTACAGTTTCATTCTCCAGCTGGCTACACGTATGTCTTCCACAACAGACCAGCATTATCCTCCTGAATACACGTACTTCTTGACTTCAGAATTTCTCTGCTGAGATTTTTCTTTTCTCCTAACACATCACAGAAATTCAAGTTTTGTCCATATCTTAATGCATTTTCTGAATATTAATTCCTGAAGCAATTCTTTACCTTTTACTCTTCTACAACCTTCAATGAAAACATTAAAAATAAGAGCATAATGCAATTTTTTCAGGCAGTGAAGAATGCTGTCTGTGCAAAGAACAAATTGGCATATGCAAATACCGCATATGGATAAGATTACCTGCAGGGACAGGTACCATAAAGGTACTTGCATAGACAAGTATACAAACATACATACTGTACCTGATTCTGTCACACAATGTTTGCACAAGAAATTCAGAGGTATGTCTGATTTATTTATTGCATCTACTATTAAACTACTGATTTTTAATGTGTTTCTTCACTCTATTGTTAAACTGAACTTCCAGAGGTTTGCCATGAAAGGAAATTGACTATTTAAAACCATGAAAATTGCCTCAATGACACTTAGTTACTATAATCTTTTAATCTAGGCAAGAATTAAAAGCTTAAAAATTAAAAAAAAAATTAAATTAAAAAAAAAATCTAAACACGGGAGACATTCTTTTCAAGTTGAATGTGAAGAATGCCAAAAAGTAATACTCAATTGCAACTGCCCTAGGAAACTTAGTTCAAGACGAGTCAGACTGAGCTGGCATGGATTCTTTTCACTGCAACAAAGGAAAATCAGCAGTGCAGATTGAGATCAACAGGGGTCCAGTAGTGTAGTTCTCAAAGGATCTTTGTCTAAGATCAGTCCTCAACTGGAACTTCAACAGGTCCATGCCCTGTTGGAAGTGATAGAAAATCATCATGGACAGAGGAAAATAAACAGCACTCAGCTGGTATGGTACCTGCTAACATCAAAGCTCAAGAACCTCCTTGGCACCAGCAGTCACAGGACTGATGTGACACAGGCTGCTGAGAAAGAACTGCTCTCCTTGTCATACTTAGCCCCTTATCTGCTCCAGGATACCAACCAGAAAACTTGTAACTGCAAGACAACAAAGTTGACAGTAAGGAGACGCAAGTTTGTATGTTTGAATGCTCATATACAAACACTCACGGCTGATCTCTTTCCTCCTGACACATTCCCAACAGGGATTTGGAGCATACGTCACAGAATACATATAATGTTGGATGTATTTACTTGCTGCCTTAAGGCTTTCCTTAAGGTAACTTGAGAATAAAAGACTTTAAAGCTAACAAACTAAACCATGAAAAAACCCAAACATCTCAAATGGGATAACCCATGTCAGCAAAGATAGCTAACAGCTGACTGTCAAGAACAAGTAACCCATATCACTGAGGATAATATACAGAAGATGTACTTGGTAAAACATATCTTCATGCTATATATAATTTGAACAGTTGGAAGCCTTTCCTAGCAGAACTATAGCAGATAACCATTAAAACTGCTGCTGGAACACAACAATACAGCAGATAAGCTTGGAACTCATCCTCTAACACACTGAGTGTTGTAGGTGACTTCTGCTTCCACTATCAGACAAAACTCTCAGAAAAGCACCTTTCTAACAAGCAGGTGAGCCATTACACCTTCCCTCACCATCCCTCAGCAAAAAAGCAACACAGCTTACGATAAATACATAAGTACTAGTTGTACAATCATATTGCCCATTACTTTTAATAATGTTACTTCCATTACATGTAATAATGTTTTCATTTGTTTCTGCTGTCTGGCAACCTCTGGCAATTTTCAAAATTAAGTCCTCTCTTCATACAATGATGGAGAAACTGAAACACTACAGCACTATAATATTGTTATAACTTCACTGCATCTGAAATAAATTCACCTGAACAGTGAAGATTTTTTGGGTGTATTTTCAGAGCTTATATCTGAAGTGAGATGGTCCCACAGTATGAACAGCAATTTATAAGATTTCCTTAGCAGTTATGTAGACCTTTTCATCCACAAATTTTTTGCCTCAAAGCAGGGGAAAAATATCGAGCTTTATTTCCCAGACAAGGGAAAAGACAGCAAACAAGTACCAACTCTGCAGAAGTACTGGTACTGAAACCCTGGTCTTCTCACATTTCCTGTTCCATGACTTACTCACTGGGACTATATTCCTTCCATTCTCTGGGCATCTTTCCACCTTTTCAATAACCTCAGTAGCAACCATTAACTTGCCTGGAATTACTAAAGAAAGGGGAACTGAAGGTCACCTGTGTTTTTGAGGAGATGGGCTAGAGGCCCACAGACAATCTAATATCAGGCTCACTGCTGGCAGGGAGCATTGCCACGTGGTTCTTTCAAACCTTCTCTGGCAGCAGGAAGATACTGAAATGCAGAATACAGCCAGGAGTCATGAAGTCTAATGAAGAGCCAGAATGAATTCCTAGCCTTTTTCCACCTCAGTTCTACTGATACAATGAAGTGATTCCCAACAAGCAGCACAATCATTCCGAGTGCCAGAGCATGAATCAGCACATCGGTCCTCTCTGACCAAGGATCTTCCAATGGTTATCACACTATTTTGTAAGGCCTTTGCTCTGCTCAGATTTTCCATTGCCAACAAAATGAAAGCTTCCATGTTTTATTTGTAGGATCTGTCATAACACCTCATTCAGGGTAAAGAAGTCTCGCATTAACTTACTCTGCATGTTTCAGTCCTGTAAAGGCTCAAATTAGTTCAGACACTAAAGAAATCCTACAAAATTTATCCTTAAGCACCAGTGGAACAATGTTAAAATGCTGTCAGGTACTGTAATTGAACACATGCTTTTCTCAGTTTCTGACAGTCAGTGTTCAGGGACTGTACCGTCATCATCTTGTATTTTTTCACACTTCCTTTTTGTCATGGTACAACTCTACCAAGAACCTTTCACTCAAGGCTTTGCAATAACTAAGTTAAAGGTATTTTGTGACCTGTCTATATTCTAATGGAACGGAAGTAAATTAAAGCAGTAGATACAAGCATTCCAAAGAAGATGCCACTTTAATTTACAAAAATATGTAGGGATCTAAGGATTAACTCACATGAAAGATGCAGGCAGGCATTTCACAGTATCATTTAGGAGGAAGGTGCCTTAATACAAAATTGTGATACAAAAACCTGATACCTCAACTAGATACTAAGCAAGTGTGCAGACATACAAAACTGAGGGGAGCTGTCAACTCACTCAAAGGCAGGAAAGCCCTGCAGAGAGACCTCAACAAATTAGAGGACTGGGCAATCACCAACCATATCAAGTACAACAAGGGAAGTGCTCGATTCTGCACCTGGGACAGGGAAGCCAGGGACATACAGACAGACTGGGGAATGAGATACTGGAAAGAAGTGCCACAGAAAGGGACCTGGGGGTCCTGGTCAGTGGCCAGTTGGATCTGAGTCAGCAGTGCCCTGGCAGCCAGGAGGGACATCCCTGTTCTGGGGGCATCAGGCCCAGCATTGCCCGCCAGACAAGGGTGGGGTTTGTCCAGCTCTGCTCTGGGCTTGGGCAGCCTCACCTTGAACACTGTGTGTAGTTTAGGTCAGTGCAATATAAAAGAGATATTAAACAATTAGAGAGCATCAAAAGAGGGCAACGAAGATGGTGAAGGGCCTTGAGGGGAAGCGATATGAGGAGCGGCTGAGGGCACTTGATGTGTTCAGCCTGGAGGAGACTGAGGGGACACCTCATTGCAATATACAACTTGCTCATGACGGGGAGAGGAGGTGTAGACACTGATCTCTTCTCTCTGGTCACCAGTGACAGGACCCGAAGGAACAGCCTGAAGTTGTGTCAGGGGAGTGTTAGGTTGGATATTAGATAAACGTTCTGCCCCCAGTGGGTGGTTGGGCACTGGAACAGGCTCCCCAGGTCAATGGTCACAGCACCAAGCCTGACAGAGCTCAAGGAGCATTTGGACAATACTCTTGGGCACCTGGTGTGCCTCTTGGGGATGGTCCTCTGCAGGGACAGGATTTGGACTTGATGATCCTTGTGGATCCCTTACAACTCAGCATATTCTGTAATTCTGTGATACGCCCTAATTCCAGAGGAACCCTTAATTTTACAACAATATTGTCTTGTTCCTTGAGTTCTGCTCTGCATGTATACAACTGCTAACATGAATCAGGATGCAAGAATTCAGTGCCTGCCCATCAAAGTCTCTTGACCTGACAGATGGTCTCATGCCCGACAGCAATCAGAAGACCCCATTCTTTTAAAATGCAGTCACAGAGAACACTCTGTTAAAGTGCTGGTGTGCAAGAAGGAATTCAGAATTCACTGGACCAGAAAAGAAAGAGAGAGAAGCCAACAGGAACCTACGTCCCTAGCCAGGTGGCCAAAGAGCTCACCTGGGAACTGTTTTGAACTGGGACTAAACCCTGACTTCTGGTGTATTCCTTAGTCACTAACTGATGGATTCATTCCCTTCCTTGCACTCACTCTCTCATACTGCGTTGTATTCCTTAGAAGCAGTTGACACAGCTCTCCTGGGAGAAGAAAGATGACTGAAGACTCTCCTGCCTGAGGAGGCACTGAATATTGTCTTCCTCATTAAACTGCTGGACTATTATATATGAAAGTAGCTAAAATCACTTTTAAACCATATTATTTCTATTTAATTTTTAGAAAGAATGAAGCCAGCATCTATCTGGCTTGGAAAGGTTGTCTAAGCTATGAATCCACAGCTCCTGCCTTATATGAGCGCACTGAACCACTTGCCTACATATCCCCAGCTAAAGATTCAGTACCCTGCACTCTTCCTGAAGGTTATTACACTATTTTCCATATCCAACCTAGCTTGTGCAGCAGTTGCCTTGGTGTCAGTGTACAGCCCTGCGCTGCTCCACACAGGGAAGAAGTCATCACTGCTTAGGAACTACACTCCTACCTGGATCTACCCTCCAAGTCTAAAAGCTCTAGACAAAGGACACGAATCAACAGTTACTAAGTACCCACATGAACACCAAATCTTGCATTTCCCTTCCAAACTGATCTAGCCATGATCCTTTGTAAACTGATCAATTCCTTGATTCTGTCCTCTATGCTGAAAAAGATGGCATGGCAGAATTTCAATTAGAACATGTAAGAACTGAAAGGATAAGGAGGGAATCCAAGCCTAGAATATGAAAGTGTCTACCTGAAGTAGACCTGTATCTTGAGTTGGCTGAGAGGAGATGGGGACAAACTCATCTGTCTTTAAGGTCAAAGACAGCTACATCACCCATCCATACAAACGGGGAACTTCTTTACTTCCTCAGAGCTGGAGTGCAGCATCTTGTAGAAGAAAACTGAGCCTTTCAGGGATGCAACATCAACTCAACTAGACTGAAAAACATGAAAACCTTTCTGTGTGTGTGATGTGTAGTAGTCATTGTCAGCTATTAGGAAACTAGTGGCCTTTTGCAATCACAAAACAATTCTGTACAAAATCTAGTGCAAAGCTACCTGAATCCAGCCGTGACTGACCAATAGGAAAACCTGACAGTGCTTTCATTTTTTTCATATGCTGTGCTTCTGTAATGAAAAGATTAGGTGTATCTTTTAAAATAAGCATAAAATTTACACTAACATTGTGTGAATAGGGTGAAAACACTTAGACAAAGCCAGAATTCTGCAAGTAAAACTGGCAGACATTTTACAGTTTTACAGTGGTTATAGCCAGCACTTCTGCAACAAAGGGGAGTTTCAATTACTCTGGGGCACCAGGCACAGATATAAACTCATATTTCCTTATCTATTTAAAGTTGCTCAAATAAGCATAAAGCAGTGGTGTAATCAGAGAAGCTATTTCCATTAATCTTTATTTAGATTTTTTAAAAAATAGGCCATAAAGTTAGTTTATAGGGATGATCTTTCTTTGCATGCAATCTCACAATGCACACAATACCTGTGGGTTTACCCAGGCAGTATTCCCACTGAATCTATGGGGATTTTTTTCCTGATTATAGAGCACAGAGTAATTTCCAGTATTTTATATTAGTTATCTCTGAGATGAGTATTGCCAGTACTGGAGCAACTTTAAACAGAGAAGCAAGACTATAGCAGCTTTTGCCTGAATTCTGATAACTGTAACATTTTAGAAGTCCAGAACCAGCTGTTATTAAGGTCCCTGGGTGCATGCTAGAGCAGCACAACTTTTGATATTCTACATTTAATTTGAACTTTAGCTGAAATATATTGATACAATAGTCAGGATAAAAGGTCTCCCTCCACTTCATTCAAAAGGCATTATACTCTCCAACACACATGTGAGAAAATTATATTGTTGCAAATTCTAATTAGGAAAAAATAGAAAAACAATTCAATTACCTCAAAAGTACTCCTGTAAGTTACTCATACAGAGCACATGAATGTCGTATCTTCATTAAAAATAGTACAGACATGCATTTATTCCTAATATACTAGCAATTGCAGTAGATGATGTAATATATATAAAGCAGAATGCTAAGAGTAGAGACTCATTTGGTTAGTTTACCTGGAAATAGGAAAAAATGCACTAACCAAAGATACTCCCATTAACTTCAGCAGGCTTTGGATCAGGCTCTACTTGTCTGCCTAATTGGGGCTCTTCTGGCTTCCTGGCAGTGAATTTCCAACTGGCCACCCTGCCAAGAGCTCTCCTACTTGCTGCTGACTCTACTACTCCCTCTCCCCAAGGAGGTGGGGGTTCTACAGCACAGAAACCAAATACATCCTTTACTAAACTGCCAAAACATGTATGAATCCAAATGTGCAATCCAAAATTCGGTTCAGCTTTAACTATTTCCTTTGTCATATGGAAATTATTGCATGTTCTAGTCCAAGGAAAATAGAGATATCCCAAAGTCTTACTCCAAAGTCCAGCTTTTAGCACTTTGAAGTAAGCTACAAGACTCGAAAGCGCTGGCGTTACCAGCCGTTTTATCCAATGGGGTTTAATTGCCATCTAGCGGGAATAATGTGCAACTCCGTCTCTCGACTTTTCTCTTGTTACAGCCTTTCACAGAGAAGTCCTGCCCTCTCCATCCCAGAAGAACTTGTATATTTGCGGGACATAACTACCCAGAAGGTGTTTTCACTGGCTCGACTCACCTGGACAGAGAACCATTTTTTCTGGGCCAGGGGATGTCTATCAAAACAAAGTGGTGGTGATGCCCTTTTGTCCTCAAAGACAAAGCTATACCTAATCAGAATAAGCCTCACACTTCCGTGAGGTCTGAGAAAACAAGCTATTCCTGTATGTCACTCCCAATGTGAGGTTTTCAAAACTCTGGAAGGACTTAAACTAAAATACCCAAAGCCTACACTAAGGCACTGGTAAGAAGATACTGCAGTGCTTGCAAATCATCATCAAATCCCAAGTACTTATAGGGAAAAAAAAAAATACAATTCTTCACTTACAGGTTATTAAATCCTTAGAACTAACTCAATTAGTAGGATAACCCTAATTTACAAACATATAATCAAAAATCTTTTCTTATTTTCCAAGTGTAAAGCATTGAGCCTACCGGCAAACTCATTACACAAAAGCAATTTCCATTTATAAGAGCTTAGATTCAGCTTTCCAAATACCTCATTTCTATTCTTCCAATTAGCATGCCACATATGGAAGATATTATACCAGCTACCCTTCACCTTTTGTCCTCAAAGCTATGAGAAGGACCAAGTGTTCCTTATTTCCTGATGAATCCTTAATTACCTGCAATATGACATATTCCTCCTTTTTTCTTTTTGATCTCCTACAATCTAAAAGGCAAAGTCAACAAGGCACAATGTCTTACTCTGACCCTTTCATTTATATATTTCCCAGTAACCGATTTTAAACAATAAGCACTTGCAAATGCATAGTACCCATCTGCATTTCCTTTCATTCTCTCAGTGTCTTCACAGACCTGGTAGTCTCTTTGTTAATGCCTCAGCTAAGTTCATGTCCTTGACCAGTTACTCCTCAAAGGGCAACAGAGATGTGCCAGACAGCAAACTGCTGTCTGCCCAATATGGTGCCAGACCCATCAGACCCCAGGCATCCAAGTGGTCACCAGGCATTACAGCACAATCAGCATTTAGTTGGTTACATGACTTCAAGTCTCAAATCCCATGTGTTAATATAGGCATCACAGGCTGATACATACAGGAAGGGAGAAACAAGGAACTGCTGGAGTCATCAGATGTACCTGTGCCTAATCCCCGCTCTGAGAACATTTCAGTACCGTATCACTCCTGATAATAGCAAAGTATGTCAAATGACATTTTTTATCTAACAAGTCCTACAAAATCCATATGCCTTTCCACTTAGCATCCTATCCTACATATACAAGTTGCCAGGTAAACCAAAGACAAGATGCCTACTTGCAAAAGAAGAGCCTGGAATTCCCATGTTAATGTACCTTAATCAGGGCTGGATTAGCATTTAAGATACACTTTTTGTGGAACCTTGGAATCTTGAAGTTACTACCTGGTCTATGCTGGCAAAGAACTCTTGCATAAAGTTGACCAAGCTCACATTGGCCAATACTACTCTACATCTGTCAGGATTATCAAAAGCTACTTTATACTTAGGACAGTGGAGACAATGACACAAGTAAGACTGCCACTCTGAAGGACTTTGCTCCAAAGTGGCTTTATTAAAGCAGAACGAATATGCAGCCTCAGTGGATGAGTTGGATCTGCATTTGGCTTAGGTAGTATTGTGGTATGCATTTGCATGCTGTACCTAGAAAGTGTAAAACAGCATAAACCTATTAATTTCATTTTTATGCTTTAACTTACTTTAGAATAGGATGGCACCAAAGCAGCTCAAGCAGTTTTCCAGTAAGAGTGTGTAAGAGCAAGGTAAGTTAGTTACATCAGTGGCCTTGACTGGCAGAGGCTGTCTCTCCAGACACATGTATCTAATCTCAATTAACACAGAAGTCCTGTGTGTTACACAGTCATACTTTATAGCTCATGGCAAGTGAGGACAAAAAGAACGTGACCTGCTGATAAAACAATAACCTTATTGAAAGAAGTTCATTATCCCCAAATGATCTGATCTTATTTGTTAATACTGCCTTTCTATTTCAGGCTTCTGAAAGCTCAGCTACAAGAAAAGCCCAATCACATGCTTAAATCCATGTTAAAGTACAAGAACAGTTTATAACTCAACACTTTCTGAATTATTATGTCCTTGGGATATGGAGTTACTGCTACAGTCAGTTATTTTTATTTCTCATGTAGCCATGATTTCATCTGGAAACAACACAGTTACTTCGTATCCACCAAGACAGCGAGCTTCCATGTGTTAGGTGTCATCCTCTGGTACCTTGGCTTTCCCTGGACTTCAGTGCTACAGCTGAAAAAAAAAAAAGGAGAAACAGTAGTGGCCTGTTGCATAAGGTATGCTCAGCTCCCCACAAGACTGGCAAACGTTAAAATGGCACCAGGCACTGATTGCTAGAACAATTTTCTGAACAATTTCTCCACAATGTTGTCTGGGTCAAGCCTGACCAGCTACAAGGAAGCTATCAACAGAGACTTTGCAGGCTGTTATCACTGGGCTAATTAACTACATTTAGAAGCAATATGACCATCTTACACCTAAGTGAATGATTTAAGGTGCTCAAAGTATCCAAACAGCCAGATATTTTGTGACAATCTGCTAACAGTCATTAACATTCTCAAATAAAACCACCTCACATCTCAATGCCAATATTAGTTTAATTATTTACTGTGCTCATAGGGACTAACTTTATACCATACAAACAAAACTGAAAAGCAGCAAGTACCACAGTTTGGGTTTAGTTTTTTTTTCCCCCCAAAACATGGTTAATAAAATAGTAATAATGTATCAGAAAAACACAGATGCAACATAATAATTATCCTTTGCATTTGAATAGCTTGTTTCATCTGAGAAACACAAGGTGCTTGAAGGAGTAAAATTAATTCTAATTAAACCTCACAGCATCCTATGTAGTTGTATGACATTTACAGAGTGGGAGGTGAGACTCAGAGGTTTGGTAAGTTGCACAGGATGATACAGTTTTTCACTGATGCAGTCAGAACAAAAATCAAGATTGGGGCTTCAAGTTGTATTTTAACTGCTAGGCTACCCTTCCTCTGTTGTCCAGCACCAGATTTTCTGCTATAGTAAAATGGCAGATGAGGCAAAGGGAAGAGCAAACTATTCATATTCCAAAATTGTGAGATTTAATGACGAGCTAAATTGTTTTAATAACTGACTATTTTCTTCAGGCTCTATATATGTTCCTCCATTCCCCAGTTTCTCATCTCATACGTAGTCTAAGCATGTTGAATCAAGCACTGTGAGGACAGAAATTACCTCCGGAAGGGAAAGGTTTTGTCTGTCCACACAAGATGCATTTTCCAAATCTAGAAAAATTTCAAAATACATATCATAGCAGCAGCCATCACAAGCAGTGCTTTCCATTAGAAATACTTGTTAAAACATACATATTTAACTAACTGTATTTTAGTGAGACTTTTTCTTTTAATTATTATTCAGTTTCAGGAAAGGAAGAGGGAAACTGTAGAATACAGACAAGAGAAAAGATAGTGGGAGATGAAAAAGAAAGAAGGTGCTGATCAGATAATTGCTTAGACTAAAGATAAACACTTTCTAAAGCATTAGAATAACATTTCACATTACAAGAAATATAACATCTGTGAAAGAGAAGATTTTTTTGTCTTTTTTCTTAGCTTATAGTTATTTAAACTATAACGTAGGAAAAAAGTGCCTTTTTCAACTGGTGAATCTTGTCAAATATCCCTCAAATCTATTATTTGAAAAATACCAGCAAACTTAATAATCACAGCAATTATTGGCAGGTCATCAAGGAAGAGATTTCATCTACAAGAACCAACTATTCTGGATGCTTGGTTTCATCCATGTAATTCAAAATGTCATTGATTTTCATTAAAAATATGATACCTAATGCGGACACTTGGGAAATGGAGAGAAAACTATTACTAACTCCCAAAGAAAATTCAATTTTCATGGTCCTATATCCTCCATAATTCCCACTTGCCAAACAACTGAAGCTGACAGCGTTTACATGCACTTTAACACTATTGGTCCTTTCTACATGAAGGAAAGCAGGATAGAAAATTACAAATCTGATTGTAACCACCCATAAAAGTATGAGATCAAGGAAATTACAATAGACAGGACAAACCATTATGCTTAAAATTATTAAAATACATAACACAGGATTAAGTCTATTTAAAAGTGTGCTGAATTTACCCATTTTTTTCATAGAAAAATTACATATTCTGATGCGTAGAAAACCATCTATTGTTTTTGTATCACAGTATTTAAAAATCTGGTCCATAAGTCATTACTGGAACTAAGATATGCAGAATGAGATACAGATCACAGAATAGCTGAGGCTGGAAGGGACTTCTGGAGACCCCTAGTCCAACCCCCTTGCTCAGCACAAAGCTAGCTGCAGCAGATTGGTCAAGGCTCAGTTTTTGAACACGCCAAGAGTAGTGACTGCCATCTCTTTGGGTGGCCTGTTCTAGCGTTGGACCACCACCCTAGTGAAAAAAAATAAATTCTCATGTCTGGTTGAAACACCTCGTTACAACATGTGACCATTGACCTTCTGTTTTGTTGCATGCCTCTGAGTAGAAAGAATGGAGAAGTATTAAACAATTCCTTACCGAGCCTCCTTTTGCACAATGACATGACTAGTGTTTGGTTTCTGAACTCCTGGATCTTGCCCATATAACCCACAAAAGTAAGGACGTTTGGTTTTTTCTTTCTTCCTAAGTTTTTTTGAGCTGAAGACTAGGTATTTCATGTGGCTTATGAGGAAACTGTAATCAATTAAACTGAATAGCTGGAATCACCAACAGAAAAACCCTAGCATGCATTCCAGAATGAACAAGTAAACTAATGCACAAAACAACCAGATGGCAAAGTACTGCACCAATAAGAGGTCACTAATATCAAATACCTTGTGGCTACAGAATCCTCAGTTACTACCCAGACCATCATATAGAACGTCATTCTTTGCTGTTATTGTTTGGGTTCTAGGTACATAAGGTACACGGAAAAACTGTGATCCTGGAAGAACTCTGTGTTGGGATGGGGGGGAGGTGAGAGATGAAAGCTGCTATACTGCAGTAGCAGATCACATCTACCAATCTTTTCCTGAGGAAAACATCTTTCAGATGAATTTCTACTTCCTAATTTAGCAATAAAACCTTCCTCTTTCTTTTACTCTACCAGCAACATCTCCCATTTAAAATATATTTTGCAATTTTGCTGAGTCTTTACATCAAGGGGGAAGGGGGTGGGGATAAATTTATTTTTTTAAGTGTAGAGTTTTTAACTGAAATGGTAGTGTTATGATGGTACATAAGGAGTAGGATAGGATACAATTCTACAAAGGCGACAAAATTGCTTGTTTGCCGCTTGTGCTTGCTACACCTGAACACTTGCATGACAGAGCTAATCCTATTTAATAAGCAGACACTCATTTTATGAGAGTTCTGCTTTTACAATCCTCAGTTTCTCAGAGTCTATAATCCAATTTTTATTCACTTCAACCTACAAAATAATTGAAACTTCCACACACTGGTTTTTGGTTTGGTTTAGTTTGAGGTTTTTTGATAGAGAGACAAGGAAAAAGAAGCACAAAACTCAATTCATTCCACTTGAGAAATCCTAGTTTTACTGACCAATGTTTCTGAGCGAAATCAAGATACAAAAAGCTTTTTTTTTTCTTTTCAATGTCAAAAACTGAGGGGATCAGAAAGGAAACCATGTGATAGACTTCTGTTTTGCCACAAGGGCCTGCTCTATTACTTTCCATGTAGCCATTAACCTCTGAAGTAATGGATTGGCATGTCAATCATTTAACTGGAGCAACACGAGAAGAATGACTCTATGGCTAGCACAGAGCACTGAAAGGCAAAGAGAAAAGTTCCTGTTCATGCCTGATACATCAACAGTCTGTAAGAATCACAGGTAAATGTCATCAGTGTGAGGCTAAGATCCACAGAAGTGTTAGTTCATGGTATCCTGCCCAAGACATCTAAACTCGGAGAGATGCTGAGCACCAATAGCTCCTTTGAAGAATACAGTGTTCCTGATTGTCCACCATGGTCATCATTATCATCCAAAGCTAGGCATTCAAATTTTCAAGAATTTGAAATTACTTTGCAAATATAAAGGCCTCAGTCTTTAGGACTCAAAAGTTGTGTTTGAAATATTTACATGACTCTCAAGTTGATGTCACTGTGATGCTAGGATGCAAAATGTGTGATAGGATCAGAGGCCATTGGCTAAGTAATCCAGCAATAAGGGTAAACATGTTTCCGATAAAGACCTACTTGGCTGTCAGATTCTTTCAAATAAAAAAAAAAAAAAACCCAACAAAACAACATGATAGTGTTATGAAATAAAAATAACCAAAGGCTCACTACAATAGGCATTTACAGATTCTACAGGTATATATTTATATATATTTATATATATATATATCACACATTTGCAGCATACAATATTGTGCAAGAAAACTATCCAGGAGGTTTTGATCTTTGTGCTGGTTTGGGCTGGGGTAGAGTTAATTTTCTTCCCAACGGCTAGTATGGGTCTATGTTTTAGTTTTGTGCTGAACACACAGTTGACAATATAGAGATGTTTTTGTTATTGCTGAGCAGGGCTTACACAGAGCCAAGGCCTTTTCTGATTTTTGTACTGCCACACTAGCAGGGACATTGCGGCTGGGGGGAGACACAGCTGGGACAGGTGACCCAAACTGACCAAAGGGATATTCCAGACCATGAGACACCGTGCTCAGTGTATAAAGTGGGGGAAAGGAGGAGGAAAGGGGGATGTTTGGAAGATGGCGTTTTTCTTCCCAAGTCACCATTATGCAGGATGGGGCCCTGCTCTCCTGGAGATGGCTGAACACCTGCCTGCCCATGGGAAACAGTCAATCCCTTGTTTCGCTTTGCTTTTTTGTGCAGTTTTCGCTTTCCCTATTAAACTGTCTTAACCCATAAGTTTTCTAGTTTCCACAGCTCCAATACTCTCTCAGATCCCACTGGTAGGAGAATGAGCAACTGGCTGCATGGGGCTTGGTTGCTGGCTGGGGTTAAACCACAACAACCTTCTATTTTAACTCTTAGCATTTTGCAAACAACCACAGATCATTTGTTACCAATTTGCTTTTGTACCAGTTTCCACTTTTCTATTGTGTAAAACACTGTTTAGTGTATTTCTAACAGATATACTAACCTTAGTTCAATAAGGTCTCAAATACTCTTGTAGTATCAAACACTGAGCTGTTGCCCAGCCCTCCACACACCTATATGCAGCATGGCCAAGTGTGTCCCATTTCTGCTGGAGGGCGCAGTGGAGCAGGTGAATAGAAAGAGATAGTTACTGAAAGATCCTAACAAGACTTTTTGTCCAAGCCACCAAGGTGTTTAAAAATAACAGCACTGCTTTGAGGACAAAAAGCAAGGGGATGAACAGAATTAGGCAAAGATAAACCTCCAGTAACAAAATGCTCAAGATTTGAAAAAAAGAATCACCCTGCCCAGTCTGCTTGGATAGAAGCTCTCCTTGTTTGCAGGCCCAGACTCTTACTGTCATTTTTTAAAATTCAGTGAAGATTCAAAAAGACTTTTTGCAGGAGTTGAATTAGTGGAAATAGATTTGTTTTGGAGCTTTTTTAACATGAAAACCATTTGTTGCCCATGAAGATATCCAACAGCTTGTTTCTTTTTCAGCTTTTCTTAAAACCAGATTTTGCAACATAATAGGATATCTCAGAATAAATAACACGAACCCTAGTGCAGGGTTAGAGCACCCAGACACTGCAGCAACAAAGCACTCACTGTTGAAAAGCCTCTATTAGATTACAAGAATTAGCTAACTAATATTACCATTTTGTTTTCAAATGGTTGGTCTCACAGATCTGCTTTCTGTACTTCCCAGCATAGCAACAGTTGTCTTCAGAAAGTTCAAGTTTCTGACAATTTATTTCTTCCCTTACCACAAGTCTGTCCAACTCTCCAGTCTTGTCAGCGTTTCACCTTAGAAAATGCACCAGACTCTTACCCCGCTAGAACTATTTCAGCTCTGGAGTTCAGAACACACCAGAATCCATGGTCTATGCGGGTCTTCTTAGACTCCCATCTTCACCCACACCAGAACAGAAAAAATGTTATACGCAATTTCTACACGAGATCATAAGTTCTTGCCTAACTCATCAGGTGACTCACTTAGAATTTATTAGCATTTTACTGATACCAAGTTGCAAATATTATCAAGGGGCAAGAAAAGAATTGCAAGAGCACTAGGCATTAAGCTTAGTTTCACATTTAAGATACATCTGGGATTACAAACTCAGAACCATCTTGTAGATCTCATTCAGAAAGCTCATTCTCAGATGCTAGAGCAGACTTACCAGACTGGACCTTGAAGAAGCCACATCTTAAAACAAACAAATATGGTACTGTTGCTGACCCTTCTATCCCATGAGTCCAGTGCACCAAAAATTTATCTGCAATGTAAGACATCCGGCACATGTATCCTAGCCTGTGTGAGGGCCTGAGCTAGATATACCTTTAAAGGCATAAGCACCATTACATTCCACTGGACATTCAAAATATCATGCTCACAATATGATGCTCAAGAAATAAAGAATGAACCCTTAGCCAGTGGTTGCAGCATTAAATTGTCAAGAACAGCGAACTGAACAAGTTCAATAAAAGAAACTGGCAGTAACAGTGTGTCCTTGCCAAGCCAGCCAGGAGAGCACTGCTGAGCACATTGTCCTTGCTGAATCATCCGCCCTTTTCATAGGGTGAAGGCCTTGATGTGTAAGGCAGGGCTATGGGGTTTCCAGCACAGGCAGTGCAGGAGGAGGCTGTCTTAGTTTATGGCTATGCACAGGAGCACAGGTGTGCAGAGGGCCTTCCACCTGCTGTCCATACAGGTTGTACATCACATCACAGGCCAGGCACCCTGCCCCACACACTGCAGCAGCCCTTCATGAGTGCAGTAAATCAGAGCTGCCATGCAGAACCTGTGGAGCATAACCACAGCACATCATGGGTAATGGTCCCCAGCTACACATATAAAGACAGAGTAATTTTTCTGGACTCTGAAAACATTGAATTAGGTTCAACCCATGTGAGATAAAACTCCTGGATCTGAACTTTTATTCAGAAGCATTCCAACTTTGTCTGTTCTGTCTATGTAATAAAAGTTCATTGGTCATGCCTCATCACCCAAAAGCAGCTGTTGGTTAAATATCTAGGATATAGAATACCAGAATGGATCCTGTCATTCCCAAACATTGCCACTTGTCCTCCTCATCTCTGTTCTGCTAGTTGTTTTTTGCCCCAGAATAGAAGTGAACAGAAATTTAAACAAAACCAGGTAACTTGAGAATTTCAGAGAGAAACCAGTCCTGTGTGGAGTATACATGTGTTTATGAGTACCAGAGTGATCTTCTTTATCCTTGGAGGCATAGAAGAAAATGAGTTTTTATTTTCTTCTAGTGCTGGCCTCCCTGATTCATGTTACCTTTTCACCCCAGTTAACATTCTTGTTGCAAGGAGCATGCAAAAATCAAAGAAACAACCATGTACAACTAGGGCTAGTGCCCTGTTTTACAACACAAAGCAGACGGCTGTAGGCATTCTTCAGAAATTGAAGAGCTAGGAAAAAAGGGTGTGTTGGGGTATATGAATTTTAACTTCATAATTACCCTGTTATTTAAAGCTAATGAATAATTACTACAGCAACCCTGCTGTCATACAGCACACACCTACTCACCCACAGCTCAAGATGAAACCAGAGAATCACATTTGGTGCCCAAATCCTCCAAATATATCTTACTGAGTTTAACACTTGGTTTGCCAGCATCTCATGGCATTACTCTCCACTTACCAACTCAGATCCTCCAGTGGCATTCATTGGTCTCAAAACAGTTTCATATCAGAAAACACATCAGGAGTGTTATACTTCAAAATTCTAGACATTAATGTTTACATTCATCTTTCAATTCTTCCCTGGAATTACTTCTAGCATTTAAAACTTTTTAAGTGCTGAACTGTCCCTCCGAGGTGCTGCTGACAAGGAAAGAACAAACCCAAACCCCTTCATTTAGTACATGTGATCCACAGTAACTGAGGAATCCCAAAAGTGAAAGTAAATCCAAGCAAGCTGTGATGAAAACTTCTGCAACCCTTACAACACTAGAACTTTGAAAAATTAAGGCACTGGAGGTCTATATTCTCCTCTGCAAATCTTACAATAGGGCCAGTACTAAGAAAGTTAAAATAGCTCTCCTGTAAGCAAGCTTTATCTGCATTTGCCATTAAGTAAAACAGATTTTCTGACTACTGTGGGCTCCTGTATGGGAATCAGAGTAAAAACAAAGTTTGAAGAAAAAAAAGATAGAAAATACTAATGTCAAATATGCTTTCCCCATATTATCCCCTATCCAAGGAAAATACAGGAGAGAGGCTGATTCTGGCAAAGAGTGGTGCAAAAGCAGATGAAATCCCACTATGACTCTGGCTTACCAGGAAAAAATAAATACTGTATTACCCTAATGGAAAGCAGGTAGACATTATTCAGCTGCCTTATCAACAGTGAAATCACTGTTTTATACACCACAAAACCAGAAATAGGCTTGCTTTAGGAAAATGTGGGGTTTTGTAGGGGAAAGGGTTGGTTTTTTGTTTCAGGTTGGTTGGTTTGTTTGTTTGAAAGACAAGCATGGAAGAGTGCAGGAAAAAAATGCAAGCTGTCTCACATAGCAAAGTACTGACCCCAGCTCACTTCTGAGCGGAGGGAAAAGAATGTGTGCAGTGTCTCTCTTGTCAGAAGAGAGGAATAGGCCAGCCCTTCTCTTACCAGCACAGGAAGAGATGCAGAGAGACATAGTAAGGAGCAGAACCCAACATACAGACTTAAATTCGGCCCATTTTTTATGGTTCCTGTCATCACAATTGCAGAGTTCTGGCAAAACATGCCTCTTTGTGCATTATCACACAACATAATCAGGGTGATCTAATTGTTACTACCACTAAAATTGAAATGTGGGTATTAACTAGGACTACCTATACTGTAAAAGAACTTAGGACTAATTTCTAACACCCACCACTTAGAATCTCTGTTCATTACTCATCCTTCTTCTCCTCATCAACACTGTTTTGATGATACTTTTCAGCTAGAGTTACTGTCTGTAACTGGCATAATGTAAAAGAAAAATTATCAGCTATATATACACTGTACCAACATAAAGCACAGTCAGTTAAAAGATATGAGATTATATTGTTTTCTTGGCCAATCTCAGAAGTATTTTGATATTTCTAGTGTAACAAGCTCTCACAGAAGAGTTGCAAAAAATAGCCATTACTGATATCACAGCAGCCTGCATCACCTGCATGTCATCATTTCCAAGGTGGTTTGCTCATTTTTAGCAATCTTTCTAGGATCACCTTGACACAGATGTCAAATTTTACACAAAAAATAATGACATATGATCCCCATTTTAATGCTGAGAAAGAGATCTGAGAATATTTCCAGTGACCAGAAAGAGAACAAAGAGAAATTGGGCGAAGTTCCTAGACTACATTACTACCATTAAAACAATTCCCTTTAACAGCCAAATGTAGATCCAAACCTCTTCAGTTTTATTTCTCTAACAAGGTGAAGTACAGGCTAAATGCATGTACATGTTTGCCATCTTTGGAACTAAAACATTAAGCATGATTTGCTTTGGACATTGAATTTATTTGTTTCTCATACAACCTCAGTAATAAGAAAACTTTACCCTCAGAAGGCATTTCTTACCTGAAAGGTAAACTTACTATTATTTTAAACACCAGAAGTACATTTGACACTAAACAGAGTACATGAAGACAGGAAATACATGCATAATGGTAAGTCAACTGTCTGTTGAAACCTTTATTTCCTTAACCTCTGCGTTACGGAGTTTGAGTTCTCCACAATAACCTGACTGTTCACTGCTTTGCAGGTCTGAGCCCCAGGACAGGATCAGCCAGAATCAGCTGGACAGACACAAGCCTAAACCACTAAGGAATGATATGTATTTGGTATTTTCAGAATGCATAGCAGTAATTCTAAGTGGAAACATTTGTTCTAGCTGTCCTCCCTTGACAGCTTCATAAAGGGCATGAGCTGCATCTTGTCATCAGTTCTCAGTTACACACACTAAAATAAACCAAACTCCCTCTTCGTTGATTTCAGTTTCAAGCAACTAAAAATTCAGGAAAGGATTGAAACCCCACCCCTTTAAGTGATATCACTTGTGATATGCCGAGGATGGCATACAGGTGCTAGCATGGAGATAGGCAAGAAGTCAGCCTAAGCCGAGCAACTTCACACATAAGTAGCACAAAAGCACAAAAACTGCCAGGTAGGCATCGGACACTGCTCTAGTCAGGCTTTCTGGTCACAGAACAGAAATGCACTCTTATGAACACAGCAGAATACATAGGCCACCAAAAAACACACAGGAGGAAAGGTCAGGGTGCTTTCTCAGGGGAACACAGTGAGGTAAGTTTACCACTCGAAGCTTCTTTCGCTTTTCAGAGAGCAAACAGTAAAATAAGTCATTATTAGGGTGGACACTGTTCTGCTCTTGGTCCCCTTTTAGGACTGCTTTTCCCCCTAGTCTAGGCATCACGCAGATGAGCAACAGGTCCAAATAAGAATCTGTCACACCACAGAGCTTCTCTGCTTGGTTCTGTGCTACCTCTTCCCCGGGAACTGTTGCAAAAAAATGCTTGTTGCTGTACAGGAGGATAGTGGAGTAACACAAGAAAGGCCCTGACAGTTGTCCTACTGTGTGGACTTCAGGAGGAGAAACACTGGGCATCTCTTCACATGCAACCTGATTTATCATGGTGCTAGTCCCCTCAGGGTTTTACCACCTCCTCCTCCCTTCCTAGTCAGGAAGAGGATGGAAATTATGAAGAAGAGAATAATGAATGTAAGTCACAAAGACAGCAAGAGAGCCTTTTCCATTGAAAGGGAAGGAGGAGCGGGAAGAGCACCCTGGGGGTGCAAGGAGCAGTCCAGAGCTTGTTTGCAGAGGAAGAAGGGTGAACTAAACGGGGAGAGTCAGCGCACAGATACCACTGACAATCAAATGCCTCTTTGAGGTGCTGTCTCAGGAATAAAACAGCACTGGTGTTTGTCACCTTACAATACACACTTGGCTACCTTGCTTCCATTTGCTTCGGGCACTGACACTCTTTTGCATGTGTGATTCTCAGTGTTACTTGACTTACACACTAGGCTCTGCTGAGATACCCTGTGGAGACATGGGGAAAGAGAGGCAAAGAAAGACCAGGCAACTGAAGACAGTGATTGTGCATCACAAGCTCCGGTTCTCAATTCACTTACAAGGGAAAAAATAGACAGTTGGATAGCACAAACATTGCTGAATCTTTGCTATTAAATGAAACTAACTTTCATTATTTCTGCACCTGCCTTGTAATTGTGACAAGCAGGGTAAATGCAAATGTATTCTAGTTAATTTTAGTTTTCTGAAACCACATAAAAATGAAACAAAATTTGGATTTGGAATATCCTCCATGTTGAAACAAAGCTTTTGAAACAGCTTTAAAGCTGTTGCTACATATCAAAACAATGAAAAGACAGCCCAGTGTGTGTTAATGTGGCAGTTTTACAGTACATTACACCTTTCAGCTATTTTTATAGATTTATAAGAACTGAATTTCCCAGTAGTTCTATCTTCCCACAGGCCCCACTGTCATAGATATAAGTCATTCACCCATTCACTGTATGCAAAATGTTAGCTACTGAGTGCCCAGGACCAGGACCAATTACTCACATAAAGAAAAGGACCAGGAACAGCTTCCCTGTTCCCAGATTCAAAGCTATCATTTTCTTCCCTTAAAACACTTCCCTTAATACACTTCCTTTCAGAAAGGCAGAAGCTCTGACAAACCACAGAAACAGAAAGAATGAAGCAGCCAGTATTTCAGTTTCATAATATATCTTACAGTAACTCAGTACCAAAAAAGGGTGGGCATTGGAGCTTGGATGAACATTTTCAGAATGCCAGTAAGTAGAAGGGGCCTGTAACAAGCCTTATGTTTGTACAGTGAGCAAATCCATTATTCAATATCCTGAACAGAATATGCTAGATCTCATGGATTAGGAGTTTTTATGAAGTCTTTGTAATGTGCTTCCCTCAGCTCTATTTCTACCTATCATTAGTTTTTGTTTCCAAAGGAGCTCTCCAGACATTAGCCTTAGAAAATTCACCTGAATTACTGAAAAACAGGGAATAAAATACCCACAGGGATTTCACAGCTGTGTCCAGGGATTTAAACTATCGTGTACATTATTTTCAGATGACTCTCATTTTCCAAGCATTTGGTCCACATGGGGGTATCCTGTTGATCTATTGTGTCTTTCAAGAGCCAGTTCTTTGGTCTGTTGGGTTTTTTATTACCTGACAGGAACTTCTATTTATTTCCTAGCAGTGAAGCAGAAAATATCTCATGATTTAATGAGTCTATGGGTAAAATAATTTAAAAATATATGCCATCCTTGGAGATCAAGTAGACTTGCCACGGTTTAAGATCCTGCGTGGTTTATTAAGCAGAGAATAATACATGTCTCAAAAGACATTCAATAAACCAGAAAATGCTATTTAAATGATTTGTGGATGGTCCGTCAGGGAACATTTAACGCATTTCTGATGATGGAGCATTATTTAATCCATGTTCAGAAACAGACAGAAGTAGATATATAAAAAATCTACTGGGAAGTCATCCACCACCACGGAGTTGTTGGGTGCCCTGTGAACAGAAAGTTTTCTGGCAGTAGAATTTTAGAGTAACAGAAGCCCACGATAAAAATATCTTTTTGAGTAGTGCCTCTATGAGAAAATTCAGAAAAAAAGCTACAGCAAATAAAGATTTTAGCATCCTCTCCCCATTGAGCAAATAGGAAGCCACGTTCTGACTCACCTGCTCCATCAGATCTTCAGGCTGTAGTCTCTGAAGCACCTGCTCTTTGAAAAGCCAAAAGAAATTAAGATGACCTAGATAAATGTGTGACAGGAATAGCAGAAAGTCCTGCAACAGAGGCAGATCTTGAATATCAGACTATTCTAGAGCACAGGCAAAGGCTTGCGCTATTATCTGAGAAAGCAGAGACACATGGAAAGAAACAAAAGGCGATGGGGGTTGGGGGGTGGGGGGGGAAGTTGGAAACTGTAGCCAGAGGTGCACAAAGGAATTCTTTTGGTATGATGCCAAGCTCCAGGGCTGTATTGGTTCAGGACTCAGTTTCTGTACATTCAGCTACTTTTTAGGGTGAGATAAAATGGCACGGATTATGTGCTGTATTTTGAGCAAGGAGTCCTGGTACTGGTGTAATCCACAAGTATGATCTAAAATTGAAGATTAAAGGGAATTTCTCAAGCTTCAGTCAAGATACAAACACTTTAATCTACAAAGCCTGAGAAAGAAAAGGGCTCCTCCCCTTTCCCCAATCTACAGAGCCTAAATACTTAACAAAAACATGGTCTTGTAGAGTATTCCTTTTTAAATGGAAACAATCTACTTTTCTAATTAGTAAATATAAACAAGCCTTCTGCCTTTTACTTTCTTTTTCTTTCCCCCATCCAATCCCATCTTCTACCTCTTTGTGACTGAGGAAAACGTCTCACTTTGCTGGGGCAAAGCTGAAAACTTCTTTGCTTGACAAGGACAGTAGCTGTATCAGAAGTACCTGGAAAAACAGGCCAGAAGCTAGATATGGGACTTAAAGAGGACTTGATCTGCCCTCCTCTTCTGCAAACTTGTCAATTCTCCTTGTAACCCAGCTTGCTCCAGAAGGCTCTTGTACAGCAGCTGTGGTAAAGACTGAGGAATACTGAGGGCAAGGGAATGGATGCCAGCAAGGAACTGTTCTTCTGTCTGTGCACTCTATTCCTTTCCCTTCAAGTTAATAGGGACTGGAGCAAACCCTTTTGTAATGAACATAACAAAAGACGATGAGTTGGCCTCAAAGCAGTAATAAAAAAAAAAAAGTGCTCTTATAATAAAAAATGCATTCATATAACTGGGTTTTATTATTTCCCACAGTTTTATTTTAATATATGACTCAGGGTGTGGAGATGAAGGTGTGATTCAGAGCAATAATGGGACTTTAAAAGCTAGTGCCACAGGGGTGGGCTAGGCCCTCTGGTTGTCATTTACAGGAAGCCTCTAGTCAAACAAAACTACATCCCAGGTCCACTTACACTTTGTCCATGTAAGATAAAATGCACATAAGGCATGGTGGGTATACTGGGAGGAACAGACAGAAGATATGTATATGAAGATAGAAAATAGAGTGACTAGAGACTAGCAGAAATGAAAGCACTAGTCTTTAGATGCTGTTAAGTGTTAGTAGCACTTAACATCAGGTACTAGAAAAAACACCTAGATACATGTTGGTTCTTAGACCTTGCGAAGTATTTAACCATGCCCTTTAGATTTTAGGAGCTGAGCACCCTGAAATCCTCCACCACACGATGCCATCACTGCTGGGTGACCAAAGAGAAGTAGGTAAAGCATGCAGCCATGGCAGCATGCAGGTGTTCATATTGGCTCTGGCCTTCTGCATACACCTGTGATTGCTCCACCAAGAATCACCAGCATAGCAGAAAATTATGCTTGCTCCCTTTCCTTCAAGAGGTCATCTTAGGAACTGTCAGTGAAAAGAAGCAGATGTTGTTTGTGCATTAAAAGGAATATATCAAGCCTCAGAAGCAAGCCTCAAGCAGCATTCAGCCACTACCAATTTAAACAAGATTCTTTGATTTGTCACTGGCTTCCCCAAAGCCCCAAAGGTTTGCTTTGAGCTCGGCTTGAATGGCCAACAACTCAGGTAGAAAAACACCATTTTGTCTGAGTTGTCAGAAGCTTCCTGAGATATTCCTAAAACACTACAGGACTTGACTCAACAATTTGAGACTTTCCAGCTGAAAAGGTTCCATATGCCACAGTATGGACCATGGTTCCAGTTCAACAAAGCACTTAAGCACATTTCATTAACAGCGCTTGCTGAACAGCCTGTTATTCTATAGTTCCACAGGTGATACAAGGTCTAAATCACCAATATTTCCAACACTATGCACCATGTAGTGCCAGATTTCTGCACGTCAGTACTTTAGGACTAGCTGCT
This sequence comes from Corvus brachyrhynchos, assembly GCF_000691975.1. Lineage (NCBI taxonomy): Eukaryota > Metazoa > Chordata > Aves > Passeriformes > Corvidae > Corvus > Corvus brachyrhynchos. The sequence goes on along the minus strand of NW_008238401.1, from coordinate 341,676 downwards.
CTTGAACACTTTTGAGCAAGATTTCCCAAGAAAATGAGAATTTGCAGTCGTGCTATGTGTATGCCTGTCTGTCTACATCTTCTAAGTTTGAAAGGAGTATGAAGATGGTCAGGAGGCATGGAAGCATATATGCAGGGTATGAAGAAAGGAGTACTAAAGGCAGAATACTGAAGAGAGGCAGAAAGAAGCTGCTGGAATTAGGGTGAAAAAGCAGCAGCCTTTGCTCTGTTAACATACAGAATACTACTGGAAGACAGATCAGTGAGATTACCAGCAAAGGATGATCTCTAGATTCTGGTCGTCCTTTCTGTTAGGGACATAACCTTTCATAGTTTACAAACTCCCCTTCCATTTCCTCAGGGTGATATGCAGACAGCATGTGAATACCAACACCCAGCCGAAACTGCGTATTTCTATGAAGTTGATGTGATCACATGAAGGATCATTAGCCAAATGCACACACACAGAATAGGCCAGCTGCTTCCAACATAATCATCTTCTCTATTGGCGAGTTGCTCCAGAAAGAAGAAATGTGCTGCCTTGGAGAATCTTCTGCTTCTACTTGCATTTGTGCAGACTGCTCCCTATCTGGATTGAGGGCCCTCTGCACTCTCAGTAATCCTACAGAGAGGCGCAGCCAGAAAATCTCATTGCACCCACCCACCTCCTGAGTTTCTTCAGGCAACACCCAAAGAGCCTAACTCCTTTCAAGGGAAAAGGGCAAGCAGGAGAAAAATCTGATGCTATCATCAAAAATGTTTGTTACAATGCACTCCACAGCAAATCCTGTACCCCTGTGATGATACTGTCAAAGCCTAACACAAAGAAAAGGTGTCCTGTGATTCCTCTTCTTGAAAACGTCCACCACTGATAATACCAAAGGATAATGTAATACATACAAGTCTCCAGCCAGATTGCAACAAGAAGGAAACATCTGGTTTAGAGGTAGGCAACCAAGTCCAGAGAGGTAAGACATTTGTCCTAGATCACATTATGTACCAGTATCTGAGGTTCATTCACTATTTTCTGGGCTGGTGTACATAGCAGATGTGAGTGAATCGGCTCACTGGCAATCCTACCTACCCATAGCATCCCTGCTCCCATGCAGATTTCCCTTAAACACAGATCATTCTTACTGGGAAGCACTCGCACTCAAAACTGACAGCTTAAAAATGGCCACCCAGAAGTGACAGAAAACCAAGAGTGCTGCAGTATTCTTGCAGTCCATACTCTTCAAGCAGTGTGAGGAAAGAAAGGTCTGGTGGTGCTGGTCTAGTGCACTTGAATGGGACAGGTGTATACCATTATCTACATCTCACTCCTGCTCTGCTTTATGAGTGAGCAAAAAAAGGAAAAAAAAGCTCAAAAGCAACCCAGTCTTTTTTGTCTGAGTGCACCCATACCCTGCAGCAACCAGAAAGGAGGGGTAGGTGGATGATCCAATGTACTTGCGAGAGCCTGTCATCTCTGTCTCAGCAAATTTTGGGGCCTGAGTTTGTCATTAGTGGGGAAGCCAAGCCCAGGTTTTAACTTCCTTGCAGCTCTGTTTTCCCTGTTTACCAGAGAAAATTATTTCATAAAAATTATTCCAGCAGGTTTGCAGTGTAGTTTCTGTGAACTCATTTAATAAGTAAGTACTGGAGGGGATATGTGTGAACTCTAAGCACAATGCACTTAAACCAAATATAGATTTCTGTCTGTAAGACAACTCTTCATCTTGCAGACAGATTTGGTCCTGGACAACAGGGGAATCTGCTTTACTTTTGGTTCTTTGTGCAAATATTCATCAATACATTAGGTGAAGAGCATGATACATGTTCTAACTTTGTTATTCTTCTCAAAAATTAAAATGTTGTACAGATAAAAAGTATTATAATTTCCTTACTATTCCATGAGCCAATAGATGCACCAGCTTATTAACACATGTGAGAACAAAAAGCACTTTCGTATTTCAGAGGCTGTTAGAAAAGCTAGTGTGCCAAACTGCCTTCCCCGTTCTCTGAAGTACACAACAAAATAAGGCTCTACAATGGAGCCCCCAGCCCAAGCAGCCCTGTAAAGCACATTGTGTGGTTCCACTGGACACCTTAGGCACAGGAATCTCATCTGTGCTGCACAGGTAAGGAGCACAACTTTGCAGGAAAAGTACAGCTGAGACATGACAGCTTGTTATTGAATTCCTCTGGTGGAACAGGCCATAGAAGCGTATCTTATCTCTTCCAGGGAAAGCAAACAGCCTAATATAAAGCCTCTCACCCAGGGCACACAGTTCACAGGCCTTTTAAAAAGTTGTTCCTTTCTGTTTCTCTGCTGTTAACACCTTACAGCTCAGTCCCAGTAACTGGCTGCGTAAGCACTTCTAGTCAGTTCTAGGGCAAAATCAAACAAGTTGGTTCAAACCACTGCCAGGTGGCTCAGCTAACTTGTTTTATTTTGTCCTGGAAGACACAGGAGTGTTCACAGGTCAGGAAGAGTTGAGAGGGAGCTCTAAAATCTTAGATGAATGAAGGTAACTGGCATCCTAAGCATTGCCCTTTGAAGGCAAAGCCAAGACAGGGTAAGTTAAGCACCACTGACTTGGCCTTAACACAATCAACTATCAGGAAGACAGTATCCAAAAAGGCAGGAGGCAGCAGTGCACCCCCCATCATGTCTCAGTGGTAAATCATTGAACCAGCAGTCTGGAGATTTCCTCTGGCAGCTGACTTGCCCCCTACATGCAGAAAGCTGCCCTGCCCAGCACCTTGAGTACCGGCCCACAACACAGCCACACAGACATGCCTTGGGCCCCACAGAAAGCAGCATCCAGACTCCTCTTCCCAAACTACTGCAGGAGCCTACAGAGCACCCAGCACGAGCAGAGTCAGTAGATCCAAGCTGTGGTCACATGATGCTATCAAAATGAATTAGTAGGTATGGTTTCAGGCAACTTAAATACCATCAGAAACAGAATTCCAGAGCTAATGCCATTAGCAAAACTAATGTTACTTGAAGTCTTTAGCACAGACTATACCTCTTCTATGGACCTATGGATCATGGTAATAATGGCTGGTCTCATCAACCTTTGCGCCTTCATTCAAATTACATCTGAGCCACACTCAGAGTGGGCAAACACATGGCAGAATGATCGCCATCCTCTGCTCCTCCTGTTTTGCTTCTTCATGCATCAAACATGGATACACAAGTGCATCACACAGCCAACACTGGAACATGTCCCAGCTGCCCTCACAGAGCTGGATTACTCCCTCAATGGCATACCTAAAATTGTGCTTTACAAATGCATGCTGAAGGATTATTGGGCGGAGGGGAGGGAGTTAATGACAACATGAACCCAAACCCACTTACACAAGACTTTTACCGCTACAGTAATTTTAATCTTAAACTTAGATGCCAAACTTCATAAAGTAAGTACTTACAATAATCATGAGAGCAGGCAATTGAGATTGCATTTACTGTAAAATACTGAGTTACAGATCCAGAGTGCCATCTAGTGCGCTTCTCTGACAAGAGTTCGCAGAAAGAGGGCATGATGCGAGTTGTGGTTTTCATGTCTGATAGGGAACCTCTTGCAGTAGATAAACAGGAAGTGGTAGAGATGAACTAGCTTCCTTTAAACTAGAGCTTTTAACTCTGCCAAATGTGTTATGTTCATAAGCAAGAAGATATGAAATAAAGAGCCAAGTTTTAATTGCAATGTTACCAGTGTAACTAGTTTTAAAAAATAGTAATAAAAAATCCTGTCCCTCTTGATGTAATTATTCAAAATGCACTGGCAAGCCAGAAAGAAATTTCTAAATTATTCCCCTGGAATCTATCCAGGGACCAATATAATTCACTTTCAGTGACCAAACAGAGACTAAAAATGCATGGGTTCACCAAATGAAGAAGTGAGGGATACAATTTAGGACAATCTCAGCTGACTGGTGAAATGGTGTAAAGTTAGGATGCTGATGTTCAGCTGAAAAAGTAGTGCAAGAAAGAAAGGATCTAGCATACATATGCAGAATAGGGAAGGACAGGGTAGGTAGCAATAAAAAGGAAAAGGACCTGGTGGTTCTCCTCCTTCTGTAAAGGATATGAAAAATTTCAGTGAAGCTCAAGCTCAGTGCCTGAGTCAACAGGCACAATTTAGATTGGTGATATAAGAAAATCTTTTTGCTTTTTATAATGGTGAAACGTTGAAATACTACAGTGTTGTCAGAGAGCTTTAAAAAGATGCATAAAACAAGTGCTTATTCTGAAATTGATCATCCTTTCATTCCCTTTTGCCCTGCACTTCAAGGTACTCTGATAACACACCAAATGTACCAATGCTCAACTCAAACTAGGTTATTTCAATAAGTCTGCCTCCAGAAACCTCATTGATCAACAACCTACAAATAGCTTTTTACGTAATTTATTTACACTCATCTACTTATGAGTTGTCATGAAAAGTCTTTGAAGGAATGATAGAATTTGAACATTATATGACCCATTTCATGTAGATGGAAATTTAGAGCACAGATATCTATGTGTCTAATGGTATCTAAGAGTCTAGCGGTTCATACCTGATGAATTACCTACCTAAAAGACAGCAAACACTTCAGTCACCAGAATATACAGATAAAAGCGTGCTGTTCAAAGGCAGTGAAGCAGCTGGCCCTGAATTTTCTGTACACTGTCAAGATACTGTCCTTTATAGAAGCTATGGAGTTATCAACACTAGGCAAGCCTCTGCTGTGTATAAGACCCACATTTCTGCTAGAGGAGCAGAAAACAGAGTGACACTGCCTAAAGAATCTCCTGAGATTCCTAAACTCTGGAATTAAAGTTCCCAGATCCTGCAGAGGGTCATGGAATTGTGGCATCAGTTGGCCCAAACAGTCAACCTTTCCTATGGCTCTTCCCAATGCCCAACAAATGCAATACATAATAGAATTCAGAAGATACACACCATTGCCTGCCAGAGCCCAAGAAGCAATTGGACAATGCTCTCAGGCACATGGTGTGATTCTTGGAGGTGTTCTGTGCAAGGCCAGGAGTTGGACTCCAATGATCCTTTTGAGTCCCTTCCAACTCAGGATAGTCTTTGATTCCATGAGCCCCTTTAAAACAACTGCAGAACAGTTCTACACTTCAGGGAACATCTCTCTTGTTGCCCGTATTACAAGAGAAGAGTAGCTACCCACAAAAAAAGCTACTCTGGACATTTTCCTACTTTATTGAATTAGAGAAAAAGATTCTGCCTTTCCTTTTCAAATGTACATCCCCCATTTTCTTGTGTAGGTACAGGGGAGTCACACAGGAGTCACATACTTATGCGTCTTCCTCTACTACAGCTTTCTGAAAACAGATGTACAAGAGAAAATAGTATTAGAAATTCAAAGGACAGCATTTTCCACGTTTGTCTTATAGACTGAACACAATAGAGAAAGGTGATGGAGAGTAGGATGCTTTCAACAAGTAACTGATCCACCTGCACCTGGGCTTGATTTAGAGTTACCTGTTGGGACTCATCCATATTAAAGTGGAAAGGCTTCCTATGAGCCCCTCCCACTGATGTCACTTCCCACTAATGGGTGGCCCAAATCAGTCATCAGCTGTAGGGGTGGGTGGCCAAACCCCTCTAACATGTACTTGTGCGGCGCACATCCAAAGGACAGTTAAGATCAGTCTCCCGTATTTTGTATGAGCTTTCCGCAGACATTATACGATATGGAAAACCTTATTCACAAGTTTATTAGCAATTAAGAAACACTTTACAATCCCATTACTCTCCAAATTTCCTTTTGCTAAACCAGCCAGCCCACTGCTTTATTTAACGATACACAACAAGATAAGTTATTCTTCCAAGTAACTATTTCCCAGCTGCTGTTCATGGATCCCATTAAATTCAAAGTTGAATTATGTTTTAATAACTATTGTATATTTTGGTTTTGTAGGGTGGGCTATATATTTAGCCAGCAGAAATTTGTTTAGATGGCTACAAAAATGGAGTGAGACTGGGAAGTATATCTGTTATCATGGAGAATCTTTATATTTCTTTAACCTTGCTCCCTTTCCATATATCAAAGAACACATTCATTTGAAAACTCAGTCACAGCATCCCTTCACAAATAGCATATTAAATTTCCTTTTTTCTTCCCAAAATGCAAAACTCAAACTGTATTATTTGCTTCTTTTTTTTTTTTAAAGCATAAGTAGCAATGAATGAAATAACTCATTCCAACAACTTCAACAATTTCTGTACATTTCAGAACATGAAGAAAATAAGGACAAAAATAGCAACAAAAGAGAACACATGCAAGCTTCACTGCATCCTCTCTATGCAGTTGCTATGCAGCAATTGCCTTCCGACAAAGAACTTTGGCTTTTTTGCTTTCTAACGTTTCGTCACTCAAGTAGATACAGTATGTTCAGATCCAAAACAATTTAAAGGAGATTTTTGCTCTGAGTGTTGCCTCAGATAACTATTAATTAGAACGTACATGCCCTCTGATTTGCTCATTTTGAAATTATATTAACAATAGGACAAAATACACAACCTAAATAAGCCAACACTACCACAAACAGAGAAAAGTCCTCTCTTCACCCTCATGCAAAAACCACAGTGAAGCAGGCAGGCACTCAGCCTGAAAAAAAAAAAAAAAAAAAAAAAAGAAAAAAGAAAATAAAGCAAGAGCGTTTTTTGGCAGTTAATGTGGACAACCTTTGTCACTGCTGTCTTTTCCAACAGGTTTCTGGCTCACTGCTGTTTTACACTCCAGTGTTCTGCTATGGATGTGGGCATATTGAAAGCTTGTGTTGTAAACAGTCACCTGCTTAATCCTTCAGCAATAGTAAAACACTTAAAACTTTGAAAAGGAAAGTAAATTGTTATGCACACATTG
>NW_008238401.1:331824-334747 GCF_000691975.1 Corvus brachyrhynchos | reverse complement strand
GACAAATAAGAAAAATTAAGTTCTCTACAGGGGTCCAGGACTACAATCCTAAATTAAGTTACTAGTACAGACTTCTTGGCTGCACAGCCTTGCCCATAACCTTTAATCCATATGGTATGAAGTCAATCTCATGTGGCAGGAAGGGACTGTGCTGCTGCTGCACAGCCACCATCCTCCATCACCAACACAGCTGCACCCAAAACTCCATTTGCCCACCAAGTAACCAGGCAAAACTGCTCCCAAGCTTATGACTTGCATTAGAAAGAACACTCTAGCAGAGATACCACAAAGAAGAACCTATGAAAGTAATGCTAAGCATCTTGAGAAAAAGGTAAGTGTATACCTTTAATTCCACCTCTCAGAGCAAGGGTACAGGTCCCTTCAAAAGGACATTTTAAGATCCCTGCAGGCAGCTGAGCGTTGGGGTCTGCTGTGTCAGAAGCCCATGGAAGCACAGCTATCTAAACATAACTTCTGCTGTCTAAATATATAACTGGACACACCCTGCCCAGCCACAAAGGCTGCCTATTCCTTCTGGGAACAGCCCCACACAAAGACAAGGGCACAATGCTGCCCTCAAGGATCAAACTCACAAACCAGCATCTGGTGCTGAAACTGTAAGGTGTAGTAGATAATATCCTGCCATTCTAAGCTACAATGAGATGTGGCAGTACATTCATGTTTTTGCTGCAAAAGGTTTTACTGTGGCGCAGCTGAGATTTCACCCCATGGTTCTCCAGTGCCAGCTCTTTTAAAAGCCTTGTTCAACATGCACCCAATGTGAAACTGGATACCAAGACAAAATGCTTTAAGGTTCCTCTGCTTTTCACAGCTTTACCGGTTTGTTGACTGCCTCTCCTAAGGAGATATTTCTGGTGCTTTTCTGTTAGGTTTTTCCTTTCTTATTACCAGTGAAATCGGTATAGTCACTTAGTTGTTCCTCTTGGCTTTCAGTAAGGAGGAACAATTACAGAACAAAATATTTGTATCAGCAGGCAGGTATGAATAACTACCATTTTCCCTGGCAAAGCCCTCTAAACTGGCCAGAATGTTTACAAAAAAAAATCCTGCAGCTACTGATCAGTTGAGTTGAAGAAGATTATTAGAGTTAATTGAATTCTACTGTTCATTTTCATCATCCCATAGCCAGCACGCTCTGTTTCTCACTAATCTGCAGAAGAGGGCTGACTGGGATTTCTCTCTTCCTCACAATACCACAAAAATTATACACATATTTCAGAGCAAACAATCATTTTTACCACAGCCAAAGAAAACAAGTTCAGTGTTACCCTTCTAAGTGTCATTCCTTTAACAGATTGTGTGGTTGTTCTGCAAAGGTTAATTGAGCCTAAATTTCATTAGGTTCTTGAAACTCAGTAGAGTTAGAAACACCATTCATTCACATATTTCTTGACTTTTCTACTTTTTAAATGACATTCAAAATAATTTTTTGAGCTTTTACTAAAGAAATAGACCATCATAGAAAACTTCCCCAAAATAAATTATAATGTCTGTATAAGGCTAACATGTAGAGACTTTCAGAGGTATCTACTAGAATATACGTGAGTTGCTACCAGTTGCTACCATAGCTATGAAGCAGACAATTAAACCACCTAGAAGAAACACCTAATACATCAAGTTACTTTTGAACACCTGAAACTTTGTTTCTAGTCTTTGCATATATTTCCTAGTCTTTAAAAGGAGAACAGTAGTACGGTTTACATAGTTCAAAAAGTAACTCTTCCTGTAAAGTTTCTTATAAAAATCACATAGTAATTCAATAAAAGGACATTTTAGAAGTGGTTAGTGAGGCAGTTCGTACTCAAACATAGCAGTAGATCAGCTTAGGAAACAAGCCTTGGCCTCTGAAAATCAATAAGCCTTTCTATAACAGCAGCAGTATAAAGCAGCTTTATAAAGTAAAATCACTTACAATTTTCATCTTTCTAAGAACAGTCCACAGATTTTCTCAAAAGACCCACCAGCTGTCAGGTCACACTTTTCATTCTAAAGTCAAAGAAAATCAGGGTGATGTCACCACAGAAACTTCCTAACTTCCTTCACTGAGGTGAAGAACCAGACATTCCTTGTTTCACCCCACCACAACCAATTCCCACTGTCTCGCTGTTTGCCCCACTGATGCACGTTGTCAGTTACCACACAATCTTCTTATGAAAATTTTCTAACCTATGCATTTTCAGAATAGTCATTCACACAGGGGTCTTCTCTGAACATAGAAATGCTCTCAGAAAGGTGTTCATCTCATAAACAAGTAACAAACTGGGGATTTCCATCACTAAACCCTTGGCTGTTACAACTTGATGGAAGAGCCCAGGTTCCCAAACTACGATTCAGCTTTTTGATGTCATATGAGAGCAGAGGAGACCTCACTCACTGACATTCTTGTGAAGGCAGCTTGTTCACAGAGCAAAAGATTTGCGAACGCAGATCCCAACATTTAAGCTCCATCCCGTGCGAGGAAAGGAAACATTTATTTCCTTAAGCTCCCCGGCAGATAACCCCAGCTGTAGCTCGTCAGCAGCCGCTGCCTGCCCAGCGAGCCCCGGGGGGCTGTGGGGGACACAGGAGGCAGCCCCGGCAGCCCCCTCAGCCCCGGCGGGTGCGAAGGAGCCGGTGCAGCCACGGGCTGCGGCTGGATCCCTTCGGAAGCGTGAAACACCGTGGGAAGAGTACAGAAACCAGCCAACCTTGGGCTGGTTTTAACTGCGCTAAACTGGCAGCACTGATGACAAGCAATAAAGCGTTTGTTCTTTACGTTATCGCACTAGCTCAATTAATAGGGCCCAACAGGAGGCGGCCGCCGCGGAGCCCGTGCGGGGCCGGCTCTGTCGGGGGTCGTGGGGCAGGGCAGGCCCCGCTGCCCGACACACCAAATGTCCGAGCCCACCGCTCGGCGTTTAGC
>NW_008238401.1:312728-331546 GCF_000691975.1 Corvus brachyrhynchos | reverse complement strand
CGGTCTGTACGTCTGGAGTAAGCCCCCTCTGCCCAGTTGTTCAGCTGAACGCAAAATCGTGAGGTTTCGTAAAGTCTTTTTCCTGATGACGGATGAGCTGTTGAGGCTTCTGCGGCGCTTACTTCTAAGGCTAAACCAGATTGATTCGTTTATCTGAGATCGGGGTTCTTCAAAGTGGCAGCGTGGGCTTTCAGAAGGCGCTTCCCGAGTGTCCCGGGACCCGCAGTGTGGGCTGACTTTGCTGCTCCCATAATAGAGTCAAAACTGGGAAATTGGGGCAGGGTGTGCTCAGCACCGTCCCTCGGTGTGCTCCATCACGGTGGTGTTTGGGCTGGACATGTGGGGGCAAGCGTGGGGAAGGAAAATTTGCCCAGGTGAATACAAGCAGCCTGTACTAAGCCAGTGAGCCTCAAAACCCCGTAGGAAGACCCAGCCATTACCTTCACCAAGACCTGTGGAAAAGACTCGCAGTTACAGTTGAGTCAAGGTCCATGGCAGCACGGAGCGGTAACAGCAGGCACAGCAGGATCTACTGCGTCCATGGGAATACGCTCTTCAGTAGCAGAATTGGCTGGGACACCCCGATGTGTCTCTGTGATTGATGTCACCAAGCTTGAGGAAGAATCACTGCATGCTTCCTGTAGGTGATTATAATGCCCTAGTGCAATTTTATGCTCTTAGTCATGTATGCCTTTATGTCCGATGTAGGTGGATATTGTGACCAAGGCTGTTATATGAAAGGAAAATACTTAATTCCATTCCCATAGTGAAACACTAAAATCTGTATCTGCAGTTTGTGGGAAGACGTGTTCTACATATACGGACATACATTTATTTTGAATCCCTCAGCACACTTAAGGGGGAAAATCTAGGTTCTGGATCTCAGTGGAGCACAGATGACCTTGTGTTAGAGTGAAGTATTGAGTGCTGTACAGAGCTGTAGGTAAGGCACTTCCAGGGTTAGATGTTCCCTGAGTTGCTGTTGGCCATAGGGAAGATTTATGGCATCTCTATCATTTGTTAGGTATTAGAGAATGATATCTTGAGACTGCTACCCTTCTCTCCCAGTCAACCTTTCATCAACCTTATATGCAATATCTTGCAAGCAGAATTCATATATGTCATGCTTGTCCAAAATAAATCTTGTGAAGTAGCCTCTCATCTAATCAAGGACATTTGAGCAGGGAAAAGCTCTGACATTTATTATAAACTGTATATTCTCAAGTGGTTTAAGTATTAGAGAAGGTAATCTGCTTTGCCACATAAAGCCTAAAAATTCTTCTGCAAATTCCCCCATATTTTCATAGAAGGCATTTGAAAAACAACCATAGGATCCTGGTTTTTTGTTTGATTTGTTTGTGTGCAGATGCATGAAATTACATCACGTATCAAAGTCTTCTGTGACAAAGTGGTATGTAGTAAGGGTTTAGTCTAGCTTTGTAGGTGTCACTGCATAAAACATGACAGTCTCAAATCAGAGGACAATAATTACATCAGATCAGCTTGCAAGCCATTACTGGAATTAACTGAGTGAAATCTTATTTAAGACTCCTTCAGGAAAAAAAAATTACTAGTTAATCCGAATTGATAGGCAAACAGTTAACTCACAAATTTTCTGTTTGATAGAATTTAACATAGGCGGAAGACTTATTTCCAAGTGACTGAATGGCAGGGAAAAAATGGATGCAGTCAGTGTGTCAGAGCCTTTGGAACAGACCAAAGGACAGACCAGGACTTTAATGTCAGTCATCATATTGGATTTCCTGCTTTTGAGTGGAGGAGGGAAACCCATTTCAAGGGTTTAGACATCAGATTCTGATGCATCCCACAGCAAAGTCATACTGCTTGACAACACCAAGAAAAACAGAAATTGCTTTTGAAAAAACCTCTTCTTGCTCTGTACAGACATAAAGATTATGCTTTCTTATTTTTCTTTAAATGTTCTTGCAGGTTATCTTTATTCAAACAGCATATGAAAATGCTGCAGATACAGAAAACATATGAGCATATTTTTATATTATCAAATAGAAGTTTGATGCTGTGATCTGCCAACATTACACCAAATGTTCTGGTTTAGCTGACTGTTCTACAATTCTGATCAGCTGCAGCATGGATATAGAGAATTATAATCTTCTAGTAATTAAGAAGAGGAAACACGAGGGAGTATTTGAAAAATACTGCAAATATGATCTTATAAATATGTGGTTGCCTTCTCTACACTAATTCTGCTTGTTTAAAATAAGGCATTATGTGAGCTGCATAGCTGGGGAGTCAGATTGTGCCAGGGAGCACTCAGAAAGACACAACATGAAGTGAAAGAGAAGGCTTGGGGGTGGGAGCACCTTTATCACCATTATAACTGTATTTGAGAGTATTCCAGTAATGGCAGGATCTCTCGATACTTTGTAGTCTGTTAGTAGCCCATCACAGTTGCAACCAAGAGAATAAAAACAACCTTTACAAGTACATCATGTCATCCAGGTTAAACATGCCATGCCTCTACCTGTTAGAGCTGAGGAGGGGCTCAGCCTCCCCTGTGAATACGGGGCACCTACTGGTTCAGGGAGCAAGGAGGGCACAGCCAGCCTGTTATCTTGATAGTTGTCCTGAAGCTCCCATACTCTGTGCTAATTCCCTGGAAAACTGGTCTTCCTTTTTAATCTTCTTGACATGTTTTGAATTATAGGGCAATTTTCTTACTACTTTTACAACCAAGGTATTTGTCAACACAGTAAATTGCTATGCTGTCTTAATGCACTCCCAAAACTCATCCTTTGAAATTTTTACCCTCCTTTTATAGAGATTTGAAAGATATTGCCATAAGAAAATACCAGTTCATCTAACAAAAAATATTCACAAAAAACAGCATAATAAACTACATCAAATTAGGAATATGTCTGTTCTATATCCATCCCATAGAACAGTCTCCTGATCTCTTCCAGCAGCCTAGCTTTCGTACAACTTAAGTCTATCCTTCAGTAATTAATTTATAGTTTTTAACTTGCTTACAAACAAGCCTGATTACAGAGAAGGCTGTTTCCAAATTTTATTTCATGCTGAGGCATAAGACACCTCTTCTGAGCATCTTAATGCAAATGCAGGTACTGAATACAAAACCTTTTAACTCTAAAAAGAGACTGGTAGTTAATGACTGTAAAACTGAACAGTGTTTAGTAGTAGTTAACAAATCTTTCTGGCAATTCACCTCTGCCACAGAAAGAGCGCTTTTGCAAAGTGCTTGAGACTTGCTGTAGAAGCACCCAAACTGCTCTGTCTCGAACATGGTTACATACAGTGAAAACAAATCTCTCATGGGCTCCAGACATTAATAATCTTCTAATGCACTCTAATACACCACAAATCAAGCTTGCCAATACTTAGATGGAGTGATACAGCTTAAAAAGTAGTGACATACATGCGTTACTATCTCCTAGATAATAACTCGTAGATACTGTATAATTGTTTGAAATCCACACTAGATTTTATTTAGCAGACACAGAAATCAATGCTGTATTTAATTGAACAGTTCTTTCATGCACATACACATAGCTAGCTTTACGTCTTGTTTGTAGAACTGTGTATGTAATTAAGATTATTGCATGTGTGTTTTCTTTGAGCACAGGAATATTAGCTATACAGTGCCTTCCTTGGAGTTTTGCCTGTGTAGATGAGAAGCTAAGTAAGAAGCTCCATGACTTGTCTCTGTGTAATTTCTACCACATTCCGCTGTTCTGTAGAAAAGTACAAGAACTAGAAAGTGCAGACTGATTAATGTCCAATACCAGCCTGGTTCTTTGGTTTGGAAAAACAAAATACACCATTCTTACATTAGAAATGTATATTTAACTGTATACACAAATTGCATATGTAACACATGCAAAAAGGGTTGTTCGACTGTTTAATACAGATCAAGTAATGTTATATAATACAAACACTTAAATATCTCTTAAAACCTTTATTTATGTGGTTGTAAAACTGCATGAAAGTAGCCATAGGGTAATACTTACATTATCATGAAATCTGTAGTATACTCATGGATGATTTAATATCAGGCTATATAAAACCTGCTAGAAGACTTATAAATTCAGCTACAGTAAAATATGCCAGCTAAGACTAAATACATCTTGTTTTGCTGAGCACAGGTAGTCAAGTTATCTGCATCAGCTGACTTGGCATTGATTGAAAAATGCTTGCAGTACTTATTCTACTCACACACAAATTTGATGTAAGATCCCTTATAAACTGGTTCCTGATTAAGGTCCAATGATAATAACAAAACTATGTTCAGCTGAGCAGTATGTTCAGTTATTGCTAGTTCTGAAAGTAACTTTCTGGAATTTATCTGTCTGCATTGCCCAGACAACAGCACACGCTTACTTTCACCCATAGCTGACATCAGTCAGCCACCCAGTGGATGGTCTCAGCAGAATGCCTACAAGCTGAAAAGCCTCCTTACATCAGAGATGCTTCCTTATGTCAGGGTTGTCCTAGTATGTAGTGCAAGATACTGCCCACACCATGATAATCTGTCAAGGGAACAACTGAGTTGCCTTGGTTGTCATTATATCTGCCTGGCATCGTACTTACGTACAAATAATTGCATGTGTGTAGACTGGGAAGTTTTTATTTGCGTAAATATCACTTCCAAGTGCAGGACTCCAATGTGATTTTTCCTCCTTATCATTAACAGAGGACTATTTGCCAGCCTTTCTGTGTGTCAATTAGCTGTCTCCTTACTGCTGTGCCTTTTGCCGTTCTAACATCCCTTAAAATCCCACAGGTAGTCTTTATCGGCAGAAACCTAGCACAGGATTCAGCAAGCTGCTGGCTTAACACTGGGGAAAGGGAACACATGGAACAGGGAATAGCCTTCATATTCACCTTTTGTAAGTGGAAATGGCTAGGTATTAATGCCCAGTGCTTGCTGTATCCTCTCTGAGCATGTTTCATGTGCTGCCATTGCTTAAGTGGACTGGGTTTTGGTCATTGAATCCGATCCATCTGTTTATCAAGTAACATATCAAATCATTAGGAGATCATTCCTAGTCAGACCCAATGGACTTCACTGGAGTAGTACCCAAGTTACAGGACTGCAGCAGAAAGAAAGATGTATGAAAAGAACAGAAAAAATCCCCACACACATCACTGGATGATTTTTCCTAATTTCTGTGATCCTACCTGGGCTCATAGAAAACAGTGGTGTTGCAACAAGAATTTTCTCCCTCTGAATCTGTGCGAGAGCATTTCACTTTTATAGCTAACTGAAGTTTCAGGACACGCTTTTGTTCACTGACTTGTGAGAGTAATACAGATTACAATTCAATGGTTCTCTCTCTCAAAAAAAAAAAACGTGTTTCTAAACACTTTAGAAAGAAGTCAGCCTTCCTTATCTGTCACACACCTTGCTAACTAATATTTTGAGCATTTAGTTCCACATGGCACTTACTGACATAACACACAAAGTACTTAGAAATGCATAACTGGTTTTTTTTTCATGATCAAGCTCTGGACTGCAGAGAAGTGTAATTCAGTATCTTGTCCTCTCATAAATGCAAATTATGGTTTAGTAAAGTCAGCAGTCAATTTTTGTTCAAGATAAGTGGCACATATTCCTTATTAGTGAGAAAGCACAAAGACACTTTTGAGGAACTTGTGAATGTTTTTTCCATATAGCCCAGAGGCTTAGGCTTAGATTCAAAACTATTGAAAATTACATGTCCAGGTTCCATATGTGCATTTAAGCTGATAGGTATGCATAATTTGGTATGGTATCCAATAGGAAAAAAGATTCATACTACTGAGAAAGATCCGATCCTGCATTTGGAAAAAATGGAAGCTAGAGATGCCCATCCAAAATGCAAGTTATATTTATGGCATGATATTTTAGGGGTGCTACCATGTTCCCACATTCTTCAAGACTGTTCCAATATACAGTTCTCCATGAGAATTGTTTGGGGTAGCCTTTCACTTGAGTTTAGGGAGCTGAAAACAAGCTGCAGTTTCACTTGATAGTAAAAACCATGGCTAAATTCAAATTAAGCTTGGTAAAAATTCAGGGAGATTCTGCAGCTTCTCCAGGGTAGCAGCTTACTTCTGAGACTAAACTTACTTACAAAGGAAGTCTAAAAAGGAGCTGTAACTAGAAATTCCTGGTGGAGAAGGGGGGAAAAAAAGGGTCTTAAAAGCCTTAACTTTATATTTTTCTCTACTGAATACTTCTGGACAAAGAAAAGGGTTTTTTATGTCCACAGATGTGCCTTTCTGCTGCAGCCTATATCAAGGAGAATTCAGCATGTGAAGTCCCACATGTACAACATGAAGAGGAAAAAAAAAAAAAGCTAAATTTGTACTTTTCTGCAACAATTGCCACACAATTCTGTTTCCAAGTCATTAGCTATCAAGTATTCATTGACTGATGGTTTTGGTTTGAGTGGGTTTACTTTGGGTGAGTTTTGGTCGTTTTTGGGGGGTTTTTACCCTCCTACCATCTAAAAAAGTAGAAAATTCTGATTGGGACACAGTGATCACAAGGCTTGTATGAGCTCTCTACCATGAATGCCAATAGTTTAGATACCCTACAACAGAAACTGCTTCCTTGATAGATGAGCTAACAAAGGTAGCATCCTTTGGTAAGTGTCTCACTCCTCATCTGGCAGTACAGTGCCTGCTTTCAGCAGTGCCATAAATCTCCACTCGTGTTCCCTTTTCCTGTGCCTTGCAGCTCATTTCCTTCTAGCATAATGTAGCCTTTTCTGTTGAGAAAGTCTGTTCTGCTTTGGCAGGCTTACAACAAGCAGAAGTGGTTTGGTGGAGGTTTAGCTTTTTTTGTTTGCAGCTTTTCATGTGCCAAACTTTTCCTTTTGAGACCCTGTTTTTTGTTGTACTGTGGGGGGCTTTCTACTAGCTGCCACACTTTTTTGTCATCTTGATTGCAACATGATAAAATGAGAAGGCATTTGTCAGTACTGAAGTGTCCCAAATATAAAACATCCTAACAGTGTTGGTTTTTTCTGCTGGTCCTGAAAAACCCAGAAGTCTTCCAAAGAGTTCTTCAGCAGATGTTCCTTGGCAAAGAGAAGGGAGCTAGCAATCCAACATTGACTGAGCATCTCAACACCCTAATTCCTTTTTAAATGCTTGTATCCCCCTCTGTATAGTGACAAAGCATAGGGAATATGCAAGCCCTGTTGTCCTGCAGAGGAAAAACATGTATAGTGGTAAATACATTTATTCACGTCAGCCTCCGCAAAATCTCTTTATGCAGTATTAGTTTATTCTCCTCATGTTTTCTTCCAGCACTGGCCTTTGCAAGTCAGGGTTGAAAAGCAAGATTGGAAGAGTGATTGTCTACAAATTGTTCCCATCTTCAGGAACTTGCAGATTCTGTTTTTCTGATTGCAGAGTAATATATGAACCAATCATAGGGTGAGCTGTTTAAATTCTTGCTCCTAGGCATGGTTCATCATCTCTTTCAGGCAATAGAGACAAATTCCATTGGATCTCAGAGCAAGAAAAGTGATGGTTAAGCCTGAGGAATTTCTGTATCATTGGGTAATGGAATAACCCCCAGAGCTGAATTGCTCTGATTCATTTAACACTTTCTTTAGAATAGTACCAACTTACAGAAAACTAAAATTTTTTTCATCTAAAAATTAAGTTGAATTTTTTTTTATCTGATCCTTAAATAATGCTGTAATAACACTTCAAATGTGGGACTAGAATATCAATAGTGTAAAACATACAATTTAAAATCAGTAAAACTTTAGAAAGGTTACTTTTAACTCCAAGAAATAGGTCAGTGATCTGGATGCGTGGCAGTTTTTCTGCTGTGAAAAACAATAGCTCTTTCATCAGTTACATGAAGCCACTTAATCTAGATCAGGCCAAACATCTTAATATAGTATACTACAAAAAATTATGTTTGAACAATATAAGGACCTTATTTACATCCACAAATACCAGGAGAAATCAAATTAAGGAAGAATCTCCTTCTTTTGAATACACTGGGTCAGAGAGCTAAAATCCACAATATTAATGTAATCTATGGCAGTGAATGTCACAAGGCTGCCCATCACAAAATTTCTAATTCACTGGTCAGCGCATAGGCACGTTAATTATTGTACATTAACTCTGGGTTAGAAAATCACACAGGGATGAGCAGCAGTCAGTATAAAAAGTTGCTCTCTTATAGAGGTGCATTGCAGACAGTGGAGTACAAAAGTTGAGGTCTTAATATTGAAATGCCTTCTCTGTAACACAAGGAGTTCTGTGAAAAGGCCATTGCACTTGTGTACATGTGCATGACATTAGACAGTACAGGTCTGACAAGAAAAAACATCCTTACTTGGCTAGTCTCCCAGTTCCTTAGTGTCTTCCATCTTTTTGCTGTTAAAATTGTGCAACCATCCTGAGAGAAGGAGAAAAAACTATGAACAGGTGCCATATATGATAGGTTTTTAATAGTATTGTGCTGTGAGGTTGCTCCTGGTCAGGCCCCACAAAGAAGGCTGATGAATCCAGAAGAATGTTTCTTGCCTCCCTGCCCACCTGTGCCTTGGAAAGGATCAATATGTTCTTCTCCATAAACCTGAAGGTAATGACTGCCAAGGAATGAGGACTTACAGCTTTTAAGTGTGTGCTTTTATATCATAAAAATTCATCCTTTTGTACAAAACACCCAAGGGATCATTTTTTCTTAGGGAGTTGCTAGAAAAGGACTGACAAGAATGAAATTGTCGGGTTGAGTTCCTTGTCTGGATTTTTTCAAAATTCTTTAGCATCTCTCCTGACAGCTTAGTAAGACAGGATTTACTTGCTTGTTTTAAGGGAGGTCACCTCAGACTATATTTCCTTTGGCTTATTTCCCCATGGCTTATTTTTTTCTCTGCCCAGATTTTGTCCTGTTTTGATAGCAGATTTATTCTTTGGTATCTGGGGTGTCAAGCCTTGTTTTATCTCTAATTTAAAACAACGCAGACAGTTCTGATGTCCTGAAAGGGATAAGAAACTGTATCAGAAATGTCATTCTAAATCTCCATAAATACAAGTTTCTTTTTTCTGGTACTTTAAAATGCAGTCTGAAAACTTGAAAAGCCATACATTTTGGAAACATACATAATCAATTCTTTTTATAAGTGTCTTGAAAACAGTAATAGCCTTAGTTAGTACAAAAGAGCAGAGAATATGCAAGCTTGTTAAGCTTCCAAACACTGTACTTAGACTCAAGTAAATTTAAAAATAGCTGAATCAGTATTTTAAAGAATAAAGGAAAGAAGTGTTTGATTCTGGTGGTGTCCTCACATGCCTAGCCTTCAGCTTGAAAGGAATTTCCATGTGTGTGATAGAATTAAAATATTTGTAATTTAAAAAAAAAATGCTGACAAATTACCTTTTTTGTACTCCTGCTAGTAGATCTTGTTGCAATAAAGGCATTTCTTATGGTAACTCTGCCAGAAACCAGTAGGACACAATGTCTCCATGTTTTTTGGTTGTGGACACAGCCAGTTCCCTAGCAACACAGTAAGATTTAAGCAGACTAATACGAAAGGTGCCCAATCCTGTACATATTACGAGTGCATACAGAAGAAATAGCTCTCCTTCACATGCTCGTGCTCCTGACAGAAAATGAAAGACCCTTTCCTTAACTAGTCCCAAGTCCCTCAAATCCTCCTGAAGGCAACAAGAGCAGAGGACTTCATTGCCTCATAGGATCAGGCTTTAAATTAAATTAAAGCAGCTAGGTACAAAACACTTTAATTCTTTATTGCCCACATACCTGAGCGACATTGGCAGTTGGCAGTGAAACAGGTGAGAATGAACCTTACTGTGTTCAGGTTGCACAGCAGAGAGTAATGCCAACAAATGTAATCTGTTCTCATTAATTGAAGTTACTGGGGGCCAGTCCCATTCACTCATTTTACCACAGATCTGAAAATGAACACACTTGTCATTGACCAAACACAGTCAGGGAATGTGAGCAGCATCCTGGCTGCCCTTTGCAGCAGGTAGGGATCATCCTCTGTATTTCAGACAGGGAAAGTGGCACACAAAGGCCAAAAGGAGCAAATTCGCGTCTAGCCATCAACTCACAGAACCTCCCTGAAGACAGGTCTATGAATATACCATATTGAAATCCATTTGTTTCCCTTTGAGGCCTTCCGAAATAGTCTGAGGAATTTTTGGCTGAGATTAGCTGCTCAGAAGCACCAGAACTGAAAAAACCCCAAACCAAGGAGAAAACTTCTGTGAAGTGACATTTATAAAGAACATGCTTCAAACATAAGTCTCTTACTTTAGGAAACTAGGAAAGAAGAACAAGACAGATCTCTGATCTCTTGCAAAACTGCTACCCAGTGGAACAGAAAGTATGTATTATAACCAGGGTCCTATACCCTGCTATGGCAGGGGTGTTCAAGTCTGTGTTAACATGTATTTTGCAGGATTAGCTAATTTAATTCTATATTTCTGTGTACTCCAACCATTCTATGAACAAGTTTTTCTATTCAGGGGCAGGAGCAACATTCTTTTGATGAATTTTTTTATACAGCTGGTCAACTGCTTAGATAAACTTGATATATAAAGACATCAGTGAGAACATGAAGTCTCATAATTCTGAAGATACTTAATTTCAAAAGACAGTTGTGATATTTGCAAATACAAGATACATACATGCATAAGAATGTTATAGAGTAATATTGCTAACTCTTGAGATCATATTACAACAGGTACTTAAATTCCCAGATCATGGATATTTAAAAACTGCAAGAAAAGCTGCCATTTCTTTTGGAAATGCAGGAGTTTCTAGTTCTCCTCAGTAAAATTGTGTAAACATGTTCTTTAAAAATAAATTACGTATTTAAAAATAAGGTCAAGATACAAGTCAGCACTGGTTTCTAAATACATGAGGAAGATCATATTACAACAGGTACTTAAATTCCCAGATCATGGATATTTAAAAACTGCAAGAAAAGCTGCCATTTCTTTTGGAAATGCAGGAGTTTCTAGTTCTCCTCAGTAAAATTGTGTAAACATGTTCTTTAAAAATAAATTACATATTTAAAAATAAGGTCAAGGTACAAGTCAGCACTGGTTTCTAAATACATGAGGGCAGCAACACAGCATCATAAGTGGTGTCTGTCAAAGTGTATACTGAGCTGACAGGTGTTTGTAAATCTCATTTAAACTCACGTTGAGCTAGTAACCAAACTGCACTTTGAGTTAAGTGCAAGCTTT
This sequence comes from Corvus brachyrhynchos, assembly GCF_000691975.1. Taxonomy (NCBI): domain Eukaryota; kingdom Metazoa; phylum Chordata; class Aves; order Passeriformes; family Corvidae; genus Corvus; species Corvus brachyrhynchos. The sequence goes on along the minus strand of NW_008238401.1, from coordinate 320,314 downwards.
AAGTCAAATATCATTGTGCAATAGTGGTACATACCCCAGGAAGCATAAATACAATTTTTTTTCTTTTAAATTCCACCTCAGTTCATTGACCATAGCCTATCTTTGTATTCTTTGATAAAACAGAGATAAAGCCACTTAGAGATGTGAATGAGAGATGTAAATGCTGAGATTACCATGCTGAGAGGTAAAACTAACTACACAGAATATGCTAACACAGATTTACAGCCAGAAGAATGTAAATTTGAGAGATTGAATGATTTCTGATCAAGGAGGTGTGAAACCAGCAATAACCACAAACTAAGAAGTTCATGTCTTGTTTACATCCAGAATAAGGTTGTGTAAAATCCTAGGCAATGGCTGTAGACCTTATAGGAGATTCTAAATCAATCTTTCTTCTCAATAACATGACCTGAGCTATAACACAACAGCTGATGTATTTGGATGATTTGTTACTGCCATTTTCATATAACTATGTTTTAAATATGTATTGCCTGGAACTTCAATTCAGGAAGGCCCTTTGAACACTTTAGCCTTTTACTATTCAGGGTAATATTGAAGAATAAACCTTACCTTAAAAGTTTAGTATACTGAAGTTCCCATTATACCCCTTCAGAAGTCAAGGATTAAGTGATGCCTAGTTTAGAGATGCTCTTAATGGTTCCCAAGTTTGCAGAAGGTGTGTAAGCACAGTCCAAAATTCACCAACTGACCTGAGTCTGAGGACACTTTTGCAGGGCTCATCTTTGTGGGACCAGAGCAGAAGGCAAAAAACCCAGTAATTTGAGAGAAAATTGGAGGCAAGAGTGGGATTTAGGTTTTGCTTTATTTTGTAATTGAGCAATCAAGTTCAAGCTGTGCCTTTTCTCCAGACCTGCTCATTCCTGTAGTGCTGCCCCATAAGTCCCCACACTGTCCCTTGGCTAGTGCAGAGCACACATGGGTTTTTGGTAGCCACAGCTAAGGGTTGCAAGGACACCAATATGTGTAAACCAAGTTTTTAATTTGCAAGGAGGAACATTTTTCACAGCAAAAAGCTGCAGAGATGCTGTGCGAGGTAAGCAGGGAGTGTGGAGCAGTGCGGGGGTCAGAGAGATGGTGCCAACTTCCAGGCTGGTTTCTTCTGCTAGAGCCCAGAGTTGTGTAATAAAAAAATCCTTCTGTGTAACTCTAGAAATTGCATACTGATGTTTTATTTCGATTTGGGCAATGACACATCCATGAGGACTGACAGCTTTCAGGAATGGACAGCAGGAGGCTTTCCCACTGGGCAGCAGTTGCTGATGAATTTTCCAGACTGAATAATCTGTTCACCATGATCAATCACAATGAGCAAAAAGAATAGAGTTAGGGGAAGAAAAAAGGGAAAAACTCCAGCATTTTCCATTAAACAAATTATACTTCAAGGCTGGTGCAGGGGTCTTTACCATTGGCATGAGTAGGGCTGAAGAGTGGGCTGCCAAAAAGCTGTATCTGTCATACTGTCCTTGTCTGACCCACAGCACTCCCCAGCATAGCTGAACTCTCTGGCTGTTTTTATAGCTGAGTTGGTGAGCTTTACAGCAGCATTTTGTAACTGCTTTTCTTCTTGGTAAAGACTGAAAATCATTGCAGGTATAGAGGGCCCTGTGAGAGTGCTCCCGGAAGTGCAGCTATAACTTGAGGGGTTTCTCAGCTGAGGGACAAACATTAAATCAGCTGAATGGGCTGGCATCTGCCCCTTGAGCTGCTACAGATGGACCAATCTCCACTATCAGCTGCTTTCCTTAAAATCAGAATTTATCTGTTAGTAATCAGTCACACAATGTCCTAGAGAAGACCCCCATGTCTTCCAGCATGCTTGCAGGGCAGAGCTTTACACACTGCCCATTTCTACATCAGGGGATTTAATGACAGGTTTCTGCCATTTGCAGGTAAAATTCCAAGTTAGGATATTGAGATCCAGAGAGCAGAAACCAGATGTTGGACAGATAACAGGGGCCAATACAACATAAAGCTGCACTATTTATAGAGAGCAGTCAGTGTGCAGTGCTGCACTTCCGTACCAGGGCAATCCAGGCATTTTAGGAACATCACAGGGCTTTCCTCCACATCCCTCTCACAGCATCAGGGTAGGTTTGGCATTCAGTTTCTCTTTGGAAATTAGTAGGAGGGTTGAAGCACTCTCTCCTTTGCCTCAAGGGTCATAGTAGCTCTTTTATGTGCTGAAGTCCCATAGTCAAGGGGGAAGTTCGAGCCTCTGTTCCCCATAGACCCATGCACTGCTGCCAGTGGGGATGCAGTGGGGACCACCAAAAATCTGCTCTACAGCTCTCTGTGGGCTTCCCTCATCCTCACCTGGCAGCACTGCCCTGCAATAAACCCTGTTCAAGGTCCCTGATGTCAGGGAATAAGGCAGAAGAGGAAGGGGCAATATGAAGCTCAGCAAAAGTGGCTGGTTGTAATCCCCTCCTGGACACAGCTGTACTGCTGCATAGACTGCTTTGAGTGTGGCAGTGCGTGGGAGCTCACTTTGAGAATATCCCACTGAAAATGTCACCTAGTCCCTAGGAGAAGGCTTTTCCTGATATTTCTGCCTTATCGTTGCAGCATACAGAGAAGGGCATGGGAGGCTGAGGTTTCCTCTTCATGGTAATGAAATGCAGCCCACATATCCCAACGCTGGCAAGAGAAGAGGAGAGCAAGTCAGAAGTTAAGGAAGTAGAGAAGTCAGACCAAGTACAAGAGTCAGAACAGAGGAGCAGGAAATAAAGCAGTGGACTGTGTGCCTGAAAAGAGCAGACAGAGCCTGCAGCCTGTGAAAAGATTAACAGAATAAAAGGAGTTTCAATTTAGAACAACAAAATCCTATCACACAGGCTTTAACTTCTCCTTTGAAATAAACGCACTGTAACACTGTTACTCAAATAAAACTGAATCAAACCAGGTACTTGCAGACATCTGCCATCTTCTTTATTATTTCACATGCTCCTAAAGAGGCCTGATCCCCAGCACCTCCTGGCCATTTATCTGCCTTAGTGCAGATCTGTCCTCTGCATGCATCATCCAAATGTTTGGTCTCCAGCAGGTCAGGGCTGATGTGATAGGGACAACCAGGTTGCCCACACTGACCCAGCTCGGAGGAGGAGAGAGACCACACCTACAGAAGGACTCTGAAATCTTCCCAGGTTTCTCTCCACAGCAAGAGGTTTTATTATTCAGCATTATTATTCTCTTCCTGTGTGTTTGTTAAATAAATAGGTTTTTTATCTCTTTCACTTTCCTCTGAGGAAAATTTCTTTTTTCGTGAACCTGGGTGGGGGAGGGATGGTCGTAACCTACCTTCTGTCAGAGGATATTTTCCTCCAAATTTGTCTCAAACTGGCACACCTTCTCAATTAGGCCCTGCAATTTTGGACAAAATGATTTGTAAATTCATCTATCATACCTATTGTATACCCACATACATACTCAAGAGAGCATGATGCTTGCAAGCCAGAGAACTGGATCAGAGGTTCCAGTGCTGTTTTTGGTTAATGGAACATTTGCATTGACTCAAGTACTATAATGAGAATATTCCCACATTGTATCTCTTGTAGTGAGGTCTTTACGGTACAGATGTGCCTTTCTTATAAGTAGTCAGCACATGCCAATGGACCCTCCTTTAAATGCTTTTGAAGCAGCAGATTATTTTGTGACCACTGTGTTACTGAAACAGAGGCTTAAAAGCTTTCTTGATGAAGTTTCTCTTGGTTAACCTGCTCCTGCAGAAGAAAGGTATTGACAAATTATCACTTATTTTACAAAAAGGTAGAAATTTTAAACCACCATGTTTTTGTGGGTTTAAGCTGTTGGGTACTTTGGCAGAGGTTGTAGTACTAATAGCCTGCACATGGCCAGTCTCCTGTGGCAAGCAGCAGGTTTCAGATGTATAGCAAAGCACTGCAGTCCCATAAATGCGTCTTGCAGGATTTGAGTACTGCTTTCCTTTAAGACTGCCTTCCACAACTGGTGGAAAGGGATTCCAAACAAACCATCATCATTAAGCAGTTTATATACCTTAAGCCAGAGCCAAATGTGCAGCTTACTACTTTTAAAGAACTATTCAAATGGCCCCAGATTTATTAAAGGTCCTGTGAAGACTGAGGTTAGCACAAATTTGCCTTGATTGCTCTTCTCTAGATTGTGATTTTTTCATCTAATTGAAACACAGCTGCCTAACACACTCCCAAAATCACCACAATGCAGCTGGCACATACAAGTTTTACCCACTTGCAAGTTCTGTTCATCAGTGGTCTTTGCAATTTAATCAGTCTTACATTTTCTTAAAATAACAGATAAGAAGGCAGAGGTTATTCTCTCTCTGGGGAAGGATACATGCCATCATCCTGCAGACTGGTTGGTTACTGGGGAGAACAGCAACCCAAAAATTTGGCACCCACAGTAACATTCCCTAAAATTCAGGATAGGAATGATATTCCATCCTTGCCGCAGCTCTTCAAGTTCACCAGATAACAGACACCACTTCCAGCCCGTTTTCCACCAGATGGGCAGGTCTGCCTTTTCCCTGCCCTTTATGCAGCTGGGCAGGGCACAGCTGTGCCCTGCTGAGCAGGTATTGATTTTTAATATATATCAATTAAAATTATTTACGGATCTCCACAGTACCTCGTGCAGTAGCAAGATCTAACCCTTATCACTGAAACTGACTGTTGCACACCCTGTAAGGCTGCATCAGGTATTATTAGTGAAGCTATGCCTGAAATATTTACTTTCCTTAACTTATTTTTCTGTTCTATCCACACCTTCATAGTTAGAAAACTTTGGTTCTTTAAGTCCTCAGGGACTACACCTGCATATTAGTGCTCAGAAGGCAAATAATCTTCTTTATACATCTATTGTAAGTCAAGGAAAACACTTCTGTCAGTATTTGAAGCAGCCCTATTTTTAAAATCTTTAAAGTTGGGTGTAGTTTAATCAGATTATAAATTCTTAACCCAGTAAAATCCAGTTGGAATGCTGGAATAGCAGTTTATAATGGCCGGTCATGTTCTTGCTTGCTAGGAATTTTAACATAAATATTTGAACTCAAGTCAGGTTTTAAGATTGTTTAATTTTGTTAAATACTAATCCCTGTAGACATTAAATTATCTATGTTATTTTTATAGCCATTTTTGAGGGGGGTTTTTTGCAAGCATATTAGCAGAGCAGCCATAATTCATTTTCTACTATACAGAAGTTCCATTTATTTACTTGCATATGAAGTTAAATGGCTATTATTTTAATGCCAGGCTTTATAGATCCTTTTATTCTTCATCCGTTCTTCATTAAGAGTTTTCTGAATGCTATTTAAAAGCAAAAAACTCCAGGAAATTGCATTAAATACCTTAACTGCCACATAGCCTAAATTCGTGTTTGTCTAGAGGTTAAGAAAATGCACTTGAAGTGCATTTTTTCGCTAGTTTTAATTCTGTTGAGTCCCTACAGCCTAGTAATTTTTTTGACCTGTTTTCTTGATTCAGAATTTCATTCAGTCTTTGTATTTTAATGGGGGAAGGAGGGGACACTTACAATCTTTTGCATTAGATGCTACACTTGTGTTAATAAGCTGGAGAGGAGCAGGGCAAAGCCTGAGCAGCACCTTGTGCCTGGCCGTGTCGTTGGGAGCCACAGCACAGCTGTGGTGCATGGCAGCCACCTCTCCCAGCACTGCCAGCACGTGGCTAAGCTGGAGCTTGAGTTCAGCCAGGGCAGAGAGCAGCCAGTTTATTTACTGTGAATAGAGTCATCGGGACTTCTGTGCTGCCACAAAATTTCCAGTTTACATAAAAATTATGAGCTGTATATTTTACTTCTTGACTGGTTTTGTAGCTGTGTCATGCCCTGAGTTCACAAACAGGCAGTGACAGTCACTAACATCCTCAGTTGAGAGTGTTTAACTCCTGGGAGCCAATTAACTGACAATTAGCTGCACCAGGCTGCTTCATTTATAAATAAATATCCATGATGAGTTATGTCATCACCATTATTGTCATAATCCACTTCATATTTAATTTGGATTTAAACAGTTTGCAAAGCACAATTCCTTTTGATTAAGCTTTTTTGCTGTTGTTGCCAAACAGGATTCTCAATTCTTTACAATATTTTCTACGGAAAAAAGATATATTTGTTTATAATTCCTAGGCAGGATGCAAAGCTTCAGCATTTGTTTATAAGAGAACTGTTTTAAGCAGTGACACAGACTGTCATCCTGTTGGCCAGAGCAATGTCAACATAGATGTGGAAGTCCTGAGAGGATGGGAGAACTTTTTGATTATTATTCTACTCTAAGTGAAAACTGCCTGTATCTGCTGTTGATACCAATATATCAAGAGAGAGCTGTACCTGAAGTCAGGTTGGTCTCAAACATTTAATTTAAAAGAAAAAAAAATCCCATTTTCTACAGCTTCCACACACTGAGAAGAGGGTTCCAGACTTGCCCTTCATTGTCAATATACCCAGACACAGACCATCTGTCACAACTGTAGTGATGAAACACCCACTATACAGTTGGGATTATAATCTTTGGTGATGCTTACTACTGTGATTGACTACTGTTTTACTAATTCCTATTCTGATTCAATAAACATGGGATGCACCTCCACAACAATGCTGAAGGAAGCAGGACACCCAGTTAACACAGGCATTTGCTCTGCCTGCCTTTGAACATCACACCTCCCCACCTCATTACCTGCAATGTGCGCTGAGTGCTGCGTGACCCACCTTGAGTGTGGAGTGCCATCTTCTGAGGACAGCAAATGGCTCCATGAAAGCAGGAGTCTGGCAGGATTCATATTCGTGAACCATGCACAGTTTTTTTAGCATTATTGCCTGCTATAATACTTCACTAAACAACTAGTCACAAACTGAATTACCTGACTGTGGCCAAAAAACACCAAAGGAGCACCGAATTTTTGTTGTTAATACTTTACTTTGTAGGGGAAAGGGCTGTTTAGACAAATTACTGACCCGTTCTGAATTTCAGATGTACAACAGATCTTTAAAGAAATGTGCATGCAATAAAAAGGCATGAGTTATATTTTTCTTTGCTAACTACACAGGAAATTGCTGGGTTTTCTCCAAGCAACACCAAATATGGTCTCTACATATAATAAGTAAGTCCATTCTTACAGAACTGATGGATACTTTCAACAGGCTGCAAGATCCATTCTTTTTATAATCTATGTGGATTGTGTGCTGCAGATAAATAAAAGATGCCCTAGGGATTTGTCTTGGTTTGAAAGACAGGTGTCTGCTAAGGAAGGCAGAAGCCTCCCTTGGAATGGCAGATGCAACCCCCTTCCCTCCGAGTTATTATAATTTTGAAATCAAGGGGGGCTTTTAGGCAAAGATGTGGGAAATAGGAATAACAGTTCTTTACTGTTATATATCTATATGTGTATAACCAGTCAAACAAACAGCAATAACTCTGGCAGTAACAGCAAACACAAACCCAGTGCCAGCCTTCTCGGCTGCCGGGCCCTTTCCCCTCGGGTGCAGTTCCGCTCGCAGCCGGCAGGGGCGCTGGCGGCTCCCGGTGAGCAGGGCAGGTGCGATGGTTCCCCCGCGGC
>NW_008238401.1:312422-312625 GCF_000691975.1 Corvus brachyrhynchos | reverse complement strand
CACACAAAACCCCCGGGGCAGCCGATCCCGGTGTCCGGCCGGACCCTCGGGAACAGCAGGCTGGAATGGCAGGCTGGAGTGTCAGGGACAAGCACAAATCCCGGATGGCAGACGAGATGTATCCAAACGGGGAACCCCCAGAGGTCTGGGCAGGCAGGGTGAGCACGGCTACAAAGTAGTGAAGGGTCGGAGCACACGGGGGG
>NW_008238401.1:308279-309592 GCF_000691975.1 Corvus brachyrhynchos | reverse complement strand
ATGGGGCTGTTGAAGGGTGAGTGGGTCTTGCTGACCACCCCTTGACTCTCCAGCTCGCGGATCATCTTGTGGATGGGGATCACAGCATCTCGATTTGTCCGATACTGCCAGCGGTGCACTGTCGAGGGGGCAATTGGCACTCGTTGCTCTTCCCCTTTCAGGAGCCCAACTGCAGCAGGATTCTCAGATAGTCCAGGCAGGGTGTTCAATTGCCTAATGCCCTCTGCCTCCACAGCAGCAATCCCAAATGCCCACCTGAGTCCTTTTGGGTCTTTGTAGTAGCCATTCCGGAGGAAGTCTATGCCCAGAATACACGGGGCCTCTGGGCCGGTCACAATAGGATGCTTTTGCCACTCCTTCCCAGTCAGGCTCACCTCAGCTTCCAAAAGGGTCAACTGCTGTGATCCCCCGGTCACCCCAGCGATGGATACAGGTTCTGCCCCCACATGTCCCGATGGCATTAAAGTACACTGTGCCCCAGTATCAACCAATGCATCATATTTTTGTGGCTCTGATGTGCCAGGCCATCGGATCCACACCGTCCAGAAAACTCGGTTCTCCCGTGCCTCTTCCTGGCTAGAGGCAGGGCCCCTCTAGCCCTGGTTATCATTCTTTCCCTGGGCATACATGCTCAAGGTATGTACTTCAAGGGGATCCGACATATCATCCTCCCATCTGTAACACCTGGCAGCTCGGTCACGGGAGGCTGAGGCTACTTTCACCTTAGCGGAACCCCCTCGGTTAGTGCCTCCCTCCTTGAGTTCACGCACCCGTGCTGCCAGGACAGAGGTGGGTTTCCCATCCCACCTTCTCATGTCTTCCCCATGCTCACACAGGAAAAACCACAGCTCAGCTCGTGGGGTGTACCCTCTCTCTCTAGCAGGAGGACGACGGGCTCTGACTTGGGGGCCTGTGACTCGCACTGGTGCCACACTGACCCTCCTCATCTCCTCCCTCATCTCCTCCCTCATCTCCTCCCTCGGTGTGTTTCCCATCCCACCTTCTCAGGTCTTCCCCAGGCTCACACAGGAAAAACCTCAGCTCAGCTCGTGGGGTGTACCCTCTCTAGCTGGGGGACAGCGGGCTCTGACTTGGGGGCCTGTGACTTGCAGCGGTGCCACACTGATCTTCCTCATCTCCTCCCTCATTTCCTTCATCTCTTCTTTGAGGTCCTGGACCACAGCAGAGACATGAGCTTTCAGCGGATCATTGACCATACTGTCATAATGCCTGAGCTTGTTGGCAACAGAGCCCACTGTTTCTCGGTCATTGTCAGCATCAATCGTTGCAATGAAGGTGGTGTATTGCGATGG
>NW_008238401.1:296720-306439 GCF_000691975.1 Corvus brachyrhynchos | reverse complement strand
CAACGTGGGGAAGGCTCGAAGCAGCAGCGTGGCAGGTCGGCCATGGTCCAGCTCCGAGCGGGGCAGGGAAGGTGGGCTTGGGATCCCGGTGTTTTCTCCAGCAGAAAGAAAAGTGGCCATAGGAAAAAACAGCTTCCTCTTTCTCTGGACGCCCCCACACCCAGGTGAAACAAAAGAGTAGCCAGGCGCACCCCACCCCCAGTGGGTAGCTCTTTGTCTTTCTTAAGTACTCAGCGATTAGCAACAGTATGGGGGAAAATTCCTTTAACAGAAAAAAACTAGAACTCTTAAAACCCCAACAGGATTTTGCATACTAAGTGAATACGCCAAGTATTACCAAGTTCCTTTATTTTCTCACAAGCACAGTGATACTGTTTTCCTTCAAAGTGCAGTTCTTGAAGTGTTTTGGTGAGAATTCAGCTTTCATTTAAGAGGTGAGTTTCAGTTCTCATAGTTATATTAAAAAACATCAAAACCCCATATCTGACCCCAAATGAACTCCCATAGTTCAAAAGCCTGAGGCAAAGTGAAAATATTGGATTTTTCAATAAGCCCCGTGTCCTAATTTTCACATCCTTACCACAGTTCCCAAATGGTTTAGCCCTACATGAGGTGCTGACCTCAGAGCAAAACTACATGCGTGTGTGTGCCTGGTCTGGGAAACCCATTCCAGGGCTAGGTCACAAAAGATCCTAAACATAATTAGAAAAACAACCGGAGATTTGAAAGGATGAGGGGGTTGGCATTCTCTTCACAGAAAACCATGTTTGGGACCCACTTCCACTAAGTCAGAGATGGAGCATGGCTGATAGGAGAGGCTGGACCCACTTCACACTCATGTTGCAACAGCTGGTTTGGGTTCACCCAACCTGGGGCCCGGCAAGTGTGGCCGCTTGGGTTGAGCATGTGCTCACAGAGGACAGGCTGGGCTCCTCGTCTGCAGCTCTGAGCTGTTTGTTTAAGGAGAATACTTTCTGGGTGCAACTATCTGAAGGACAAGGACCCGACAGCCTTCTGGATGGTTCTTTCATACAAACATTCTACTGCTTTTACTAGCAGCACTGCCGGATGTGTTACTTGACTGGAGAAATAAAAAGACACAGACATTTCTTCCTTTGGTTTTTTTATTCTCCTACCCTGTTTCCTATTTTTCTAGGATGTGGAAACTGCTCTCAACATTGTCCAAAAAAAAAAAATAATCATGACACTGGATAAGATCTCAGAAGTGATATATATATATTTCAGGATATTTTACTTGCCTTCTGTGTTTTGTAATTTTCTAAAATGACTCATAGGGGTTAGTAACAATTTTTAAACAAAAGCTGAGATTGTCATGGGATTGTCATACCAGCTATTCCATATTATTGTGAAAAGGAGAAAAAAAGGCAACAAACACCAAGAAACAAGAGATGACAAAATATCATGCTATGAAAATGTGCATCATGCTATGAAATAGTGCATATTGCATTTTCTCACCCCAGAGCTGCTCACCAAATTCCCTCCAGTTCCTGATGACCAAGACCTCCTGAAAACTGCTTCTCTGCAGGCAGTTTCTGACAGCTCATTTTCTGGAGCATTTCAGTATCTCCACCATATCTATTTTTAAACATATCCTATGCCAAGTGAAGTGAAGGTACTTTTTGGGGCACATTTACCATATTCATAGGCACATAGGCAGGTTTCCCTAAGAACATTCTATTGTCAGAAGGGGCGTAGCACTTCCATTCCTACGGATATGGCTTTTGCACCTGTTGTGAGTGCAAAATAATAGGAAATCCGTAATGAACTTGGAAGATAATTTTGTCCTTTTTTTTAATTCATTCATTAATTTAAAATTAATTACATTTTTAAAAATATGATTAGTTACTTAATTTACAAAAAAAATCCTGTGACTGTTTGTATGAAAGTATCATCCAGAAGGCTGTCTGGTCCTTGTCCTGCTCCTTCAAGATAGTTGCACCCAGAAAGTATTCTCCTTAGACAAAGAAAGTTCTGGCTGTTTCCAGCTCAGACAGAGTTGTGGACGAGGAGGACTGCTTTGGCAGTCTTACCGTAACAGGAGGCCATCATTCTAAGCCACGGACACCTTCTCCCTGCAGCCATTTGGATTTAAGAAAGAGCCCCACTGCCAATGCCCCTCACCGCCCATCATCCAGGCTGCCAGAGATGAGCCATGCCCTTTCCTGGAGGCAGAAAGATGAAGCACAGAGAGCTTCAGAGCTTTGACAATGCCAAGTGCAAGCATTTAAAAAACACATCAGCAACTGTTTATTTAGACTGCACTAGGGCACTGCTGTGCCAGATCACTGCTGCCACCTTCTCTCTGCAGTTACACCTCACCAGGACTTAGCTCTCTCTTCCCTGGGTTCCTCACAAAATGGCCAGATCATGCTGCTTCCCATGGTGCTGCTGAAGCTTCTCTCTCCACTTCCTCACCCTTCCCACTCCACGGCAGGTCTGTCCGTCACACCTCAGCAGTTGAGTGGGTACAGAAAACCAGGTGTGCCATCAGCTCACCCCCTCGCCAGCACAAAGCCACAGTGGAGATCAGGGAAGCACCCTGCCAGCACCACGCAGCACAGGTCTGCAGAGACACGCTGTAACATTGGATTTCCTGTCCATGATCAGTCTGAGGGATGCCATGCTGTGTTTGGATTGTATCCTTTCTTCATGTACTGACAAAATGGAAAGGTGACCCAAGGGATAGGGATGGAAACTGGCAGCCTGCTGAAGGATGGGCATTTTCATCTGGTCTTTGCTGCCAAAAATACCAGCAAGCCTGAGCTAAAGTGAACAAGGGTAGTGAGCAGGAGGAGGTGGCATGAAAGGAGTCAGAGGACCCCTTAGCAGTTATTCTGTCTTTGGGCATTTGTTCAGTACTGGAATGGCCAGAAAGGAGTATGGTTCCATCCCAAAGAGGCAGTGGAAACCTACAGATCTATCTTGGTAAAAAACACTATGTCTAAACTTTAGCGTGCTCCCCAAAGTACCACCAGCTCCTCCCAAAAGTGTAGTGTTTTCAGGTACATTGACCTGTGAAAAATGGAGATACACAGCTATGTATGCTGGCAGGTAGCAGATCATTTTTAAGGGGCTTTTTTAACTTAAGGCCTTTCTCCATATGTGCGCGTACAACCCTTAGAACACAGCAGTACCAAAGACTCATAAGGCTTTTCCTCCAGACCCTTCCCCATCCTCGTGGTCTCCTTTGGATTCTTTCTAATAGCATCATGGCTTTTTTGTATTGTGGTGCCCAAAACTGCCCCCAGCACTCGAGGTGAGGCCACCCCAGCCCAGAGTGGAGCAGGACAATCCCCTTCCTGGCCTGGCTGGCAGTGCTGGGCCTGATGCCCCCAGGACAGGGATGTCCCTCCTGGCTGCCAGGGCACTGCTGACTCAGATCCAACTGGCCATCGACCAGGACCCCCAGGTCCCTTCCCACAGCTGCTCTCCAGCCTCTCATTCCCAGTCCATCCACGCAGCCAGGGGTGCCCCCTCCCAGGTGCAGAGTCCAGCACTTGCCTGTGTTCAAACTTCACATGGTTGGGGATTCTCCATCTCTCTCATTTGTCTGGGTCTCTCTGCAGGGCCTCTCTGCCCTCAAGGGAGTCAACAACTGCTCCTAATTTAGTGTCATCAGCAAAGCTCCTTAGTGTTCGTTTTGACCTGGGTCCAAGTCGTTAATGAAGATACTGAAGAGCACAGGGCTGAGGATGGAGCCCTGTGGAACCCCACTAGTGACAGGTCACAATCCTCATGTCACCCCATTCACTACAACTCTTTGTGCCCAGCCTGTGAGCTAGTTGCTCACCCATCATGTAACACACCCTGGCCCCACATGAAAAAAGAGCACCTGTGGTATCCAGCACTCCTTTTCTATACCCAGCACTGCCTCAACTCACATCATCTCAATTGTCTTATATTGTCTAATATTTTAGTCATACCACATTACAACTTTAAAATGTATGGCTGATGACTAAGTAGCACAGGTATTGCAAGTACAAAATGTTAATGGATTTCTAGTATTTCAGACTTTGAGATTGGCTTTTCAAGCATAATCTTAAATCCATCCTTGGTGGACAAGCACACCTTTTGGGCCCATCATTATAGACAGTGCTACTCTCTTGTTTCTTGACCTCCTAACCTCCCTGGAAATGGGCCTTGTTCAAATTCCTCTTAGGAGTGGATAAAAAATTTTCATTACAAAGTCATTTCTAACTCCTTTCAATAATACACTTATGCATGGCAGGTGAGAGCAGACAGTTGTGCAAGCTGAGCAAGTTCATGCCAGAAAACTCACAGATCCTCAGCTGAGACTTACCGTGCTTCAGCAGAGCTGAGCACACACTTATCGTCCTTGATTGCTGATAAATGGCAACACTTTTCCCAGGCTGTAATCAGAAAAAGTGCAGTCATGGAAACTGAAAAGGGGGTGGCACAGCTGTCTTTTTTGGTTGAGTGGGGGCTTTGGGCTTGTTTGCCTTTTTTTGAATAAATAGAAGAAAAATATTTACTTTCTTTTACCTCACTGCTAACCTATTTTTCTTTCCAGGTAATATAATTGGTTCTGGGATCTTTATTTCACCGAAAGGAGTTTTGGAGCACGCCGGCTCGGTGGGACTTGCTCTCATTATTTGGGTGCTTGGCGGCGGTGTGGCTGCCCTTGGCTCGCTGTGTTACGCTGAACTGGGAGTCACCATCCCCAAGTCAGGAGGGGATTATTCCTATGTCACAGAGATTTTTGGTGGGTTAGCCGGGTAAGTACCCTATCTCTATAAACTAGTTTGAAAACACATTTATATTATGTATTTGGTGTGGGAAAGCCATCTGACAACATTTATCAATAAAAATATTTTAGCAAAATCAATCTTTCTGTTCTCTGTTAGAAATAACAAATTGCCCCTACACAGACCTCTCGGTGCTGCTTTGCAAGGAAAGGTGACAGATGTTTTCACTTCCCTCACTGACTCAGTCAAGTCCATGACAGAAAAGAGTGATGCTGTGTCCGGGTGATAATTCCTGTGTGCCAATCATGAATGATCAGTGCCTTGTGTTGAAGAGCTTTACCCATCAGGGAGGCCAGGCTGGAGCTACTTACCAGAAACAAAGCAAAGCTGCTTCACTTACTGCAGCTGTACAGAATAACCAAGTGCTGTAAATACAAAGGGGGGAGGAATGCTAACTCAGGAAGTGATTTCTCTTTGAAAAGACTACTAATGGGGTAGTGTGGCTAAGGGAGGAAGGGACAAGTGAGAGGAGGTTATCTTTTTTATTTGAGTGTACACTTTTTCATGTATTCAACACAATAAATTAAGCTGTCAGCCTACAGGCTACTAGAGAAGCAGCAGAATGTTCTGACCAGCTCTCTTATTGGAAGTAGAGAGGCCATACCATGTACTGGTGGTTTAGTTAAGAAATTAGCATCAGTAGAGAAAACTAGAGAAAGAGTAAGGAAAATAAAAAAACCACCAAACCAGAGTATTCCTTCTCATGTGAGATGGAAAATTAGCTCATAACAGTTGAGCTGGCTGCTGAGCAAGGACAAATCAGAACAGGCATAACACAGGCAGTCTGTCACCCTATCCCACAGGCTGTCCTCTCATGCCTGCCTCAGCTCAGTGCCACACAGGCACTGGTCACCCTATCCCACAGGCTGTCCTCTCATGCCTGTGTGGCACTGAGCACAGCATTACAGACATCCTTGGTCACAAGGTACATTTCTGATGCTTTTTAGACTTAAGCCATTGCCTTATGCTGGTTCACCTAGTCTGTGTTTCTTCAGCTGATGGAATCTCTTCTCTGACTGCTGTCCTGCTTTGCACAGAAAATTACACTGACACCACAGAACAGATTGAGATAAAAACAACATTGGCTTGGTTAACCAAATCTCAACTCCACTGAGGTTTTTTCTTTCATGAGGGCAGGAGCTGCACAGCAAAGTTCCTGCTTCCCCAGGGCACTGCAGCAGGCAGGCAGCAGCTTCCCCACTGCCTACTCACGGGAACAGTGTCTGCAAGCAGGGACCAGGGAAATGAGAGTATAGAGCCCCACAAACAGTCACAAGTCCCATCCCTGGAACATCACTGTGAAGGAGGCCAGAAACATCAGAGTTCCACAAAACCAAAAGAATTGTGCTTTCTAGGGCAGAAAATGAAACTACTTAGAAATCAAGTACAACTAAACCCAGCTTTAAATTGTTCCTCAGCTCACTATTCCACATTCAGAGAACTTGCCTGGTTCCTGCAAACACCAAGCTATGCTACTGCTGTAACAAACCACACACCAGTTGATTGATCACTGCCCAGCATGTACCTGGGGACAGTCTCACCTTCCAAGGCGGGAAGTTCTGCTTGGGCAGCACTTACTTGGTGTCCAGGCTTCTAATGCACAAGCAGTATCAAAAAAGCACAACCTGTCCCCTGAAGGGAAGCAGTGCTCCCGTTCTTGCTGTGTAGAGACTTTAGCTCTTCTCTCAAGAAAAGAAGTAGTCCCACTAGGATGACAAAGTGTTGCATTAGGCAAAAGCCTTCAGGTAGGTTTTGGTGTAAAAAGGGGGGATTCGGTCATATTTTCCAGTAAAGCCAAACTGGGATTATGCCCTGCTGCTGAGCCACCACCTAAAGCCTGCAGCTTTGGGGAACTCTTAAAAGCACCTTCAGCTCCCCGCTTGGGAAGTGCCCATTCACCACTGGCAGTTGCACACAGGGTCCGAGCTTAAAGGGGTCTGCACTGTGCCTCCCTGAGATAAAAACCACTGTTTCTCTCTTTTGATTTAATCCTTCTACAGCAAAGTACATCAAACTCAGCACACAAAGCTTTAGTGCATCTGCCTTTCAAGTGCATCTCATTTTCTCAATGACCAATTGGATGGTTTGGTCTATTCACACAAAGATGTTTGTTATAAGAGCACATGCTGTACCTACCCAGACCACAACAGCTCCACTTCTGTAGTCTTGTCCCTGTCTCCCAAAATCCTCCCATTTATTATGTTTTACTCCATGGATATAAGGCACAAAGAAATACTATTTGATTATAACAGCCATTGGAGTATTACATGCCCCAGCTTCTGTGTCTGGCAGTATCGATAGCTGGTTGCATAACTTTTAATTTAAAAAGCCACATTGCTGGTGTGATTCAAGTAGGTGAATGGAATAACGGAGGCAGGGCAGGGCCATCTCCTGAGCTGGCAGGAGCCCTGCTCTGAGTCCAGGTCAAGGACAGCATGAAACACTGCTGAACAGTGGTGGTGATGGCAAACCTTGGTTGGAGACAACCCTGAGCAGAGACACTCCCCAGTTCCTCTGGCCAGGGGAGAAGGACGAGGTGAGGAAGGGTTCCAGTATTACTAGGCTCTGGTCTGGTACCAGAGAAAGACTCCTGATTTCATCTCCATTTAGAAATCATTTTGGTCTTAAATAGCATCTGTGTGCAAGCACACAAACTGCAGGGAATGTGTCACAGCCTGTGCTGTAGGAGCCATCTGAGCACAGCTCTTCTTACATGCATATGGGCTTGCAAATCTGTACGGGTCATAAAAAGAACATTACCCCAAATAGTAAATAAAAGGCTTAATATGTATTCTTGCAGAAGATAATGAATAAATTCAGCTTCATGAAAAACCCTCCAGTGCATTTCTGATCAGTACAACTTCTTCTGAATGCTCAGCAATAATGCTGCAGCTAACACAGCTGCTTCACCAGCAGAGACCAGTGACTGGACATATGTCCTTATTAAAATCAGTCAGCAGAGAGTTTTCGGCCAAAGCTTTGATAAGTGTCACTCTAAACTGCAAGTATAATATGCTTCAAATATACTTGTATGTTTCTTTTTTGTTATTGCAAAAATCTGAATCTTCCAAAGGCAGTGTTTCAGCAATGTAGGATAGCATTGTTAGTATTCAAACTGGCTCCAACTTACTTCAACCAGTTCAGTTTTTCCTGAACTGTACTAAGGTGAGTTGTACTATAGCAGCTGCTTCAAACTGTTTTCTTTTGCTAATGATGCACAAGTAGGGTACAATGGAATTTTATATTTTCACAGGCTGCTTTGAATCCATAACATTTAATATCTATGTGAGATCCTTGTGGGAGTACATGCACATCCCAAATAGATGTTTGAGAACTGATTTCACCAAGTCCACTAGACTCTTTAAGTCCCAGATCAAACCATGTTGTTTATTTCTTTCCAAAGGTGAGGAAATTTGTATGCAGAGATATCTGCAAAAAAATTCAGTTTTAGTCCAGCGATGACTGGTACTTCACACAAATGCCATACCTTCCCAAGAGTAGCACATGGCACCACATACTCCAGCCTGTTTCTAAAATGGGGGGATGGGCTCTAATTAGACATTGTCTCATTCATGTACACACTGATGGGAGTGTGTGCCATTAACTTCAATGAACTTTGGATCAGACTCAACAACCAAACACAGGGGAGGCCATCCAGCCAGTAGCTAGAATACAGGCAGGAATACAGGCAGGGAGGTTATTTTACCAGCTCTTTCACCACCAGCATGTGTAGGAGCTCAGATTTCTCATGCAAACTCCAATGTTCAGAAAAAAAACCCAACCAAACAACCAAAACCCCAAAACCAACCAAACATCCTTTTTCTTTACATTCAGCTGTCTCAAGCCTGTTATAAAGATCTCATCACTTCTCAGACAGCAACAAAAGAAGATTTAACTTCTGGTATTCTTGTAATCACAGTTACAGAGAAACTTTGCAAGGCTGTAGGGTGGAGTTCCACCTCCCAACATTCTCAGTGCCATAGCTCAGCCCTCAGGACAATAATTCCACCATTTTCCATCTGAGGAACAAAGTAATTCCAGGTATGCCTTGCTGTGGTCTCCCTGCCTCGAGCAAACACCCCCTCTCCACAAGCCATTTTACTCAGGAACAGCCATTCCCAGCCAGCTGGGCCTTCAGGTCCTCATCCTGCCCTGGCAGCCGCTGGCACTATGAGAACAAGGTGCATGCCAGCGATGCACCCTGGCCCCCACAGCTGGTTGTCTGGGGATGTGAATGTGATCTGAGTGACCAGTGTGAAGATCTTTTTCTCAGAAGTGGGTTTTGATTAAAACTTACCTGTAGAAACAAGATAAAAGTGGGCTTACACCTTAGGCAATCTTCCTTCTTGTTTTACTGCCATCTCTCTTGAGCTTCACATTTGACAGTGCTAAAATTATGCACTTGCTTTAATTTGCACTATCAATCCTGCATTTCAATTCCATGACTGTCATAAATAATCCATTCCTATTAAACCATATTCTACCCAATACCAGCTATACCACACTCCATATTACAACACAGAAACAAGGGCCAATTTTGCCTGAAATAATGTTTTCAGAGTCATTCTCCCCACTGAATGTTTTACACAGTTCTTGGCCTACATAATTTGTATGGGTGAAGGTAAACATAACAGGGAAAAACCTGTAGCCTCTGCAAAGGCCCTGCCAGTTGACAGCCGTACAAACCAACTTGACCTCAGTCAGAACCATCAGTATCCTAATCATATTCAGCAAATTGTTATTGCAGTCTTTAGGTCCTATTTATTCTTCAGTGTGGACCAGCTGAGTTAACTCAGCAAGCAGGATCTGCAGAGCTGTCCCAAGCTGGGTGCATCATCAACACCACCAAATATCACAAAGCAATCGCTGGAGAAAACTGCTCTGAACCACAATGAAAAACATTAGAAGTTGGGGGGGGGGGGGGGGAGGAGG
>NW_008238401.1:260572-296676 GCF_000691975.1 Corvus brachyrhynchos | reverse complement strand
GCAGTCACACAACAAAATAAAGAGAAAGAAAAAAAACCTGCTGAGTTTATTGTAAAAATCTACAGTGCCAGTTAGGAAGGCACCCAGTTCTTGCATCAGTTTGGTTTGCCAAATTAACTCTGATAGCTAATAATTGCCCCATGCTTCTCAGAAATAAGAAGGCAAAGTGAAGGATGAGACTGAGAGACATTTACCACCTCAGCTGAGGAGCACCCAGCAAGCAGTACTCCCTCCAGGTTAATGGCACAGAGAGGGGCTCCCTCAGCTGTGCCAGATCTACAGGCCTGCAAGCAGGGAACACAGTGGGTGGGTGCAGCCCCTTAAAGAGCAACCCACGTAATATAGAAATTATACTGTCTTATTTGGAAATATCTTTTCCAATCCTCATTTGTGTCGGGCATCCCTGCGCATTACATTTGTGCATGTATGTGAACAAATGACTGTGTGTGTATCTGTGTGTGCATACAGATGGCAAGAAAAATTTCACATTCTTGCAATGACTACTTCTCACTATAGAAATAATAATACTTCAAATATTTTTAAAGACTAACCAGATCAACTGCTGCCTTTTTAACTTTTTTTTTCTTTGCACAGAATGAGAAACCAAAATATCTCACACTTCCTATTTGCACAGATACCTTGTTGGGTGCAATCACCTTAAGCCACAGCTGGAGGCAACCAGCCAGCCCAGTGGACCCCAGCTGTGTGATCCATCACAAAATACTGCAGCACTTATCTGCCCTGGCCCGGGTCAGAGAGCCAACACCAGCAGTGACAAGAAACCCCCCTGCTGACCAGCAGGGAACTGGTAGCAGCCCTAAGAGTGCAGCCAATGCCTGTAGCCCTGCCAAAAGCCTTTAGAGGTGCCTTCAGTGGAGGGACTGCTCCTCTGTGGTACATGTCCGTCCTGTCCACAGTACCACGGTTCCTGTCTGCTGTGGTAATGTGTCAGTCCAGGAGCAACAGAGATCCTTTCATCTGGACACACAGTTAAATCAAAACATGCCTGCTGCTCATAATCCTTGCTCTTCCACATATTCCTAAACCATGCTTGTTTCATTTAAAATCTAGATTGTGCTAAGAACATGGGAAAAGGGATAAGGAGAGTCACAAGTAAGTGACTGTTATGTCACTTGTCCTGTGACCAGGACGAAGTTGCTCAGCTCTGATGCGTCATGCACAGCTGAGCGTGTGTTATCTCCTCCAGCACAGCACCAGCACTGCTTTCTTGTGCTTTTCCTTGTCTTTCCAGGTTTCTGCTGCTGTGGAGCGCAGTGCTTATCATGTACCCAACTAGTCTGGCTGTCATTGCACTGACCTTCTCAAACTATGTCCTGCAACCCGTCTTCCCTAACTGTATTCCCCCCTATAATGCCTCTAGGATCCTCTCCATGGTGTGTTTACGTGAGTATTTGCTTCTTGCACACACACAGATCTTGCCCTGGTTTTACAAGGGACTACTTGAGGGGCCGCTCCAGCCAGGCTGGAGTCAGGGCCACAACTCCAAAGGCTGGTGGGGAGGCCCCAGGAGAGGCACTGTGACCAGTGTGGGATATTCTGTCCCTTTCCACTTGCCTGCAGCAAATCTAGTGGCCTGGAGTGAGGCAGAAAGGCACCTGAATCCCTGTGGGTCCAGGGAAAGTAGAGGCAGGTGAGCATGTGGGAGGGGACACAGAGGCATAGGCACCTGTGACCCACCACCATTTGAGCCTTTCCCCTTCCTAGTCTTCTTTCACATTTACAAACTTGAGTGTGCAGAAGGCAGCGTGCAGCCAGCTCTGCATTAATTACTTCTGGAGCCAGCGAAAGCCAACCCAAGCTCCAGGACTGAAGACATTCACTGTTTCTGTGAGGAGGCAATGATCCCTGCACGCTGAGCACTACTCAGGCACAGTTATTGGAACTGGGGAGAGCCCCAAGGCAGCAGCCAAGGGGTGAAGGCTGATGGCTGCCAGGGATGCCCCTGCAGCTGAGAGCATCCTTGGGAAAGGCGATTGTCCTCTTCACCCTCGTTCCTGGCCACGCTAGAGCTCCCTGCAGGAACATGTGTGTGTTTTTCAGTATTTTGACTGTATTTTCTTAAATAAACATAATTTCATTTCACTGAATTCAGTCTTTTGCTCTCCAGTCCTCCTGACCTGGGTGAACAGCTCCAGTGTGCGATGGGCAACGCGCATTCAGGATATATTTACAGCAGGAAAACTCTTAGCCCTGACCCTTATCATTATTGTGGGCTTCATACAGATCTTTAAAGGTACTCTGTGAGACAGCTCTAACATTGGTATGGTACTGTTGATACACTTATTTTTCCCACTTACTGCACTGTTTCCTCCTTACAAAGTGACCTGAAGGTGTGCTGGGTTTTGCTGAGCTGTGGAGTTGCATACTGACACAGCTGTGGAAAGTATAACACAAGGGAGAAATCAGCTGTATCCCCTTAAAAAAGTCTCTTTCAAGCTTACCTTGTAGGATTTGATAGAATAAAGGAGAGCAGCTCACAGTGTTTCGGAATAGTTACTTAAAATTTTTAATCCATTGTGCATTCCTTGAATTTGAAATGCTCTGGGTGTAAAACGAATAAGCAATACTTTGCCTAGGGCAGGAAGATATT
Organism: Corvus brachyrhynchos; assembly: GCF_000691975.1. Classification (NCBI taxonomy): domain Eukaryota; kingdom Metazoa; phylum Chordata; class Aves; order Passeriformes; family Corvidae; genus Corvus; species Corvus brachyrhynchos. The sequence goes on along the minus strand of NW_008238401.1, from coordinate 294,065 downwards.
TGCTTCATTTCAGGCACTAGTCCAATCTCCTACAAAAAGTGACTTACAAGATTAAACACAGGCAAAAAATGTCTCACTGATTCACCAGTTATTGGAAAGCAGAAAGCACAAAAGACTGATATTTTTATCATGCATATGATGAGTCTTATAAAGGATGAAGAAATATCACATTTACAGGGAGCAGAAAACGTTTTCTCAGTGGTAATAGTCCTATAGTCTTGACAAATCTTTCAGTCCCATAGGCATTTTATTTTCAAGGATTTCTACTAAACAACACCAAACTGTTTAAAAGAAAATTGCATTAAGAACAGGTAGGAATTTATACTGCCAAGGATCCACCCTCAGACAGTGCAGGTTGACAAAGGGTCTCATGAGTTGCTGTGGCACAGATGGTGGTGAAGGGTGCCTGTACAGCACGAGCTGCCCCACCAGGACACGGTCCTGCAGAAAGCACTGCAATTGCTATGTCAGCCCATGGTGACATGAAGAGCATGAAGTCTCAGTTCCAATAAGGAATAAAGACTAAAAAGTGAAAGCTTACCTATTTTAAAGTGTGTGAGGAAGGTAGGCGTGGCTTAACATCTTGCTTGCGCTCTCTATGCAGGAAACTACAAAGAGTTGACACCAAGCAACGCATTCGATTTTTGGATGACTCCATCTGTGGGGCATTTAGCATTAGCTTTTCTTCAAGGGTCCTTTGCATTCAGTGGCTGGAACTTCTTGAACTATGTAACAGAAGAGCTGGTTGATCCCCGCAGGCAAGTATCCATTTCCATGACACTTCTTGAAGAGGCTGAGACAGTGGGGCTGTCTGATAGTACTACTCATTTCATAAGATGCTGCAATGTCATTCCATGTCTGTGGGACTGGTCTTTCTAAAGGAGAAAGATTTTTCTTTAGAACAGACAGCAGGCAAGTTACAGAAACACTGAAATTAAAAAAATATTGCACAAGGTATTAACTGAATCAAAGCAGCCTACAGACAAGGCAGTATCTTTATGTTACTATTCAATCATAGTCAATTTTCCATAGCAGAAGATTGACCATAAATGAGATACCACACAAGTATCTACAGGGAGAATCTTCTTTGTCATAAAAAGATGAATTATCCTGGAAGTTGCTTTGCTTTTTCACCCAAAGGTCTCCCACAAACACCTGAAGGAGAAGATTAGTTGTGCAGTGAAAGTGGCACTCTCTGCCCCAGCACAGCTGTGGGCACCAGCCTGCCAAGGCAACTTACATTGGGTCACTGCAGATCCAGGGTACACAAAGGGGCTTGGAAATGATTTATCACAAGCAGCCTGAGAAGGCTGGAGGGAAAGGGAATTTTAGTTTAGCAAAGTTCACATGTTTCAACATTTCTGAGTTAATAAAGTGGAATGACAAATGTCAAGAGCAGCTCTTGGAGCATGAGTTATTTCTGGGCACCCAATGCACACAGCAATTAAGCAAGAAGAAATTTAAGCTATTACAGCTTGGATGGGAATGACTTAAAGCTAAAGCCTTATGAGCATCTCTGCACACCAGTGAGTGGCAAAGTGTATGTCCAGAAATCTCGTCAGGAATAAAGAAAGTGTGGTAATGTGTTTCCTTAATAAACAACAATATTTTAATGGATGACCACAATTTCAACGATAATAATAAAAAATTTATTGTTTAAATAAGGTAAATATGGCCTTAGTTGAGAAATAAAGAGAGAATGGAGTGAATGGTGCTTTTTTATTTTTACATATTGTTGCAGCCTTAGAGGAGAAATTAAAGTATAAAAAGAATTGGATAACCAAAACCACTTCCTACTTTTCCTAAATCTGTTCAAATTCACAAGGTTAAACATGCTTTCTAAACTCTTTTTTCCAAATCTGACACACAGAGAAAAATGCATTATGTTAGATACAGAACAGTTCAGATATCCACCTCTAAGAAGGTCTCTGGATTCGAGATCAAGTACATCTGTACTACTGTAAGTTGCCACGGTATTGTATGACCAGACCAGGTTTATGGTACACAATGGCCCAAGGCAGCAGCTGAACAACAGGATCCCCTTCCTTTTCAGAGCAGGCGAAGGTAAAGCAAAGCAAGACATTTTATCCCACCACGGTGCCTCCACATAGGGCTTTTGGGAAACGGATGTTTCATTTTTCAGTAACAGTCTGTCCCAATCCCAGTAAAGAGCCCAAACGGAGCTCGTGGTACCTTTGTACCGGGAAACTCCCTGCAGACACAGCATTTCATAGCACTTTTAGCCTTCTCCAATGTGCAGTGAGTCAGAGAGCTGATGGAAGCACTGCTTCCCTCCAAAGAAACAGCCAATGAACCCACCCAGCTGGGTGACCATCCCCAGGCCGTACACAGCTGTTGTGACCTCACTGTGCATGATTGTAATTTCTTGTCTACCCTCCTAATTCTTTTATTAGGAACCTACCTCGTGCCATATTCATATCCATCCCATTGGTGACATTTGTGTACACGTTCACCAACATTGCATATTTCACTGCCATGTCACCCCAAGAGCTCTTGTCCTCCAACGCTGTGGCGGTAGTAAGTAAACCATTCCCTGCATGTCTAAAATACACTTTGATTTCAGTACTGTGCTTTGCAGTGTATTTCAGTTTCTCTGCCTTCTGTTGCTTTAGACATTTGGTGAAAAGTTACTGGGCTATTTTTCCTGGGTTATGCCAGTCTCAGTGGCTCTATCTACATTTGGAGGAATAAATGGATACCTTTTTACCTCATCAAGGTTAGATGGAGTACAATTTTATGAACATTATCTAATTTGGGGAGGGGCTGTTTTAATTGCATTTGCTAAAGAAATGCTAGCTAGACATTTTGGATGTTGTAGAGCATGAGGTTGTTGTTGGGTGTGTTGGATACAATCAGTTATGAATTATTCTGTTTCAAATTAGCAAAAGTAATATTAAATCATGAAATTTCTTGCAAATTAATCCTCATGAGTTATTGAAAGTGTTTGCAGATGTGGAATAACTCACAGTAAGATCCAAACACAGCTTTCGCATAAAACCAAAGTAATTTTTTATCAATAAAGTTCCAGTAGCTCCCAGCTAAACTGTGCTTTGCTCAGTTTTGGGGCCTGGTGCTGTACTCAGTCACAGGCATTTTCATGCCCATGCTGGAAAATCACCTTTCAAGCAAGATACGTTGCATGGAAACTGCTGATAGTTGGGCCAGAATCTGTAAAGTCTGTAAGATTGCAATCAATAAAGCCTGTTTATAATAATTGACCTGTCTGAATTTAATTTAAAAGTTATAAAGTTTTTTTGAGGAAACTGCTCAAGTACCTTGGGAAAGTTATTTATCACAGCACTTTCATGGGTATGATATGCAACAAATCGAAGAGCATATGTAACAGGGTATACACTTAAAAGTGAAATGCTAAGGCATGTTAAACCTTATCCAAAACCTTTTGACACTGTAAATACCCACACAACCTGCAGAGTATTCATCCCTCACTGGGTAAAGAGACAACGCTGGCCAGCAGAGAGTCCTTAGAGGTATTTCGGCATCTCAGAGCAGGTTTTTCCCAGGTGACTTTAGCTGTTGAAGGCCTTGTATACTGAAGGGCTTAGTTTAAATACCTTTCCCCAGGGTTCACAGTCTCTAGTTGTCTCAGCAGTGGCAGCCACAGCTCCCTTCCATGAGAAGACCAAAGCAGGTGGTTGAGATAAGAGGTGTTATATGACTAGGGACTGGAGAGGCTGTTGTATACCCAGTGGATTCATCATTACTCTTCTTATTTCCAGGTTATGTTTCTCTGGTGCTCGAGAAGGCCATTTGCCAAGTTTGCTTGCCATGATCCACGTCAAGCACTGCACACCCATTCCTGCCCTTCTTGTCTGCGTAAGTGCTACTATCCCTCCTCTGTCACCATGTAACCTGCTTTTAGAAACACTAAATCACAGAGAAAAGAGCTGGGAAAACACTTGAGTGGTGGTTTTACCCCAGAAGAGGAGCAGTGGGTCAGCCTGAATTGCAGCTGGTAGGTCCCAGCTGAGCAGCTCCTACTGCCCCAGAGAGAAGCAGCCTTCAGCCTCAGAAATAATTCCTCCTTCTCCCAATCCCCTGACACCTGAAGGGTTTCCCTCATAACCTGCGTTGCAGTGTAAGCTCATTAACTCTTGTCCTGCAGCAAGAGGTAGGGACTGGCTTTTGAAACAGAGATACTTCATTTAAGAAAAGACGAGCTCCTTAGAGCAACTTTGCCTGCTTCCCACAAGCATTTGGAAATCTCCATGGTCACTGCTAATCCCACTCAGACAAGGCTGCTTTAGGTCCTGCCACCAAAGCCAGAGTTATGGTGGGTCCCAAGGAAAGGACAAAATGCTCCTATAATTACTTTCAACAACCAAGACATCTTGTGAGGGGTGATCACGCAGTTCTCTGAGGGCCACAGGTATTTCTTTCACAGGCCAAAAAATTAAGTAGGGACAATGATTACAGTGGCCCTGAGTAATGTGTCTGCCGAATGGTACATCAGGCAGACAACAGGTCACCTGCAAAGATCAGACACCAACGGGCCAGCTGTTAGGAGTGTCAGGGGCTGGTCCAGTTGCTGATGTGCTCCCATGGGAAAAAGATTCCCCTCACTTTTTAGACAAATTTCCACAGTAGTAATGACTTAGGGAAGTTATTATTTGAAACAAAGAGCTTCATATGCTTTTATCGACAGTGAAACTAGAATGTGTGATGGGTTTTACAGCAGCATAGAGGATGATTAAGAAGAAAATGATTCGCACTGCTGCTGTACAAGGCTGTAGGGCCCAAGCAAAGGAATTCCCCAAAGGGCATTTGCTTGAAATCTTGGCTGTATCAATGGCTGCCAACTGCAGATTTGCCATTGATATCAAAACCACGAGGGGTTGACCCCAGATGCACTAGAAAGATGCATGTTTACATGTCTCCCAGCTCTAACAGCAACCCTGGCACAATATACCCATACAAACTTCACTGAATAAGCCTCCTCCTCATTCCCCTTTTATGACAAAATATGCATCTTGCTTAGGTTTTACAGCATTCCTGGGGCTTAGTGCCCCATCACAAACATCTTGCCTACTGCCCACTGAAGGTTTGGGGTAAACTGCCCTGGGCACCCATCATGGAATCCTGTGTTCCGCTGGGGGCCATGAGGCAGAACTCCTTGGTCCTTAAAAACACATCAGCTGAAACAACACACAGAGTCTCAGAGGCTGTTTCTCTGTGGAACAGCACCAACAAGAGCAAGCTGCCTGTCGAGCTGACTGATCCATGCCACGCCATCCCCCTTGAATCACAGTGCAAATCACAGAACAAGCATGGCATATCAATTCATCATTTGAAGGTGTTTTAATCCAGCTCAGTGCACATCAAACGCAGCTCGGAAATATTTATCTCTTAAGAAAGATAATAATAGTATAGTGTAGGCAGCTACAACAGCAAACAGGGCTACACGTTAGGCAAACCTAATTGATACATCAGATTCTTTTTCTCTTCCATTGAATCACACCTAGATCTCTGCATGGAGAGGTTTGTTTGTTCATGGAGAACAGCTATTTCAACACTACCAGTGAGACCTTTATTTTTACTGATTTACTATTTTACTTCCAAAAATCAAAGGGCCAAGCTAAATGTAAAATAAACAGACTTGGGTTTTTTTGCAAGACGGTGGGGAGTAGCTGGCCCTCCTGCCAGCCATGTGGCTATGGCCAGGCCATCGGGAGGGCAGCACCCCCTCTTCAGCCATGAGCCACTGGGGATGACACCCGCACTGTGAGCAGATCTGACACATCAGTGTCACCTACACATGGAATCTTGCCACTCTGAGCGACATCACTGCAAAGCCCACCAGTGGCAGTAGAGAGGTGTACACACATATGACACAGTGCACACTTCAGGGGAGAGCAGCAACCATGTTATATATCAGCGATATGAGATGGTGTCCAATTTTAAACCCATTTTGTGGTGAAACTGTTCAAGGTGTTGAAATCCCCCTGCCAAGCCTGCAAGGCTTTGAATAGGGGAACAGAGGGACTAATGGGGCATTCGGTTGTGGTGGTGCTTAATTCCTGGTGCTGGAGGTGCAGAAACCTTCCCTCCTGGAAGGAATTTACTATCGAAATGGCTGATTAAGAAAAAAGGGACAAAAGCAAAAAGGGAGCCCAGATAAACACAGACTAAAATCTTGAGCACTCTCTGGAGGAATTTGGATATTTAGTTTCCCTCCGGCTCTGGGCCCCAACAGAGTGTTCACTGGACTGCTATTTGGTGCAGGTGAGTGCTGAGCTCCTGTGGTACCAAAGAGCAGGGTGGGGGGCTTGAGGAGCAGCACCCTGGCCCCCAAGTCAGCTCTCCTGGCTCTACAGTATTGATGGCTTTTTGCTGGTTGTAAAATCACAAGATAGACACACTTAGGTGATAAAAAGGGTTACCTTTATAAGGATCCTTAGGTGCACAACTGGCTAGGTGGAAAGTGCTGAAGATGCACACATAATATAAAATGCATACAATTTTTATATGTTTAGCAAATTAGCATAATTGACAAGAATCCCCAATTAGAGACATAAACAATAAGGAACAAAACTTTTTAATTAAAATGTGTCTTGGAGAGCTAGTTTCAACCGTGTCTTCCAGATAATCTAACCTTGGACCCCACCTTGGAGCCACTGGGAATTTATTTTGTCTTTCTGTCTAATAGAGTAGGTAAAAAGCTAGCTACAAATACTGTAATAGGCTGCAGCGCTACAAATGTATGTGTAAAGAATATAGAGAATATATAAAAGCAAAAAAGGTGAAAATCAATTCGATATCAGTATTAGGCAGATGTAGAGTTCAAAAAAGCAAGCAAAAGCTTGGGAATTTCCACCATCCATCTGCCAGTTTCCAAACATTAGTAATGCTCAAAAGATTGATGATACTGATCAGCTGTGACATGAGCCAGCAGCAGAAAGGACAAACCTCAAATTCTTTATAATATACAGAGCACCTGCAACAACATAGTGCCTGAAACACAACATGTTATGTCTAAGAAATCCTTTCACCTGGAGTCCTCACCATAACATTCAATAGCTTTTAAAACACTTAACAGAAATAGGTGGAGTGGGAACTTTGCCAACCTTCCCAGCCCTGCCTGCCTAGCCACGGGCAGCAGAGATACCTATGCCAGCACCCCAGGGTATTTATAAACAGACCCTCTAGTCTCTGACTTCAGCATGCCCCAAATCACCCAAAATACCCATTTAGCCCCAGCCCTGGTGGCACAGCTTGGGGATAAGGCACAGAGCCACAGGAGGCAGCACAATCCCAGCAGGTGCCATAAACAAAAGGGTTTTTAATGCTTTAATGGGAATTTTGCTTGGTTTTGTTTTTTTTAAGCTATCTTTTCTAGTAATGGCTCAAGAAGGCTATGCTCCTCTCTTTGCAGTGTTTGGCCACACTTATCATCATGCTTGTTGGAGACACATACACGCTAATCAACTACGTGTCATTTATTAACTACCTCTGCTATGGAGTGACAATTATAGGCCTGATTGTTTTACGCTGGAAGAAACCCAAAATCTTCAGACCTATCAAGGTGACACTGTTAAAGCTAAATTTCTTGGTTGCAATAGTGATGCAAAGGGTGGGATGGGAACACCTCCCAAACCATGTCCCAAAGTGCCATTAGTGCAAAAGATCACACAGGCAGATCCCTTGTGAACTTGTTGGGATGGGCAGAGAGGACAACAGCAGTAGAGGGAAGGGGGACACAACTTACGGGGGGCCTGAAGCCTGCACTGCCTGCAGCCCACCACAACCAGTCAGCCACTGCTCTTGCTCTGCACAGCCGTGCTCTGCTCTGCTTTCTCCTGGTAGGTGAACCTCCTCATCCCCATCACTTATCTGGCGTTTTGGGCATTTCTGCTGATCTTCAGCTTATACTCTGAGCCGATCGTCTGTGGGGTTGGACTAATTATCATTTTAACCGGAGTGCCAGTGTTTTTCCTTGGAGTCTACTGGAGAAATAAACCAAAGTGTGTAAATAGGCTGATAGGTAAGCCAGCACTATATGCCTTGCTGCCCTCCCTGCTTAAACTCTGACACACTGGCACCAAAACAGCCAGGAAACTGCCTGTATGAGACCAGCCACCACTCTCAGCCACTGGCAGCGCCTGGGCACGAAGTTGCCAGGCAGTGCTTTCCTTTGGGCAAATGTTTTGCTCACTGCTGGGTACGTTTGCCTCCTCTCATGCCTCTGTGCCCATCCACTCAGCTTGCTCACAGCAGCCTGTCCTGTGGCAAATACACCAGGGTGTCACTTGATGCACATGGAGACCAAATGAGCAATCACAAAGGGACCGAGGAGTTTCTCACCCTTGCCCTGCCTTCTCCCTCTGTTCCACCAGCATGTCATGTCACACAAGCCCTGTGTGACATGATGAACTATCTCATACTCAAAAGTTTCTTACAAAGCCTTACATTATCCCTCATATAAAATTAAAACTGCAAATAAGTCTTTTATGTTTTGGTTGTGTTTGATTTTTAATCACTTTGCTCCAAAGTGAGGACTTTCAAACAAGCACACTGCAGCCCTCTGCTCTGACTGGAGGGTTTCCATCAGCTGCAGTGGGCTCTGCTGCCAGCAGCTCCCCAAGGCCAGTGGTCACTGCAGCTGGGCTGACACAGTGCCAGGAGGGCTGGCAGTCATCCCATCCCATCCCATCCCATCCCATCCCATCCCATCCCATCCCATCCCATCCCATCCCAATCCTGACAGCCTGCCATGGGCAGCACTGGCAGCTCTGTGAGGGGCTGGGGAAAGGTATTCCTAAAGCTGTTCAATCTTAACCTGCCCCTGCTTCACAAACACTCTTTGATCACTGAGCTGGAGCTGAGAAGGGTTGGAAGGGGCAGTCAGTGGGGCAGCAGGGCTGTGCAGCCTCCTTCCCATGTGGCACCGCTCCAGCATCATATATTTGTTTAGAAGAGCTCAAGCATCCCCATTAACCACCCATTAACCACTGGCCATTTGCTCCTTGCAGAGTCCATGACGTGCTGGGGGCAGAAGCTGTGTTTTGTGGTGTACCCTCAGTGTGGAAGTGCCGAGGAGGAGGCCTCCCCGGCCCACCCTTGGCAGCCGGTGAGCGGGACAGCAGTGAGGAAATAACAGCGTGGCCTTTGAGGCTGAAGTGGCTTCTTGTTTACATGCTGATTTTTGAAAAAAGTTTTTCTGGAAAAAAAAAATGGTTTTAGAGCTCCAATAGTGAAGCCCATAAAATGAGCTATACCCTTTATGGCCTCTGTAGCTTTTAGTTATTCCCTAAGAAAAAAAAAAAAGAAGAAGAAAAAAAAGAAAAGAAATAAAGTGTAAAATAAGGTGCTGGTTGGGGTTTTTTCTGACAGCATTCTTGCTCAGCAGGGGAAAGCAGCACAGACATAGCTCTGGAATATTGATTTTAGTCACCACGAGGGTCCACCAGAGACATACAAATTTAGGCATTTCAAAACTAGGGCAGTTCCCAACACAAAATCGAAGTACAGAAATCAAGAGAAAGCAAGGAGACTTCTTGCTGCCCCTGGGTGGGGTGAATGCCCACATAACATGAGGCATCAAAGTTACAATCCAAGGGATCACCCCTTCACAGAGCTGGAGGAGCACAGCATCTCCATCCCAGCTCCAAAGACCAGCGCAGCTGGGGCAGGGTGACTGCACTGAGCACGGACCGCAGAGTAAAAGCTACAGCACCAACAATCATCTGGACAGTTCCAGCATCATTTTGTGACACAGAAAAAAGATACAGAAGTAGTGATCTAAATCTCAAGTATCTCAGTTTTGAAGCATTGTTGTAAAGGTGGAGGGGGGTTCCTGCATCCCAGATGGGACAGGGCTCACTGCAGCACCCAGAACTCCTGCGTGAAGCTCAGCAGGATCCAGGTGCCAGCTGGGGAGGATGGAGACATGGAGAGGTTTGCAGTGGGATCAGCAGTGGGAACTCAAAGGAAACATGGGAAAGGAGCCTGATGTTCCTCCTGTCTATTGAGGTGTCAGGTGGTGCCACGTTGCTTCAGAGACCAATTCCCCATTTCAGCTGTGCTCAACCAAGTAACGAGCCTAAATTACTCACACATCAGATGCTCCTTAGAAAGTGTTTTGCATATTTTATTTGTGCCATGCACTAGGAAAAAAATCTCATTTGTGCACTTAATTAATATATGGAGATTTGCTGCTGTAGCAATATGGCCACTTTTACAACAGGGAATCTTCTGAAAATGCAAAATGTGAGAACAGCTCTGAGCTACTATTCTTTCACGGTTTTTGAAAACAAAAACTATGACATTCAGTAGCCTTGGTAACAGCCATCTGAGTGTAATTTAAAAATATCTTTCTATGGTCCTGGCACAAAAATTACGGATTCGTTATCTCTTAGTTAATTATTCAGAAATACTTTTGTTTTTAAATAATAATAATAGTAATATCTATATATTAAAATTCTATTCATCTCTCTCCAAAATTTCAGATGGTAGACACTAAAAAGGAACACAGCTTACATTCTTCTCTTTGTATAAAGCTGTTAACTATAAGAGATCAAAATATATATTTAGCTAGAAAAAAAGGTGTGGTTTTATGTGTATATATGCACACATGTAAAGAAAGATACCACATTTGAAATAATAGTATGAATATACAGTTTGCTAATGGAAATCATAAATATTCAGCTTGCTTTAACAAAAAAAAAAATCAGAGCAAAAATCTCTGTGGCTAAGCAGCACCTGAACTTTAAATAATGTCAGAGGCTCTCATGGCTAAGTCTCCTTTTCCATAGCTCAAAATCCACTTTCTGTGGTATAATTCCAACAGATTAACTCCTTCAATACCTTTATTAGCTAGTGGGAAAACTAAATGTATTACAGCATCAGCAATACTGATTGCTTTCAGAACTGCTAAGTTTTGGCGTGGGTTTATTTTTGTTTGTTTAAAAAATTAAGGTAAGGAAATGAGCTAGCATGGAAAATTTGCAGCTCTTGAGACAAGTCTGTATGGTAATGAGAAAGGTAGTAATAATAGTAATAGTAGTAATGCTGCAACAGCTACCAAGGCTTTTCCTGGCTGTTGTATAAGGAAATCAAAAGCAAAATTAAAGAACAAATTCCTCTTAATTGTCAATTGAGTTTGGCTCAAATTTTCCCTGATTATACTCACACGCTTTAAAAGTAATAACATTTGGCCTTAAATCAGAAGGCTCAATTTAGAACAGCATTATTTACTAGACTTCATCTTTGAATTAGACACCAATCCCCAAAAAGTGTTCCACAATGTTTCATTTTTAGGAACAGCTTCATCTCTGCTCACAGTGTCACATACAATAAAGGCTTTGCAAATGTTAGTGCCTAACGTGTAAAATTTCTACCCATAGAAATCAATGTACAAAATTAGAAAGATAAATTCATATGCTAAATGAAATTTAGCAGCACACAATCCATATAAAAGAGATTTTTCCTAAAGACAAAGCAACTAGCTTCAAAGGAGACATAATTACTAGAATTTTAAAGCCCACTGAACAAAAGAAAAACCTTGAAACAGCTGACAATATCAGCATGTTGAGAATATTGTGATACTTGATACAGAGAAGCAAGTTGTTTCCAACAGAAAGGAGTTTAAATAAAACTTGAATAGCAGCACAGTACCACATAAGCCTATAAATTATGTGCTATTATATTTATGTAGCATAAAATATTAGAGGCTGTAATGCAGAAAAATACTCCGGGGAGTATCACCTGTAAGTCAGCCTACAGAAAAGTCAATAAAAAAAGGATTGGATTATTCTTATCTGATTTTCACAGTATTGAAAAAGCAGCAACAGATATGTCATCACTGCTAAATGCTTTGCAAGACAGAAGCGGAGAAGATAAAATTCCAGGAGTCGAGTGGGCACTGTTGGGAAGCAGGAGAATGAGGCAGAGGTACTTCTGCTGGCTTGGCTACCCTCAAGCATTTTCAAAAACTTGATAAAGGAATCAATTTTTTCCATTCACATTAGTACATAAACCAGAAAAGTTTGATCTCAGAAGGGTCAAGGGAAGAGACTCACAGAATCACAGAATATTTTGAGTTGGAAGGGACCCACAAGGAACATCGAATCCAGCTCTTAAGAAGTTGACCCATATGGGGACTGAACCTTGGGTTCAGCACCATGCTGTTTCAGTTCAAAGCTTTCCTCCAACTCAAGAAGGACAGATGAGTCCCTGTGTATGTAAATACATTTGACTTGGAAGCATCTTTACAAAACATGTATCCAAAAATACGCAGAAAAGATTTCATTAGCCATGCTCCATCACTTCTGAAAGCACAAGCCCTGATGCAGCCATCGACCTTGAGACAGGGGCTGGAGGCCCCAGGGGAGCAGCACATTTGTCTGGCGAGGTGCTGTGGTGGGTTGGGAGCCCAGGACAGAGCCTCTGCCACAGCCCACCTCCAAACAAGCTAATGCTGTGAGAGAAACGTGCTGGAGAGCTGAAGTTAAACAAAATAATTCATCTTCAAAGGAAAGACACTAACCAACCAACCAACCAGCCCCCAGCAGACATGCTGTCCCACACTTCATATTCAGAAGCCTTTGTCAAGGTACTTCTCACGTTTCACTTATTGTTAATTTGTTAAACCTTGGGAAAAAAAATTTGGTTTCCAGCCCCTTTGTACCAAGAACCAAATCAGAAATTGTTAGCAGTTACTCAGCTGCTGAGGAGTTCTATGAGAGATATTGAAAGAAAAATAAAGGGTAAACTTTGCTTAGAATTTGTCTTTTCCTAAAGCTTTAGAGTTCAGACAGTTGCAAACCAAACTCTGGTTTTTAAACCTCTTCTCCTTGGTCCTTGACACCTCTCAACAGTGCTCTATCTTCAAATAGAAACTTCTGCACTTGGACAAATGAAAAAGGAAAATCCAAGAAAAAGGATTAGAAAGTGAGAAGATGCTGAGAGGCCAAAACCAAATTTGTCTTAGAGTCTTACAGTAAGACACAGCGATAGAAGGAAGATCCAGAAGGCATCATAAAGCAGGGAACACATAGAATGAAATAAAAAACCACATAGGATAAAATGTAAATCACCACCACTCACCTCAGTCTTGGTAACCATTTAATCCCTGTAGCCAAGATCACAAGAAACAGAATCTGAAAAGGGAAAAATGGCTCACTGAACTGTTTGCTAGGGTGACAAATGACAAAGGACAGGACACGAGGTGTGCTGCCTGCAAGGTTCAGGTTCAGACAGATATTTGTACTGGATTTTAAATCCTAGCACCTGCCTGGGAGATTAAAACTCAATTTCTGGCCAAGTCCAAAAATCTTAAATAAGCAAAAGCAGTTTTTCCTCTCAAAGAAAGGGTCTGATTAAAAAGTACCAAATTCCCTCCAGGCTTGCCCCTTGGTTTGTTTTAAGACATATCTATTGTACTGCACAGGCTGTCAAAAGACTTGCAAACACTCAGGTATCATTTATTACTCTATTTCCATTTCATGGGTTATTCTCATTTCAGCCTCACCTCAGGGTATGGTTTGAAACATTAGTGCTCCTGCCACTGCCACTGTAGCTGAATGAGCATTTCATGACAAAGCAAAGCGAAGCAAAGCAAACCAAAGCAAACATTTCCTGCTAGGCTAGAAGGTATTATCCCTCTGCATCCAGCTGTGTCCTTCCATCCTTCATGGCTACAGATAAATCTGGGATCACCATGAAGTCTGTCCAGTTCTCTTCAATACAAATAAAGACTTCCAAGTCTGCAGAACACTGTCAACACAAAGTAACTCAGCCTTCACCTTCTTCTGAAAAAGAGCAAGACAGAGCCAGCAGTACCTCAAAGAGACAGGGAAGGAGAAGCATCACCATCAGCATCAGCAAAACAAGCACTGGCCTCAGGAATGGGAGAGGCAGTACTTCAGAAACTGTGTTTTTAACTACCCTAATAGTCATACACTTCAGGGCTTCTTTTTTTTCAGTTGGGATATATCCATACATACATTTTAAAGGCAGCTGTATACAACAGTGAATTGCTAGTGCCAAGATTTCACATGTACTATTTAAAAAGTGATATCCTTTCCACTAGCTTCAGCCAGAAAAGATAGCAGATGATAAAAAACCCCCAAAGGTACAAAACCAAACCAAAACACACCCCCTCCCCTTCACATTCATGTCAACACATGGAGTCATGGGTTGGCACGTAAGAGTCAGAGTCAAACAAAGACTGTGGGAGTACAATTTAGGAATCCTCGAGCTTTGGTGTTAAGAGTGATGGTCAGAAACCCACAGGCTCTGGGCACATGAAATTTTATTAAAAATTAAGAGATCCAAAGCAAGGCAAGGTACGATGATGCCAGCATCTTTCTTGCTTAGTGTCTTGCTCAGTCCAGGAAGCAGTAGTAGATACTGGTAAACACAACACCATACCTGAACCATATGCCTGTACACACGCTATGGTAAAATGTTGTAACTAAATTAATATATACAACAAATTAAAAACAAACAAAAAAGTCACAAAGCAGAGAACAGAAATAGAGAACAAGTACGTTTAGGGGATGTTGCAGAGTAATAGACAAGTTGGAAGGTACCAGAATTCCTAACAGAAATATTCCCTGCTTTAATAGCAGCAGAGAAAAATATTAAGGGAATCACTTTTCCCCTTTATGCTGCCTATGAGCTTGCATTCTTTTTAAACCAGTAAGTATTCTTCTCTATTCAGAGAGATTTTTGGAAGGGAGGTTTTTTGGAAGGAGGTTTTTTTTTTGCTTGTTTGGACAGAGGAGCTGTGTATCTTAAAAAACCAAAGCCAAACAAACAAACAATTTGCTTCCGGTCTACAAAAATCTTTAGAGTGCAGAAAAGCATTATTAAAGTAACAAAATATTTAACAAATTTACTAGCTGATTAACTTAAGGTTGTATAGTCTTTAAAGTGTTGCATTTCCACTTTCTTCCTTTTTTCTAATTTTAAGAAGTTCTGAATACAAGGAGGCAGTTTATATGAATCAGAACCAAGGTACCTTCAAGGATGATTGATTCCCTGTTTAATACTTACAAGAGATGGAGGAAGGGCAGACATTACACTAAAGCAGACTTTATGATTTATCCAGGTATTGACATTCCAGGGCACTGCACTGCACCTCTTTGTGCTCAGAGTGCAAACATAGAGATTTCTTTTGTAAAACTAACAGTGAACTTACGGCTCTTCCCTTGCAGGGGGTGAGCTAGGAGAGAAAACTGCCCTGCAGAATACAGAAGTCAGTGCTTACAAAGAGCACCAGGCTTGTATTTCTCATTGATGCAGTGCTGTATAGTCCAGTCATGAGGGTTGTGAACACTTCTGTATGCTTCAACATCAAATTTTCATTAACCTGGACTTGTTTTAAAGTTTCTCAAAGTAAAACTTTCCCAGTGAAATTTTCACTGCGTTACCAAATGCATCAGTATACAAAATATGTATGATACATGTAAGAAATTATGTGAAGTTACACATCTTAAAGTAGTGTTAGCTGTTCAGGGTTGTTCCCAAAATATAGCAGTACTCCAGAGTACATATTTCAACTTTATGAGCCTTATAATGGTGATGGTTTAAGGCATGGCATGATTAGCATTATTTTATTACAGAAATATTTTTCTGTAACAGAAATAAATACACATGTATTTCTAAGGTCCTTCCATATCCACACAATATAAAACTTTAATCTTTCTCCTAACTATACGTAACTATCTTACACATACAAGTCTATGTATTTTAAATTACCTTTAGACAAAAAAAAAAAAAAAAAAAAAAAAAAGACACTAAAACCTGTAGCCTTTGATGCAAACAACTACTCTGGAGTGCAATGACTACAGTACATGGCCTTGCAAAGGTGGAATGTACCCAAAATGTTTACAAATGCTATGAAAGGAAGATCTCTTTCAAAACTACATTTTCTTTGATGAAATGAGTTCTGATCACAGAAGAACTTGGAAAAAATGACTGAGCAGTATTTATTTAACGCAACTACAACTCTTGTTATGCATTTTGCAACAAGCCCTTCCTGGTATTAATGCCCTTAAAGAATTTGAATCTTCTAACTCTGGAATGCACAGTATGAAACCAGTTTGCAACAGAAAAGGAAAAAAAAAAATCACTTCTATTTAATTCTTCCATATTACATTTTAGTAGGCCAAAGTTCCTTGTTCTTTTCAAGGCACTCCCCCAAAGGGAGTCCTAGTGAAAGATCCAGGGCTAAATATAACCCATTTAAAGGAAAAAATCTTTGACACTTTGA
The DNA here is from genome assembly GCF_000691975.1 of Corvus brachyrhynchos. Lineage (NCBI taxonomy): Eukaryota > Metazoa > Chordata > Aves > Passeriformes > Corvidae > Corvus > Corvus brachyrhynchos. The sequence goes on along the minus strand of NW_008238401.1, from coordinate 277,810 downwards.
TGTAAATTTAACTGCTCACTGCAGAAGCCTGTTTGCCTTTACAGCCAGGAAAGTCCTGTGGGCAGCAGAGCTCAGGCCTGCAGATGTCAAAGACCCCAATTTCACAAGTTCAGTTAATAACTCTGGACAACCTGAATTCCTACAACAACAAACAGGTTTTGGAGCACTCAAATGTTTACAGAGCAGCAGCATCAATTTCCTTGTTAACTCCTTTATAAAGCATTTTTATTTGTCACTGTGTCATGGGGGAATTGAAGCAGAGCTCTTGTTAGAGTAGCAAGAGTCTGGCCACCACCCCAGCCATCACAACAGGACCAAGCTATCACACAGCAGAGTTCTGTCATTCTGCAGGAACTCCTCTTCTGCAATGCCACCTTCTTAAAGGTAAATAACTTGCCTACTTTTACTTACACTCTAAAAAACCAAAAAGGCACCAGTTTACATTTAAGTGTGTACAATCCACACAGTGTCAGCTTTGAAAACGGCACTGATCTATTTCAGCTCTTCAAAGAAAAAAAAGCAAATAAAAATAAAAAAATCAAAATAACATCCTCTAAAAATAAAAGATAAATAAAATTCCTGGCTTATACATCTGCACTTACGTAGCAGATTTACAAGCAAACTTGTGAGACAGATTTTATTTCAAAATAAAACCGAAGTCTGATCCTGACCAAGTGCTCAGTGCTTCCCAGTGCAGCCCCCAGGAGCTGTAAAGCCTCAAGTGTCCTTCAGGCACCCTCAAAGTGGTATCAGCATAGAGTCCCTGGAAACACGAGGAGAGGAAAAAGAGGGTAGAGAAGGAGGAAATAATTCTGCAACACTCACAACATCACTATGAAGAAAATGCAACACATGACAATGTAAAAAAGAAATATTGCTGCAACTAGAATTCAATGCACTCCACTTACACTGAACACTGCTATACTCTCATTACAAAGCTTTAGTAGCTAAAACACCTGGTTTCATTCTGAGTATACAATACAGAAACTTCGGATTTAGTGGATGCTTCAAGGTACACATGGCCATCAAAACATTTCTGAAGGGATCAAAAGAAGTGAGCAGTTTCTATAAAGGGGAAGCTACAGGGGATTTTAATTCCTCCTACATATTTGTAATTAAAATTATTAAATTTTATTTAAATTATTATGCCTAAAAAGACAACAATGTTACTTGTTGTCAGTTAGTACTCAGAATTACAATGACCGGTGTCTGCCCCAGGTTCCAACAGAGTTCTCTAGTTCAGGAAGACCAATGAAAGGCAAAGAAACACTGAATGCAGAGTGAGTAAAAAGTACAGAAAAACTACCAGAGGATGGAGATGCCTCCAAACTGCAGTGACACATTCCTGTTCTCCTAGCCCCTGACATCACATAGTGGCCTACTTCTGCCCCACTGGAGTTTCAGGAATAGCAACGGTGACATAAACTTGTCCTATTTAGTCTTGTACTGCACTCACTGTGGAATTAAAGCACACTCGTTTGAAGAGAGAAAGTTGGGAGCACAAATATACCACCTATCATCAAAGTGCATTGAAGTAACAATGAAGTTATAAAATTTACATGGACAAACCAGAAATTTTTATTAGCAAACAAGTAAAGATTCATCATCACTGGTATTGTTTTCGGAGAGGGAAGTAGATGACTGTAACATTGGCACTTCCACAGAATGGCAACAAGCCGCATGAACATCCAAAGGCTCCTCCTGGTATGAGTTAGGGCAACAGTGGTTTTGTCCATCCACTTGGATATGAACATTCATAGGGCTGTCTGGATAACCAGACTCCCACTTTTTTAAGGGTAATCTACATGGATCTTCACTCAGTGGATGACTTCCACTTAAACTATTGTCCTCTGGGACGGTCCTCCTGGATACTGACCCACCATGGATCGTTTCTGTAACACTTTCAGATAAAGGATCTCTGAAAGCCTTTCCTGTATCTACTTTACTGGACTGCTTAAGCTCTCTGTCAGAGTCAGCATTTAAGGATTTATCAGTGTATCCAGCCTCAGGCTCTGCATGTGCTGCTGTGCAAGTATTTGGGTGTAAGATGTTGGAAGGCGATGGCTCTGTAATTTCAGTCTCTGGCTGCACGCTGCTACATCCAGCTTCCTGTGGGCCCCTGGCTTGGCCATTTGCCTCTAAACTAGGTCCTTCTGGGGAAGGTGCAGGACTCCGAACAGTCCCATCAGCACTGCTGATGATTCCATCACCCAGTGTAGTCTGTGAGGTGCGGGCAGGAGTCAGGAGTGGGATCTGTCCTCTCACCCGAGGTCTGTGAAAGAGTCTGTTCCAGAGCCTGCCCAAGCGCCGCCGAGATGAGCTCCGTCTTGACGAGTGTCGTCTCATCTGCCTCCTCATGGCTGTTCGAATGTTCTGCAGCACAGAAGCCTGTAACACAGAGGTTACTAGCATTTCACACATACTCAAAAGACTTCTAAACCCCATTCTCCCCAGGAATATCTCCACTTTACCACAATACTCAGACTTGATACCTGTGCTTCCTTGTTAAATGCGTATTTTCTAACAAAATATTTGAGAACACCAAAGACAGCTCTGCCTGTACCAGAAGACTCTCACAGATTCATAGAATGGTTTGGCTTGCAAGGGACCTTAAAGATCATCTAATTCCAAATTCCCTGCTGTGAACACCTCCCACTAGATCAGGTTGGTCAATGCCCCATTCAACCTGGCCTTGAACACTGCCAGGGAAGGGCAGCCACAACTTCCGTCCCTTACAGTGTTTCCTTTATGAGTTTAAGCTCTACTTGTCTACCCAGGAAGTTAATTTTCCACTGGAGTAGCAAACTACAAGTGCATTATCACACTAGGAACTATACCTCAGCTGAATACTTCTGACAGGGTACAAGAGCTTTTGAGTACTCAGCAATGAAATAGAATGACATAATGGCTTGCCACTGTAATTTATCTGTAAATGAAAAACAATCATTTTGGAAAATCAAGAATTTTCCAAAAATACTGCTAGAGACTTTCTTATCATTTCAGGTGCATTTACAGTTTCAGCTTGAAAAGACTTTCTTTTTCTATTTACTTTCTGACCTTTCTCTCTGACTTTATTCATTCTGTCTTGACATACAGCAAAAGTGCTTATCTCACTGCTGTTCCCCAACAAATACATTTAATGCATTCAAAACTACCCATAGCACCTGAGGAACTGTGGGTATACACAGTTTTACATTACTTCAATATAATTAGCACAGCCACGGAAATACACTTCCAGATAGATTTTATCTAATTTATAGTAGTTTGGCAGCTGAAATATTCATTAGCACTTGTGTCTGCATACTTGTGATGCATTGTATACGGGGAAGTCTTCAACTGGGGGAATAAGTCCTTGTGCAATCAGCTGTCCATAGGAAGGTGGAGCTTCCCGCCGCACAAACTCTGCTTCCAGTCGCGTCATCTGAGTCTCAAATGCTCTGGAAACAGAACCAGAGAGAAAACATGGAAGAGAAGGAACAGTTTATCCTGCCTCCCTGACATTAATGAGCACTGCCATTAATGAGCACTGCCAATGAGCTCGCACTAGGAGTAAAACCACAAACCTTCCACTAAGCTCCATGAAAATCTTACCAGGAAGCTAAAACAAACAAAAGGACTAAGAGTACAGGGTATAAATATGAATGAATCAAACCAGCAAACTCTCTAGTGCAGTCTCAGGCTGGACACTGTGGCAACCGAATTTTTTCCCCCCAGCCAGTAGCTGTTGTGCCAGTAACAGCAGTAACTTCTTCAGCAAGGGCCCAAAGGTTTTTTTTTTTTGAAAAGATTTTTAAGACTCCATTAAGAATTGGAAACAATCACACAACAGGGGCAGCTTGCAGTTGCAGAGAGGTTTGGCAGTCCTGACAGAACAGAGGCACTGAGATTCACACCTTAGCAACAGCAGTTCTTTTGCAGGTTCTTAATCATGCAGATTTGATCAGGAGAGAATGTAAAGCACACTGTTTAAAACAGTGTCAGCAGCATAGCACAGAGCTGGTGCACATGACAAGAGATGGGAACCAGAAAGTCCCTTATGACTGTCTCCTACAAAGCAGAACCCCACTTGCACATACATGTAACACACAGGCAAAGAAACACACACACTACACCTAAAATGAGGCTTATAGGACCAGGGTAAAGGAGCACAGGCTATACCATGGACAGCTCCCACTCAGAAGAGGCCCCACCATAGCAGGACATCGCTTTTAGCAGAACTAAGAACTAGCGTATTTGGGGAGGGGTGAAAGGTTATTCAATTCAGATTCAGTGAAGACTTCACTGTAGCAGTTCAGCATTCAGTTTTTGGCAGGGGCAAGGGGTTTGTAGCAAGGGGAGGAGAAGGAAAAGGAAACTGCTCAAGACAGATTAGGTTAGATACAGATTCTGCCATGCCGCACAATAAACATGTATTTCTCACACATCACAGATATTCCACTACTCCCAGAAATCTTCTCTAAGCCTAATGCAGTGACTACTATTTAGCTGTCATCAAGTCCTTGGATTTGATTTCACAGTATTTTGCAAATTCTCTGGTTAAGAATCAACTTTTTCTTCCTTTAAACAAAACAGAAAAAATCACCACAGCTATGAAAACATCAACAAAGCAAGACACTTAACCTGTATTCCCTGGTCCTCAGAGAATATAATTTAAATGCACAACCCAGTGCTATCACTAGCAGCAAGCCACACACGAGACTCCCAATCAGAGCAGCTGTGATGACCTTCCTGGGAACGATCACCAGGCAGTTATGTTCATCACTTCCATCCTGGCAGTCTTCTTGGCCATCACAGCGCCAAGTCTCAAAGATGCACAGATTTGTCCCACAATGGAAGTTTCCTGGCTGGCAAGTAAAGCAGTTTTTTTCATCTGAGCCATCTGGACAGTTCTTCTGGTTATTACAGCGGTCAAGTATTGAGTAACAAAGCCCACTGTTTCCTTCACATGGGTATTCGTTCTTCTGGCAAGCAGGACAATTCTCCTCATCCTTGCCATTTGGACAATGCCACCAGCCATCACAATGCTGCTTATCCGTGAAACACTCCTCATCACTTCCACAAGGGTGTTCCCAAGGAAGGCAATAGCCTTTCACCTGATATGTTGCATTGAATCCATGGCCAGTGCTCTTGGAGCGGGCATGATACGAGACAGTGAGTTGGCCCTTTGATGACTCCACGCTCACTGAATGCCTATTGTTGTGGTGCGAAAACGTCTGCATTAATTTATCACCTCTCTCTCCAATGCCATCATACACCTTTACATAGTCATTGTAGCCTAACTGCAAATCGAGCTGCAACAGAACATGCCGATTATCCTGTGTGTCCACATACCATGTGCAACGAAGGTCTGATCTGCTGTGATCAGCACGGAATAAGTCTGGGGAAGCAAAAGATCCGTAAAAATTACCCAGCCTTTTGCCACAGGAAAGGTCAGGACAATTATCTTCATCCGAACCATCACCACAGTCTTTAACCGAATTACATCTCAGCTCGTTCATCAAACATTTGGTGGAGTGGGCTGCGCTGCACTGAAACATTCCTGAGGGACAGATGCTGGATGGAGGGTCTGTTGGAGGGACAGTGCAATTTTTCTCATCTGAGTTATCACCACACTCATCCATGGAATTACACTTCCAAGTACTGGGAATACACTTCCCATTTGCACAATGGAATTCATCTGACTGGCACACAGACTGACCTATCTTTCCTGCGAAAGAGAACAAGGAGAAAAAAATCAGTATCAAAATTTTCAGAACTATCTGATATAACTTTTCCACATCTACTAGCCTGCATGTCATAAGTCAATCAGTCAGGTCAGTACATTTCAGGAAGACTGTTAAAAACCCACATGCAAATAATATCAGTGTTACCACACCAATACTTTATAGTCATCAATGGCCCAAGACACCTGTCAAAAAAAAAGTACTACTGTCTTCCAAGTTTTGCCAGAGTGAGTATAAAGTGAAGCCAACAAAACCATAAGATTTTACCTCTAATATAAGAAAGGCGAAATCCCTGAGCCTGTCCTGAGCTTGATGCATCTGAGTGAAAAAATATCCACACATGGTCCCTTGCAGAGATGAAAGATGGAGGTATGGAAGATCCACACACTTTGTACTCCTCCCTCTTGGAAGATGGGCCAATCATCAACCAGTCTACTGCACACTTCTGAGAGTCTTCCAAATCAAAGTTCTTAAAACTGTTAAGAACAAAAGAAAGCACAAGTTACAAAGAGGACATGTATCTGGAACAAAGCCTAACAGAGAAAGAACAGACTCTAACAGCTGACTTTCTGCACCAAGCAGTGCTGACATAAAGATATCACATTCAAAGATAATGAAACATCTACCTTCTATATACTACTTTGAGTATACAGAAACAAAGCACATCCCCCAATTTGGAAAAGCACCCATCTCACAAGCACAAACATCACACCAAAATAGCTCCAAAAGCGAAAGAATGATTCCTCTTTTACTCACTCCTTAAATAAAACTGCTTCCTAAAATACATATATGAGGAAAAGCAAAATTCCAGAAGGTACAGAAGGTAGATTAATTTCAGCAGTCAGTTCCAACCGTAAAAGCTATGAAACTAGGGATGTCAGGGGTGACTAGTGTCTTGGCAAAAGAACAATAGGAAGCAGTACAAAGTACCCTAAAGGACTAAGTATGAGAGACAGAAATCCACTCTTCGAGCCATGGATGGGCAAGGAGAGAACAAGAGAATAAGGGTGGAAATGGAACCTAAAATCTAACACCATTATCTTTTAATTCAAAGATTAAAATATTCCCCTTCTGGGAGTGCAAATGCAGAGCAAATAAGACTATAACCTTTTACAGTCAAACTTCTAGCCCTTCTGCTGACACAAGCCCAGTGATGATTCAATAGTAGCTTATCTGGTACAAAGAGGTGCCCTGACTGTTTGCAGAACACTGAACACAACCAGATTATACTCCCTAACCTGTGGCTCAGAAACCATATGTGGTATTTGTTCTCTGATGAAACAGATAGCATTTGTATTCAGCAATCTGCAATGACAATAGCAGATTGCAGACTGCACAGAAAAGCATACTCATTAGGAAAAAAGCACACTTAGAAATGAATTTTCGTCCTCTTTTATGTAACTCAGCTACACCAAATTGATGTGGTAGAAGTTTGTGCATGCTCCATGCAGATATCTAGACAGAATTTTCAGAAAGGCAGAAAAGCTGCTGTGAGATACAGATCTCCTTCCATAAAGGCTTTTTCATAAACAAATTCTTTGAAAAAGATAAATGGAAAGATAATTTTCTGATATCAATGTGAATTTACAAAAGGCTGTCAATGCCTGCCAGATCTTGACCTTTGAAGCTGAAAGGGAAAGAACAGTAACTATGTAAACTTGCTAATTCATTTAAGCAGGAGACTCAGCCTAGCCACAGCTGTAGGTTCTGCCAAACACATTGGCTTAATAACTCTCAAAAAAAAAATTTATCAGCAAGAGCATGAGAAGTAAGAGAGCACTGAAAGTGCTAAGTTAAAATAGAAATTTAGAGATGACAAACAACATATGTGCAAGGACAATCCACCCAGAAATATCTCCTTCCTCTTCTAACTCTTCCTCTCCCACCAACCTCTGTGTGTCTTCCCAGTTGTGAAGAAATATTCCCACAGCACTTAATTCTTCACTATAAGCAATCTCACCAAGCTTCTGAAACCAGCATATTTTGCAAGGAAGTTTTAGGTAACTGTGCAGCCAAAATAAAAATATTTAAGTACTCAGTCATTCAAAGATAAACTAGAGTATTTCTGTTACAGGTGTTACGCATAAAATGTTTTAATGACCAAGAAAGCGAACAGCCACTGCATCGTGAAGAGGAATTATCCAAAGCATCAGGGAAGCTATAGGTACTCACATAAAGTTTGTTTGTTACATGAGATGTGAGCATCACAGATGGCTACCACATCATTGTTCTCTTTAACTCATTTTGGCACCACACATCATGTAGAGTTTCTATCATCTACTTGGAGGATTGTTAATAGGATTTTTTTAATGAAACCTTTTGGACTAAGTGTTAGAAATACCTATCTTCCCAACAACAAAAGTTTTTAAGAAAATCTAAGTCACTAAATCAAGAAATGGAAACACAAAACTGGGAAGGATGGGGGGCTAGAAATTACTAGAAAAACTTCTGTTTGTGTGATACAAACAAGTTCATTTACTAAATCTTTTGATCGTTTACTTACGTAATTATTTTAGATGTACCAGGATCAACCTTAAAGAGGAAAACAAATTGTTCTCCTATCTCACCCAGTTCCCACCATGCCAACTGGGTCCCACAGCCACTCGTTTTCCCCCCTCTGGTGAAAAGAGCTACTTTTGTCTATCAAGTAAATGATTCAGCCATAGTGTGGTTACACAAGACAGACTGCACAAATCCAGGAGAGAATTTGCCTATGCAATAAGCTGCCTATAACCTACTTTAAAATGCATTTCTTTCTAGAAAGAAAAGAAAAATATTTAACACTTTTAAAGATTCACACAAAGGAGGAGTACAGAAAAGTCAGCTACATGCACATACCTTGTTTACAAACTCCTTTGCAGATGACAGCAATACATCTCAAGAGCCTGCATTCATGTATAATTAATATCTTTTACTTGAACCTTGAAGATCTGGTATTGTACATTGCTAATAAACAGCTTTTTTTGGTTGTGGAAGAGGAATAACCTTTAGTTTCAGCTTCCAATGCAGAAGACCAGGCATACAGAAGATAACTGATTTTCCTGAGTGTCAGTTGTGGATCTCAGATTCAGAGCAGAATCCCACACTTCCCCACTAACAAATCCAAACTTTGGCCACAGAGTACAAGGGTCATGAGGCAGAACAGACTTGCAAGGAAGCACCTCATTCAACAGACTCCCTGAGAGCACCGTGCCTCTCGGAGATACACAAGCTACTGAAAAAAATGCCTTGGTATTCAAAAAGGGCAGTACAGAACATTCACAAGAGCAAACTCTTTTACAAAAACAAACATCTTAATCCCAAGTGCCTAGGAGTTTCAAACACAATTTCTCTCAAATATGTTCTAGTTCCAACATGAAATTTTATATGTAATAGATATACCACAGCAGTTACAAAGTTTCTTCTGCTAAGGGCCAAAGCAAAGTCAAAGCAATTATGTTCCACCTTATGCAAATTAATCAACAGATGTATTTTCAACAAATTTTCCTTTGATTAAGGCATTGCCAGTCTATTTCAGAACCCTTTTAAGTTATATTGCCTCTACTAGAAGCAAATTTTTCCTCATTTACGTTGATGGTGATTTTACACAAGACCAAAAGCATTATATACTTGAACAAGCCCTCACCATAAAAAACAGTACCTTGCAAAGAAATATGAAAACAATATGGAATACATATGTTTGCACTTTAAAGTATATAAAATTTGGCTTCACTTTATAACGCATTTATGACAACAAGGTTTTGTGTCAGAAGTTTCTGCCATACTACTCTGACAAGTAGCCAACTGATTTATTTTAGCCAAGAGTCCCAAATACTGCACTCAGCCTCTACTACTTCACTTCTTTCTTCATCTGTAATTAGATCTAGAGCTGCTCTGTTACAGTCCTCTGAAGAATAATTTAATCCTGCTACCCACAAAACATTTATTTATTCAGCTGAGCTTTCTCAAACTGGAATGCAAATTTTTCTATCAAAAGGATTAGTCCAGTGGTTGAATGTGTATTGGTATACAGTGGAAATACAGGACAAAGACTTGTGCTTGTACTGCTTGTAGGACTATACAGACATTGTATGGTCTTTGGAGAAGTACTGAAGTCTGTAGTTACTGTTCTTGAGGGAAGTCTCAGACCCTTTGTATCAAAAAGCTACATCATTTTTTGTGACTTAAACAAAAAAACAGGAGCCATACAGAGAGTACTTATGTATAACATCATCCATATCTCATGCAGCACCAGTCAGTACTGCAGTATTTTTAAACATCTTGGGCAGGGAAGCACAGGATTTGAGAGGAAAACCAGAAGACAGGTCTGCTCAGTCACTAATCTTCTCCAGAAAAGCCCTCCAACAGTTCTGAAGCACAGGAACATGGACCCAAAGGTCCATCCTACCATGCAAGCTGTAGTGCACAGTGGCGCTAAACTCCAGCCCTGGCACTCCTCAACTACAGCCTTCCCCCCTGTACCCCACCTGCTCCACACATCTCCCTCCACCCAAGAGCTTCACTTCTAGGGCAATGCTCCCCTGCTTTGGTATCGTGGCACTTGGTGATAAAGGGAAGGAGAACCTGGCTTTCCTCCAGGTTTTTTTTCCTCTCCAGAACCAGAGCACACAGCCTAGTTCACAGGGCAGGGAAAGGAAAAGCAGTCAAACATTGGTATTTCAAGTACTAGAACTACAGTGTTAACAAAATACAACACCCACCACAGAACATCCTTTAAAATGGTCTGGCCCTTAGGCTGTTCTCACTGCTACCTGTGGATCTCCAAAACAATACAGGAGTATAGAAGGAGACTGGTGTACAGTATCAAAATTATTGGACCAAATTTTGCAGGTTTTGTCTCTCCTGAAAGATGCTATTGTCTTGTTCTTGGAATGCCTCTTCCATATTTTTATAGAAAAGTACAACAATAGCCTATTAAACATTGAAAGTATTCAGAATCTGAGGATCAGAACAACTCAGTGCGAACTGAGAAATGCAGCACTAAATCTTGTTTTTACTGAATTCTGCAGAAATCAGTAAATGAATCTGATTATTTTTTCAGTGGCATGATACTGAAAAAGAGGTTACCTCCAACAGTGAGCAGAACTCCAGGAGTTTACAGAAAATTACAGGGTTGGTCGTATATATCAGCTCTCGCCTATGTACTCACATGAAATAACAGCCTACAATGGTATCTTCCTGTTAACTGACAAGTATTTTTATGTTGCTGGAAAGTACTTCATTAAACCAGATTATCATAAACACACATTAACAGTCTATATGTATGAGAAAAATGTGCTTCCTGCAAAACTAATGCTTAGCAGAGCTTAGGTTTTTTCCATCTGCACTGAAAGGAACAGCAGCAGCTAGGAAAAAAAGTACTTCTATAAATAATGTAGGGAATTCTCTACAACCCTTTCAGTAATTTAGGCACGAGGGACTACAGATTAAAGAAAAAGAAAGCTTTCTTAGTAACTGGAAAAGGACACACATGGGATGCAAAATCTGAATGAAAGCAATTAGTAAATAAATAAAAAAGTAAATGTCCAATTTGGCCCTCTAAACTCATTTTAAAAATTGGAAATAAATATTATGGATAGGTCAGTAGAGCACAGTCCCAAAATAAAATCAACCAGCCAATTAAGTAAGAAAAGTTACTTCTATTTGCCAGCTTCACAGGAAGTGTAGACTGAACAACTGATGACTTAACTGGCTCATTAAAAACTTCTGCTTAACCACTGAAGCAAAAGGATCTAAGTCAGGAAAGCCCTATTCTCCTCCCAGCTCCCAAGCACCAGCTAAACTGCATAAACTTAGGCAAGAGACACTGAGACTGTTTCTTCAAAAGCTGAGCAAGTAAATGGCTATTATGAGGCTTTTTCCAATTAATGTCAAATTCTGAAACACTACGAGTTTGGTAAATAGACTATGAAGCAGTCCCTTTAACTCTTCACACAATTACAGACCAGCAAGCATACATGAACAGACCTCAATTTTATGCAGAAATTGAAACTCAAATGGTACCTGACAACTTCTTTTTCCAAAGCCAGTGTCATGAATCACTGAAGTAAAAGCCAATGAAGGTGATCCCCTCACCTCAATTAGTAAGAGACAGCTTGAGTGGGTCACTAAGTAGATCGCTTTTCAATACTCCTATCTTGAATTCTGAATATGGAGAACATCTTACTCTCAATCCCCTAAATTCCAATAATAAAATAATAAATTTATACTCTACCTACACCAGGGTTAGTTACAACCATCAGCAGTTGCTGATGCAGTTTTTTTAGCAACTGCTAAACAAAAATTTTTTCGTCTTTTTCTCAGATATGAGGAAACATAAACCTATAAAGCCTGTAAACGATGGTACAAAGGCAGTTACTGCATATGACATCTTTATCTGATCTTACATGATTTTATGTAATCCTCCGTGGAAAAAAAGCATAAAAATGGAGAAAATGGGTGGAAAAATCAGGTAGTTTCCAAAACAATAACTAGCAACTGAATTTCCTGAATTACCTGAATTTAAAGAGACATAACATACTCCTGGAAAACAGTGGCTACAGACTTGCTCCCAGAACATTCCATCAGACACACTAACTTGAAAGAAAGTATTGAAGTGCGCATATAGAGTGGTATAAGCACAAAGAACATACACTTCCTGTTCACGGGAAAGCTCCCTCAAGGATTTCTAAAAAGTAAACTATAAAGCAAAACAATAAGCATGGAAATGTGAGGATATGAAGAAAATCAATATACACGAAAGACAGACATTAAGACATAGCTTCTAAAGGACACGGCCATAGAAGCCAGCATCTTACATCCACATGTAGATCTGGTCACTGTTCTACTGAAAGCTGATGAAAAACAGGTTTATAAAAAATAACGACCAAGTGCAAACAGTTTAGAAATAAAAAATACTTTCAATTGCAATTTTATCCCTTAATGACTCCTGCTGTATCTCATTATATATATCTCTCACATAACGCTGCTGTCTTATTGTCAATGAGAATTCAAGATCAAAGGAAGTGGACACTGTGTAAAACAACACAAAGGAGATGGGCTTTTTTGAAACCTTTAAAAATCCAGATGTTAGCACAAGAACTGTTAGAATTTCCTAGGAAAATTTTAAAAGGTACTCTTATACCCTTACCAACACACTGTTAGAATAAGAAGCATATCCAACTGGTAAGCAGAAAACGGGTTTGCATTTGAAACCTCTTAGCCTAGGCAAGTCAGCTCCTTCTTTTACATCCTTTGCATTACAAGGGCAACAGCCTTGTAAAGAAATCCCCAGATGCTGTAACATTTTGCATTTCATACACTGGAGTGAGTCATTCCAAGTACATTTATAGTCAGAAACATAACACCACAACACTAGTCCCTGGGATGTAAACACATAGTTTCTATTGTTTGCATGTGCAGAGGAAGGCAGGATATGGCTGTGTATTCAGTGATAGAAAACAAACCCATTAAGAAGAAATTTTTCAAGTCATATTGCTGTGCATACATCTAAACTGTACACACATTATTACCAGTTTCCACACCTCACATTCCTTTACTTCTTTAGCCTCTGTTACACTCATACTTGCAGAGGAGAGTCCTAATTCTAACTGGAGCTCTGAGACATTTTCATAGCATAATTATTTCATAGCAGCATTATTCTCTAGAGTCAAGTCCTGTGTCTCATTTGCATGCCTTCTCAGTTTCCAACAATCTCTGCTTTGAAACAAATTCCCCAAGACTCATGTAATGTAATGGGGTTTAAAAGCGTGTTTCTATTTATGAATTTCAAATGCTGGCAGGTATTTACTTCATTACTTTTGGTGAGTAGTTCCTGTTTTGAACTACAGATGGTGAAGCCTTCCTCTTGTTCTATCTGTGGCAGATTTGTTTTCAATTTCTGAGCATCTGCAGTTGAAGAGGTTTTGCAGTCCTTTTAAGCAGCTGAGCAAAGAATGAACAGATGGTGTCAAATAGTACTAAACCCTCCCAAAAAACTTCTCTTAGGTTTTATTTTTAAGTAAGAAATTCTTGGTTCATGAAGGATTCTACCATTAGCCCAGAGAAATTAAGCACGTTCAAAGTATGATCATATTAAACCCTAAACATTCTTAACAAACCATTTGCAATATATTTTAGTCTTTATTGAACAGCATTTTTCTAGAATCGAGCTGAAATTGTACCACAAATGCTAACTATTGTTTGATTTGTTGAAAAAATTATTAAGCAGAAAAGCATGTGTCTTTTGGCAAACAAGTAACAATAAGCAATAATTATCTTCAACTGTCTATTAAACATAGCACCATTTCAAGATGTTAGTGAAAATACCATTTTTTCTCTAAGAATTTTACATACCACTGAGGCTGTTGCAGGTTTTATAACCTTCACCTAATCCTATTTATAAGCAATGAAAGAAAATGGGACTATTTAATGTGAGTAAATATATTGCTGTTTCCCACTCTCTCATCTGTCAGAGGTATATGACATCTCATACAGGCACTGTGAAGATAAATACATTAAAAGACTGCAAGTGACTTGTATAATAATGGATGTCAGAAGTAGCCTACAGAAACAAGACACAGTGAAGCATTTTTAAAAAGAGAGAGGTGCCCAACCTGCAGCCATGTTCCAGTGCAACCAATTTCAGTTTTCTTCAATCATCCAGTAGCTCTGAAGAGAGCCTCACATTGGTGTATCAGGTAAGAACTCATGTTTTGTTTTATTTCAGCACAGCAATCCTTTAGCTCCACAAATATCAAACCATACCTAATTGTTATCATGTCTCCATGATCTCCTTGAATGTACCAGCTGCAGTTTACAGCTGGAGGATAGTTCGATGGCCAAGAAGGACTATAGATGACTCCCCGTCTCTCTGTGTGCTGTTCCAGTTCTCCACTGCAAGCAGCTGTTAATAAGGGGAGAAAAATAATATTGTTAATGCTTTGCCTAATCAACAATTCATATTAGCTTCAAGAGATTTCATCAGTTTCTGGAGACTGCAGACATATGAGAGTCAACAGTTTTATCCTCTTACCGGTTTCTTCCCTGCCCTGTTTTTTAATCAGGACACCCACACCAAGTGTAGGTAAGCATAACCTGCATTTCAATGCAGGACCAATCGATAATCTTGTATGAATCTACCACAGGCCACAATCAATATTACTGCATGGATCTGCCAAGAGAATGTAAGACAGAAATCCTTCTTACCAGCTTCCCAAAGCCTAGGTAGGTCACCCAGCAAGTAAAGAAGATCCATATTAACTGTAAAGTAGCTAGTAGTTCATATTGTTGTAACATGTTCCTGGACACGTTGTTTATTCTCTTAACCATATGACAGACCTGAAGAGTTTTTAAGGCTTAAAAAAATACCACCACCCACCACACTCCCGCCCCTCCCACAAAAATGTAAACTGGAGTCCAATGTTAAATATTTTCATTGAACATTAGTAAATTCCTTCTGAACTCACATAGATGGGAAAAATTTTCAAGAGAG
This sequence comes from Corvus brachyrhynchos, assembly GCF_000691975.1. Taxonomy (NCBI): domain Eukaryota; kingdom Metazoa; phylum Chordata; class Aves; order Passeriformes; family Corvidae; genus Corvus; species Corvus brachyrhynchos. The sequence goes on along the minus strand of NW_008238401.1, from coordinate 262,615 downwards.
AGAAAGGAGCAAACAAGGCCAAATAAAGCTCAGCATTTTCAAAGCACATTTAGTTCTTCCTATGGAAAACAGCGGGCTAAACCAAATACTACTAATTCGTAATTAAACAATTCAAAAATGAAAATTAAATGTTCCAAGGACAAGTTGAAAAGCTGTTCTGATAGGAAAATGTACTCTTAGCAGACTACAAGAGGGAAGATTCTCTGTAATGCAATAGCTATTCTAAACATTCTCCAAAAATATTATTTAAACTATTTTCAAAACAAATTACTATCTAGAGCATGACTTGTGGACTGCAGCTGATTATCCCAGTTTCTGACAGAAGCTTACATTCTTGTAGCTGAAAAACGCAGCAAGGGAAAGAAAAAGTTGCCTATACCTTGTCGCCTCATACACATATGCATCCAAATACATAAATGAGATATTTATGATATTGCTTGAAAACAAGCCACGTAAATACATCATTTTCAATTCCCAGTCAAGATCAGATTTAGCTGCACTGGAGGGATGGAAGGAAGGAGCACCAGCAAAGCTACTTGGCTGCAGTCAAGTCAGGTGGCACGGCTGCCTGCAGAGCTCCTGGTTGGGGCTGGGCTGCAGCACGTCCCCTCCAGGAAACCTAGGCCTGGCACTATTCTGTTTGTTCACAGTAAGCACTTTTGAAGTGAGAGCCACAGGAATACAAAAAGCATGAAGCGAGTAACTTACCTGAGGCAAAACATAAAAATGCTATTATTTTTACTCTCCAAGTACAGCATTCCACTGAAATACATGCATATAACTCCTACTAGTTTCAAAGGCCACAAAAACATACAGAATACTTAAATACATGAAAACATCTGTTTCCAAACAAATATTTTGCAGTAATGCAGTTACAAAAACAGGAACACTTTTGTTATCACATTTCTAAAACCAGAGCGGCTCCATGCTAGATGCTGGAAAATACTGAGATCCAGTTGCAATTACAGAATTATAAAAGCAAATTTAAGATCCACAAGACATTCCAACTCTAGTTCTCAGTTTCTTTAGGCCTATAAATGTGATCCTTCGTATACTTGTTACTGCATCAACGTATCACAGCAGCAAAAGAGGACCAAGAGCTAGCAAACACAAAAAGGAGCTGGAAAGGCTGCATTTCTTAACTGCCAGGTTAGTAACACTTCAAAATGGGAAGGAAACAGAATGCACAAAGTGAAAGAACAAATACACCAGACAGCACTATCCAGAGGCTTCCAGTAACACCTGTGCAAATATTTCTGCTGCCCTTGCAGCAAATAATGTTCTGGATTAATATCCCTTATTCATAGTGTTTGCAATAGAACAGAATCAAAATTACGCAAAACTTATTTAGTTCCATTCTGAGGAAGTCCCATTGACAGGCTGATGGCTCTGCATGATGACTTCCATTCACACATTCACCAGTGTAGTTAGTGGAGCTATTTTTCTCCCAAGTACTTGTTTCTCAGTTTTAGGAAGTAATTACAAAGACTCTGAGCAATAGTTACTTAAGTATCCCAGCTTTTTTGAAGTAATATCACTGCATTTTTTCTTCTGGAATAATGTGCAGTTTCCTAATGTACACGATCAGCTGTAACATCTGTTGGGGTTTTAGGAGTTCTCCTTCTGTTTTCTTTTTCTGTTAAAGAATTTTCCCCATACATGTTGCCAGGGGGACAAATTACTGGGTGCTTAAGAAAAACAAAAGACCTGGCCACAGGAGCAGGGGTGCATCTGGCTACTCTCTTTTACCTGGGCTTGTGGGCTGTGAGTTCCTGGCATTTGGACGTAGAGAGAGGCTGGAAGGAATTCGTCAGCTCTGGAGACTTCTGCTTTTTTGGCTGCCTTCCTTCCTTCTACCAGAGAAACCCCGGGATCCCAAGCTCGCCTTCCCTGCCCCGCTGGGAACCGGGCTGCAGCCGCCCTGCCCCCACCGTTGCTTTGAGCCTTCACTACTCTGTAGCCCCGCACGTCCTGCCTGCCGAGACCTCCGGGAGGTTCCACTGCAGCTCCGGAGTTTGGATACATCTCGTCTGACCCCTGGGC
>NW_008238401.1:259149-260468 GCF_000691975.1 Corvus brachyrhynchos | reverse complement strand
CCTGACAGCCGAGAAGGCTGGGACTGGGTTTGTGATTGTTTGCTGTTACTGCCATAGTTATTGCTGTTTGTTTGCCTTGTTTTATATATAACAGTAAAGAACTGTTATTCCTATTCCTCATATCTTTGCCTGAAAGCCCCTTAATTTCAAAATTATAATAATTCGGAGGGAAGGGGGTTGCAATATTTTTTTCTTCTGTTTCAAGGGAGACTCCTGCCTTCCTTGGCAGACACCTGTCTTTCAAACCAAGACAGATCTTGGCACCCAACCGTGGGGCCTGAGGGCATTAAGAGAGAGAGGTGAAAAAGGAATAACAGTTCCTGGATAACTTAATTTTGTGTGCTGGATATAGGAACCTTGCTAGGCAGCACTATGTGGTCTAGTTTACCCTGGTTTGGGTGGCAGGTGGTCGTGGCCATATTCTTCCCCTTTGCAGCTCCTTACCTAAACATGGGTCCTCTGACTAAGGCTACCATTGCTGTTATCCAGTTTGCACTACGGGTTGAGAAGATGAGGAATTCATGGGCTTTTAACTTCCTCCAGAATGGATAAAGGGCACGTGGATAAAGGGCTGTCACACACTAAGTGCGTGTTTTTGGGGTTATGTTAAAAATGGTACCTTCTGTGAGGAAATGACACCAGGGGAAGTTTTCTCCCAACCCCTCAACCAGTTCTTTGGGCCCACGCCACCAACTTTTGAAGGGTATTCCTCTGGATACTAACCAACTGGTGCTGATAGGCCTACTCTATTTAGCACTCATTGATAAGTTGAGATTGACTTGGACACAGACACCAGCCCCAGAGACTAGAGATCCAGCCCCAGAGCCTGATCCTGCCCCAGAACCTGACACGGCCCCAGACACTAGAGATACAGCCCCAGAGCTTAACACAGCCCCAGACACTAGCGACCCTGCCCCACAGCCTGATACTGCCCAACAGCCCACCCCAGAAATGAACCACCCAGATTTAGTGGGGGCACTGGTGAAGGAGGTGCACAAGATGCGCCAGGTGCTGAGGGAATACACCTCCTCAGCTAGTGGGAAACCCTCTCCCTGCCCCAAAGGGGGAGAGTCCGATGGTGCAGCAGTGGAACCCATGGATGCTACAACCATCCAGCAGCAGTCGCCCCTGTGCAAAGGAGGAAGTGTAAGACCAAATCAGTATGACCAGTTAATGATGATGGGCAGCCAGGGCCCTCACAACCAGCAGGAGAGCCAGAGCCAAAAAACATCACTGAGGCCCTGTCGTACGACAGTCTCCGTGGTATATGAAAAGACATTCTGCGAAGGGGGTGTGAGCCTTATACAACCTGGCTGCTT
>NW_008238401.1:258237-259019 GCF_000691975.1 Corvus brachyrhynchos | reverse complement strand
AGTGTGAGAGAAAGGTTCATTCACAAAGAAAGAATGCAGGAGTACCATCATAGAATGCAGTGGAAGACACTCGAGGAAGGGATCCAACAGCTAAGAGAAGTGGCAGTATTAGAGGTACTCTTTGGGAAGGATGGACAGCATGATAATGACCCCAATAAGGTCAGGTGTCCAGGACAGATGATGTGGAACTTGGCAAAGCTAGGGCCACCGCAATACACCACCTTCGCTGCAACAATTAATGCCAAGGACAACCGAGAAACAGTGAGTTCCGTCGCCAACAAGCTCAGAAATTATGACAGTATGGTCAGTGGCCCACTGAAAGCTCATGTCTCTGCCGTGGTTAAGGACCTCAAAGAGTAATTTAAAGAAGAGATTAGGGGGATGAGGGAGGAGATGAGGAAGGTCAGTGCGGCACCAGTGCAAGTCACAGGCCCCCAAGTCAGAGCCCGCTGTCCCCCTGCTAGAGAGAGAGAGGGTACACCCCACGAGCTGAGCTGTGGTTTTTCCTGTGTGAGCATGGGGAAGACATGAGAAGGTGGGATGGGAAACCCACCTCTGTCCTGGCAGCACGGGAGGCACTAACCGAGGGGGTTCCGCTAAGGTGAAGGTAGCCTCAGCCTCCCGTGACCGAGCTGCCAGGCATTACAGAAGGGAGGATGATATGTCAGATCCCCTTGAAGGTACCTCGAGGATGTACGCCCAGGGAAAGAATGATAACCAGGGCTAGAGGGGCCCTGCCTCTAGCCAGGAAGAGGCACGGGAGAACCGGGTTTTCTGGACAG
>NW_008238401.1:257841-258110 GCF_000691975.1 Corvus brachyrhynchos | reverse complement strand
ACCTCGAGCATGTACGCCCAGGGAAAGAATGATAACCAGGGCTAGAGGGGCCCTGCCTCTAGCCAGGAAGAGGCACGGGAGAACCGGGTTTTCTGGACAGTGTGGATTCGATGGCCTGGCACATCAGAGCCACAAAAATATGATGCATTGGTTGATACTGGGGCACAGTCTACCCTAATGCCATCAGGACATGCATGGCTGGGGTGACAGAGGGATCGCAGCAGTTGACCCTGTAGGAAGCTGGGGGGAGCCTGACTGGCCAAAGAATC
>NW_008238401.1:254686-255028 GCF_000691975.1 Corvus brachyrhynchos | reverse complement strand
GTGATGCATGTATTTATATGGTTAAAAGGGTTAAGTTTCATGTAACATGTTAGTATGGGAAAAAATTCGGGGTGGATAATGTTGGGGTTTTAAGAGGTCTAGTTTTTTTTTCTGTTAAAAGAATTTTCCTCCATTCTGTTACTAAGACGATAAATCGCTGGGTGCTTAAGAGAAAACAAAAGACCTGGCTACTCCTTTTGTTTCACCTGGGTGTGTGGTCAGTTCACTCTCGAGGAGAGAGAGGCTGCTGCTTCTTTTTTCAGCCGCTTTTCTTTCTGCTGGAAACAACACCGGGATCCCAAAGCCGCCTTCCCTGCCCCGCTGGAGGCTGGGCCGCGCGGG
>NW_008238401.1:250799-254278 GCF_000691975.1 Corvus brachyrhynchos | reverse complement strand
CTCGCTCCGGAGCGCCCCCTGCAGCCGCGGGGGAACCATCGCACCTGCCCTGCTCACCGGGAGCCGCCAGCGCCCCTGCCGGCTGCGAGCGGAACTGCACCCGAGGGGAAAGGGCCTGACAGCCGAGAAGGCTGGCACTGGGTTTGTGATTGTTTGCTGTTACTGCCAGAGTTATTGCTGTTTGTTTGACTGGTTATACACATATAGATATATAACAGTAAAGAACTGTTATTCCTATTTCCCACATCTTTGCCTAAAAGCCCTTGATTTCAAAATTATAATAATTCGGAGGGAAGGGGGTTACATCTGCCACTTCAAGGGAGGCTTCTGCCTTCCTTAGCAGACACCTGTCTTTCAAAACCAAGACACACACAAAGGCAGAATTTTATACTGTTGTGGCTTCAGTATCAATAAAAGGGTCCCACTTCCCTCCTCAGCTCCTGGCCATGAAGTCTGCAAAATCACACACATACCTAAGTCCTGTGTTATTAAGCTGGGCTTCAGCTTGACATTGTGATTCCTTAAGGAAAATAAACAAGGGCCTGTTCAAATTGCCAAAATATCTAAAGGAAAGAGAAGTTCCTAAATAGAAAGGTGCAGTCCTGCATTCCTGGATTCTGAAGGCCTTATCAGTGACAACACAGAAGAAGAGCAGTGATAACACTTTTACAACAATTCTTCTGTCTTTCCACAGCCTTTCTGCACAAACCTAGAAGAAAAGTGTAATTCCAATTAACTAAAAACTCCAAACTGCTTAAACTTCCCACATTTAGCGTTACTGAAGAAATATAAAACTACCAGTTCCTGGATTGGCAAACCAACCCACCAAAAATCTTACTGAGATGAAGAAAAGATAAATTCTAAAGACAGAAAATAATACATCTTCCACAGTTAAAAAAAAACCCAAACAACAACAAAAAACAAACAAAGAAAAAGAAAACCCCAAACTTCAAACAAATGCCAGAAGATACTGGAGTTCAGAGTTTCTATCAAGAGGGCATAAATCTTAATGAGGTTCTCTCTGCAATAATCAAATGGATTTCTTCTACTGTAAACAGCAGTAGATTCCCTCTGCCAGTTAAATATGCCACAAATAATGACAATGAAGTTCCAAAAAGTTTACATTAATAATATTACTCCTATTTTTGCGAGAGCAACTGCAATAAAACAGACATTGAGCTTCACCAAAGTACAGCACTGAGGGAATAAATTTTCAGACAACCCCAGATGAAAATAAATCCTGCAGCTTTACACTCTCCTGCACTAGGGCCTGCCCCAGTCACAAAGAACACATCCCAGCCATCTGCTCCAGGATAAAAGATGTTTTGCACTTGAAAAATTGCAACCTCCTCTCAAAACCAAATGCTTTGAAATATACATTTCCTCAAGTAGCTGTCTCAGAGCCAGCAGGAAACTCTCCCCAAGTTCTCACAATGCTCCCTCAAGGAGGGCTTGCACACATGGTTTAATGCAGATCCCTTACGCCTGTGGAAAAAGAAGACTGAAGGCTCCCCTTCACTTTATCCAGTCTCCAGCTGGCTGCTTCTGCCCCTGACCAGAAACGGCGAAGGCACAGTCCTTCAGCTGTGAGGGTTCACCTCACAGATGTGACAAAATCTGAGCTCACACTGCTCTATCAACAGGCTGACCTAGCTTTCTGCGAGCACAGGTGAGAGAAGCTACACATGGATCAGTCTTCGATGATCATTTTTATCCCCAGCTCCAGTTACACCATCAGGAAACAAGGTAACTCAAAACTGTATGAAGACAAGAAAACCTGAAGACTACAAATACCCTGAAATTTTCAGCATACTTGGAAGAAAAAAAGCCAGATGTTAGAACTCTCTTTCTAGCAAAAAAAAAAGTGTTAGAAACCAGCAGAACCAACTGGAAGAAGCTCTACATATTTTAGGCTGAGGCAGTATCACCAGTCTAAGTAAGCCACTGTGTAATTACTTAGTTTACACTTTGTAAACTCATGTATCATACACTCAACAGATGCCAAACTCCATCAAAAGCTAAACAACCATCCAGGCAGAACATACTAGGACATAAATGACACTCTGTACTTTTTCCAATGAAAGAATGGAAAATACTGTTGAAAGGAATGAAGGACTTGCCTTTACAAACAAGCTGTGGACCTGCTGGAAGATAAAACTAGTAGTGAGAGATAAAAGAAACAATGGGAAGGATTCCACTGATTGATGAATGGAAAGAAAGAGATTTGTCTTTACAAATAAACTATAGCTCTGCTGATAAATGAAGTTGGATATTGAGAGATGAAAGAAACAATGAGAAGAACCATAAATTCCATAAGAATTAAAATAAAGGGGGGTTTATACATTAGAAGAGAGTCTTAGGTATTAGACGTTTCGGGAAGTCTGCACCTCTCAAGTACCTCAGCCAATGGGGAAAGAGAGAGGGAAATGCAGCCGGGAAATTAGGATAAATAGGAGGCTGTGCCCTCCAAAAATTTGAGAGACCCCAGGGGAAATGCCCCATGGCCTCTCCCTTTATTTGAATAAAGTAACAGAACCCCTCTGTCTCCTTTTCAGACATAAACCTCTGGTGTTTGTGGATTAATTTTCCTGACACTGTGCTGCAAACATCACATGTCCTGCATGTCTTATCCACACTTCCTCCAAGCTTAATTTAAGCAGGTTACCTAATCATAAAATTACTACCTTCTCCTGATTTAAACCTTGTCTCAACCCCTAGTTTTGACTTGAACACTCAAGCTCCCATATTAATCGACCTACTGTCCTAGAATTACTTTTCTGTTTTCCCATATCCTTTCCTCCCATCTCCCTTGTTTGCGATTTTATGTTTTAATGTAAGTTGCAGCTTCTTTGGACATAAAGTACATCTACACATATGACAGTGGATTGACAATCACAAGAGGGCCCTTAATCACTAAGAGGACCCTGACTACAATATTCCCATAATGTCAGTAAGTCACAGCACTGCTAGAGAGAAGGAAATTACACAAGGTGCTGTGATTCTGGTTGAATTTCCACGCAGACATTCATGAGACATTTTTAATATTCTTGTTTTAACTTCTTCAAGAATGAGCCACTCTCCCTGACTTGATACTCCCAGGCACATTTCCTAAACACAGAGTTTTCCCCTAAACATATCAGCATGCACTATGACCTTAGCCTCAAGCTTATAATTTTTATCTACCACAGTGACAATGATGCAGTCTATAACCCCGCTGTGGTTTAAGCCCAAGTGGAGAATGAGCCCCACGCAGCCACTCTCGTCTCCCCACCCCCTCAGGTGAGAGACAAACTGCAGATTACGGGTTGAGATAACAATTTACTGGAAACAGCAACCAGATAAGAAAACAAACAGTGATGGCAACAACACTAATGACAACAGCGTGTAAGAGAGGGCGATGCCACGCAAAGCACTCACCAAGCCCAACGCGAGCGGCCCTCGCTCCGTTCGCCGCTCCTGCCCTGGGACAGGAACAGACA
>NW_008238401.1:245288-250655 GCF_000691975.1 Corvus brachyrhynchos | reverse complement strand
GGGACAGCGATCCCTGGCCTTGGCTGACACCGGGACAGCGATCCCTGGCCTTGGCTGACACCGGGACAGCGATCCCTGGCCTTGGCTGACACCGGGACAGCGATCCCTGGCCTTGGCTGACACCGGGACAGTGCTCCCTGGCCTTGGCTGACCCCGGGACAGCGATCCCTGGCCTTGGCTGACCCCGGGACAGCGATCCCTGGCCTTGGCTGACCCCGGGACAGCGATCCCTGGCCTTGGCTGACCCCGGGACAGCGATCCCTGGCCTTGGCTGACACCGGGACAGTGATCCCTGGCCTTGGCTGACACCGGGACAGCGATCCCTGGCCTTGGCTGACACTGGGACAGCGATCCCTGGCCTTGGTGACACCGGGACAGCGATCCCTGGCCTTGGCTGACACTGGGACAGCGATCCCTGGCCTTGGCTGACAGTGGGACAGCGATCCCTGGCCTTGGCTGACACTGGGACAGCGATCCCTGGCCTTGGCTGACACTGGGACAGCGATCCCTGGCCTTGGCTGGCACCAGGAAAAAGCCCAGGAAGACTTAAAAGTCCCAAACTTCTAAAGATGTCATTGGTAGTCTGTCTTAAACAAACGTCATTTAAAAAGTCTCTCTTTCATTAGAATATCTCTTTGTATGGGGAAGAAACAGTAACAGCTCAAATGAACAGTAAATACAAATAAGAAAAGTATGTCTTACCTAATGACGTAACAGCGCTTTCTATTTTCCCAGTCAGGAAGAGATTCACTGTGTAAAGACAGAAAATAATGTTCACAGAAGTTCTACTGGTACTGGGTGGCAGTCAGCAGTTAACCATTCCTAGGTGTTTGCTGGGGTGTTAGCATAAATGTATTGCAGTTTTCCAACAAGAACTTTGCTTATCGGCACAGGCAAGTCATGTAATCAATTATTATCCTTCACTACAGTGAACTAAAACAAGTCACCAGCAATCCAAGTTTAGTATCTGTGAAACATGCTACCAAAAGAAACAACTGACAATCTATTCTAAATTATCTTCCACAGGATTTATTTTAATTGAGGAACACAGAAGAACAATCACACTAAAACATTTATCATCACAGCTAGTGACTTCACCTGTTTAAATGCTGGATAACTAATGCAATTATTACTTAAATACATCTCTTCTGAATAAAGCAAGGTGACATTTACTCCTCAGGTAAATGTCACCTTGAAAATCAACTGCTAAAGCTAACATGATTGCCTTGACTAAGCAAAAGCAATGAAGTTTTCAACAAGGTCCACTACTACAATCAAAACAGGATGAGGCAATACTTGCAGTACATATCAGACTTGCAAATTAAGTTCCGAAGACTCTTCACTTTCTGAAAAATCTCCTCTCACAGTGTATACCACTAAAGTGATCTGGAAAGAGTAGTTATTGCCAAAAAAAATTTGTCATGTGTCATTGTTGCTCCAGAAGTCAGCATTAACGTGTAATTCCATATTAGTTTCCCCATACATTCTTTAAGCCACTTCTCTAAAAATTACAGCATGTTTCACTGACTGCTCTCATTTCAACTGTAATCTGTAATCTACAAAAATAGACTATTAGTAAAATGACAAATGCTTAAAAGAATTAGAAAGGTTTAAAACGTTATCAAAAACTTAACTTACAACATCCCAGCCCAAGCACTCACTCTGGCTTTGTTTTGCATGTGTTAAGTCCTAAATCTTTTAATAGGTAATCTCTTGGCAAGAATTTAGTTAAAAACATCATTAAACAATCAACAATAGGAGAAGAGAGGAAGAGAAACCGTCCCCGTTCCCAACAGTCACTTAGGAAGCAGCTGACAACACTATTTATGTCTCAGTGTGGGCCCCCATTGTCTTCTACACTGTCTAAACACATCACAAAACAATGACCCTTGCCCTGACTACCTTCTGGTATAACTCAAACCAGCACAAGAGGTACAAAAAGTACCAGACACTAAAGGGGTGGAAGCAAAAAACAATCCCTTAGCTTTCCAGTTCAGGCCCAGTCACGTTTTTCAGTCACGACAGTGCAGCAGCCCAGGCGCCTACAGCTGTCCCTCCCAACTTATGTCTGGCTATCCACAATTTGGATTTTCTCCTTCCTGAAGCCAGAACTTTTTGCAGACAGTGATTTTGGAAGGACTGCTACAGACCTCAGGTCGAGGCCAGGCCCTGCAAAACAGAGACAAAGACTGCTCCTGGCATCACTCATCACAGACTTCAGGGCACTACCACAGGGACAAGGGCAGTGACTTCTCCCTTGTAAGTGGTCTTGGGACTGAGCTTTTAGGAACACACAAAAGAAGGAGGGGAACTAAATGGCAGTGTATGTAATGCTACAGTTTGAGGAGAAACACACCTGAACCACAGATTTGTGTTAATAAGCATTAATATAATGTTCAAAGGACTTTAACAGCATTTTATTACATAATTAGTGTACAGTAACATTTGTTATATGATAATAACAATGTGCCATATAATTATTTCTTCTTTCACTATGCTAGCTTGCTCCGTTAGGTGAGTAAGCCTACCTAGGAGCAACAATATCATCCTGTACCAGGAAACAACACAGCTCTGTTAACTCTGGCAAAGCAGCACATCCATTTGTGACAAACTCTGGATCACAGCAGTAACAGCAACACAACATTTCCTCACACAATATTAAAGTGCCACTATTTCTGTAACCATAGTAATATAGTCATAAAGACTGAGATGAAATTAATCCATGATTATGTCACAAATTTGTATTCATGAGAATTAAAAGACTTGGTTTTGCTCCAAAGAAAGTACATGAATATACTCTGCGTAACTATTATCAGTACAACTGAAAGCAGTGTTTGAAGATACATTGTATGGAAAAGTCTGGGTATAATCTTTCCATAATCTTTCTTCATGTTTCCTACCTGAATACTCCCAACAGCCATAAGAGAACACAAGCTCTGAAGCAGAGGTTTCCTCACATGGCTTAAAAGGGGCCCCTATGCCCTTTAAGTGGGCATAGGGGCCCCTTATAAGTAGGATAAAGACATGGGGCATAATAGAGTGGAACTAGCCAACTCAGAGCTACATTACTGAAGACTGTTAAACAGAGAGCCCTAGTTTACTACCAGAAATACAGTTATAGGCAGCCTTGCGCATCACACCTGGAAGATACCTAAGAAAGAGAACCCTGAAAAATACTCATTTATCTCTGCAAAAAACTTTTATTGGCTGCAGTTGCGAGTTCTTTGCTCTCATTTTCAAACCCTTTTATACCAAGAAATAAGCAAAAACAGTTCTTCAAAATAAAATCTAAGTCTCACATCAGATACTTTCCCAATCAACTGAACAAGCTTACAGTGTCCAATATCCATTTTGCTCACTCAAGACCATCAAATCAAACCACAAGAGCACTGTAAACCAGTACTCAGCTCTCAAAACTGTCAGAGGCCCGTAAGAAAGAACAGCTATTCCCTGCTGATTTTCTTGTCTCTTGTCAAAACAAAACCTTGTCAAAATAAAAACAGGTGAGAGACTAGAGTATTCGAAAGTTTTCTAGATGCTCTTTTTCTTAACTATTGAGCAATTATGGGAAAGCCAGAAAAAAACCCCAGAAGTGGTTCAGTTGGCTTGAACTCCATGCAGGAAACTTACTGTGCCATTCATCTGGATTGCTAAATAATTCTCAGGGTGAGGTTTTCATCTGGGAAAGCAGCTATTTGGATCAAAAGGGAAATTTACATCTTGGCACCTCCAAACCAACTGACAGCTACCAGGCTTTTTCCACACCCAGGAGAGACATCAGCTTCACTGATTCCTTCTTATTTGATAACTTTCTATGTCCTCCAGAACTTCTCAAGAATGATAAACAAAATGGCTTCACAGAAGAACAGTTGAAACAAACCCAGTTCCAGTCTTTGGAGCAGTAGTTTACAGATGAGGTCACACAGCAATGGTCACTGGCAGTGCATTGATACAGACACCAAACACCCACACATAGGCCATGGGAAAACAAGAAAACAATGGCAAGAAACAAGAATCAAAAACAAGGATGAAAGGAAAGGATGGACAAGCAGGAAATAAAATACAAAAATAGTTAAAGTAGCAGCATTGTATTCTTATGGGTTCACTGAAGCAAAATACCTTACAAGCTTCCCACCTCTCATGTTTCTCAACTTCCACTACTGTCAGTTGTGCAAGGAATAGGAATAAAACATTCCAGCTGAAAAGAAGAGCCAGACAGTGAAATTCTAGAAGTCATAGAAAGCAGAAATCTACTAAACTTTCAACCTGACCTCACCCACACCTAAATACAAGAAGTGTTCTCACTTCAGCTCTGGAGTTTACATAATCTGTTATTATCTCATTAGTCATTTCAACAATAATCATGCTATTTCTGTCATATAACAAAAGGTTTAACAAAGGCCTGACTGGGCCACAAAAAAAAAAACCCCAAAACACCTCTAAACAAAATGAAAAAAAAAAACCAAAAACATCCCCTCCCAAAACAATAACAAATTCAGAGAGAGACACATTGAAAATTTGTATCTTTCTCTAACTTTAAATAAACAATGGAGCAGACATTATCCTCATGCTGTGCACATCTCTGAAAACCCATTAAGACTCTGAAAAAACAAGAGTTGTACTACCTGGATGTTCAAACTGTTTTGTAGTTTAGCTAGCTTTTGACATTGTACTTATGTTAATTAAAATAGATACATTTGAAATAGCCAGAGTAAGCTTTAAACTTCAACTTCCTACAAGTACTGATGTTAAGGAAGCACTTTTACAAAAACAGAACAAGCACTCTGGCCACAGATATCCCTTTCTGATCGTTTACATAACAAATAGTAACTGTCACTTAGGATTATTAAAAATTAACTCTAATCCACTGCATTAGCAAAGAGATGTGAGGTTAACACATTCTGGATCAAGGAGCTGTGACAGTTTACCAAGTAAGTGTCTGGTGGGCTCAGTGCAGCCCCAGCACTGCCCAGCTGCATCCGGTGCGCCTGACTACGCTGCCCCACCAGAACCCTCTGGCAGGGCGCAGGAACGGAGCAGTCAGCTCTAGTAACTCCTAATTTCACGTGTCCCTGTTAAATGCGCGGGGCCTATCGTTCGCTCGTTCTAGTCACAGGCGCCAACGTTTCTGCCTAACAAAAAACATCTCCGCTGACAGAACGGGCTGACAGACTGGAAACCAGTAATACGCTTCATCACGCAGCCATAACTTAACACCTGCTGAGAAGCAGAGCGGAGAGCAACGGCTTCAAGCAAAAGGGAGGGAGGAGAGCAGAATATGGCAGAGACACGGAGGGAGAGAAAATGTTTTTTCCCGCTGGCACTCAAGAGAAGGGCCGGGCAGGCACGCAGCGGGGCCGAGCGCCG
>NW_008238401.1:239248-244165 GCF_000691975.1 Corvus brachyrhynchos | reverse complement strand
GGGGAAGCGGCTACTGGGGTTGGCTCCGGTGCAGCTCCCGGGAGTGAACGCTGTGGTCCGTGACGGGCGCAGGGAGAAGAGCCTCCCCAGGAACCCGGCTGTCACAGTCCCTTCACCCGTACCAAGGGCTGGGACCCAGGCCCGGACCCTTCCAGGCCCTGCCGAACGTGAAACAAGTCATCTGGTCATCAAACAGGTACCGTATCCACAGCAAGGCAGCCAATTTGGATTAGTATAAATGATTTAAACCTATCCTGTCCCACTGCAAATGGACAAAGCTTAATGTGTTTACAAGCAGCAAGACGACAAAAGTTAACTGGGAACTTCATGAAAAGAATTGCAAAACAGTGCGAGGTGACAGGTACCCCTGCTCAGATTGCCCTAAACAGCTACAATGAACCAGCTCTACCTCACGTTTGCTGAACTTTTCCTTGTTTTCTCATTTGCAAATGCTCACATACTGCCCCTGAGAACCAGTACCAGCTCCACTGTCATTAGCACAGCTTCTCTCTTTCAAGGAACAGAGAGAGCCTCGACGGCACTGCCACAGATCTTTAACGCGATTGCTGCAACCCACTGAGCAGCACTTTAATTCAGCTACAAATACCAACAGTGATAGAAAACTCAGTAACAGCACCAGTGCTTAAACTACACGAATGAGGCCTGTGCTACAGGGCATAGTTTAATCCTTCAGGGCAAAGATGAGGTTTTGCTACATTTCACTATACATGCTTTAAAAAATTTGTATCTTCGCATTCTGTAGCCATATCACAGAGACATGCAGTCAGAAACTCTTCGATCACCAAATTAAACACTGATTGGTAAAATCAACATCATGAAACAATCACATTATTGTACTCAGTTTCCCATGAAAGGGATGTAATCCCCAAGTAGAATTCATACTTAAGGGGTTTCCATCCAACATTAAGGTCTAACTGTGCTAATGACATGCATGCATACTCACAAACACTTGCTGGCATGGCCTCCAGGGTGAGGTGTGATCCAGTTAAGAGTATTCTGTCATCAACAGGCCCAGGTTCAGCTCTTCACTCTGACTGGTGGAGTGATCATATTGGAGAAAGAATAAGAAAAGCAAAAGACAGCAGTGAGAGGAACTGGAATGCTGAGGTAAAGGTGAGGCATTTGCTGACCTTTTAGCAGCATGAGTTAGGATTCTCACTAAAAAGATGCAACAATATAAATTACAGTTTCTATACCACATTGAAGGTATGCTGGTTTGGGTTGTCATCTAAGAGTCAGGTTTAGATCAGGTACTGCCCAAAGCCAGGTTAAATAGTACATCCAAGAATGCTCATAAGCTGTTGTAATAACAAAAGTGGATGCAGGAAGGGAAATGAGTGGCTGGGGGGGGAGCTAGGTTTCTTGAGCCCATGACATATAACTGTTTACAGTGTGAGGCCTCCCATACCAAAGGCCCATTTAATGCACATCCAGGTGCATATTCAGACAGATATTTCAGATATTTATTAGTTATGTGTGCCCCATCAAAGAAAAGAGCTGTGCAATTCTAAATGTCAGTTTGGTTAAAAATAATGAGGAAAGCATACCTAATTTGCGTGGGGTGATATGCAATTTAAAAATATTAATTAAACTGTGATTGTCATTTGCCCATAAGTTCATGCATGTAATATTAAACACACAGCTCAGTTAAACAAATACTTTCAAACATGTCTACAATAAAACCATTGCACACTGTTACGCTTATGGAACCATATCTTGTTTTAAATTAGCAGAAAGTTTCAGAGTCAGATTTAGCCAGGAAAATGGAAAAAGAGACCAAATTATAATATGGGAAAGGAAACACCAAATAAGAAAGAAAAGGCAGAAATGTTTAAGAAAATAGCAGGCCAGGCTGAAGCTACTTAAGGGCAATGGTGATGACAGTTGCTTTCTGGAGCATCTACAGGAAGCAGATCACACTGGATGTAGAAAGGAAAGGTCCAGGTTCCCTTTTGCTGATTTTCACTTGATAGTGAGAAAGTCTGGCAGAGTGGTGAAACAGAATGCTTTACTGAATGCTTGGAAACACCACAGTTCACCAAAGGACACCTCGCAGCACACAGAGATACTGCTTTAGGCCTTTTTATTTCAACAATACAGTGTGGCTCTAGTAGTATCAGGGGTTGAGGAGATCCTTACCCTCGCTGAGCTACAGACCTGAGCCTTATCATTTCCTTATCAATTCCTTTGTTGGAATTATTATAATTGTAATTCACATTTGTGTATCACTCTGGCTCCTAATGGATGATTGGCCTGAGAATCAATAGTATCATGTCAGATGTACCTAGGATGAGAGAAATGGATGTCATAATAAATACTTCTACTGGGCTAAAGATGCAGAAATAATAAGTGGGTCAGTATAAACAAAGTTTACCTGTAGGTGAGAAGGTCCCACATTCAGCACAGCAGTGACCTGCCTGTTCTGCAGATAGAGCCTATTTCACGTGTCTTGCAATTTTAAATAGCATAATAAATCACACAACATTTTTTCACAACTATGTTCTTCCTAATCTAACCAGACAATTCTTAAACCTTTAATGGACCCAGGATTGTAAAATCATTTCATCTGAATTTTTGAGCAGTAATTCTCAAATTATGGGTCTGTAAGAGCAATAATGGAATGTTTCATAAAAGAATTTTTCCTCAGTGAGTGTATTATTGTAATTTCAAAAATTTATCCAGTCATCTCTACATTCTGCATTAACGCTTTTTATTATAATTATGAGTAAAGGGCATCTCTCATTTTCATTAAATAATACCCTTGCATCTCACCAAAACAGTAGACTGTATAGGATTGAAAGCAAAATGATGAATGCAAACTCTTTTTTAATAGATTCTGTCCATGCCACTAACTTGTTGTTAAGATAAATTCCACTCAGTTTAGAGTTACACTGTAGAGGAATGACTGGGTGAACAGGGACATGTATACGTGCACAACCCAAGCTATGTTCGTGAACTGTCCTTGAGTAAGGAAAAAGGAGAAGAACAATGCTGATGTGGCAAGTCGACAGGATGTTAAGAAGGAGGTGCTGACCGCAGAAAGAGGAAAAGTTGTGTTAGCAATAGTCACGTGCATATTTGTTTGTAACCAATCACTTGCTATTAAGGGTCGCGTGAATAGCAGCTGTGATCCAATAGCATGGAGCTTGCTTACGCATGCTTGGGGAATTAGGGTATAACTACGGGACTGACAATAGAATAAACGGAGTTCCATCATATCTCTGTGAGAAGTGTGGTTCATCCCGGCAGATCTCTGGCTATTTCTGGCGCCCAAATAGGGACAGTTCCTCAGAGGAAGATACGCTCACTGATCACTGAAAGAAGGCTGATGATGACGAGTGACGGAGATACTGCGGGCGGAGAGTGTCGACCGCGAGTCAAAGGATGTCGGTCAGGCCGGTAAGAAGGGTCACTACCTTCCCTCTGTGATACCCTGCTAGCATGGATTTAGAGTTTGCAGCAGCGCAAAAATTGCTCCTCAGTATCCTCGCTAAGTGAGGGGAGGAAGTCAGGGAAAAGGATCTGAACAAGCTTGTTTTATGGGCTCGGGAGCATGGACATTTGCAGGTACCCCCTCTCCCCTTCAATGCAGCTGAGTGGAGGGAAGTAGGGGATCACCTGTGGGACTGTACTATCCAGGGAAAAGGGAAAGAAATGACAAACTTAGGGCCCACCTGGAGAACTGCTATAAATGCCTTGAAAAATATGCAAGCCGAATCAAAAGTAGCCGTCGCTGTGGTAGAGGCGATAGCAACGCCAGCTGGGATTGTCGCTCCTGCCCGAACTACGCAATGCGGAGGGCTGAGTGGACTGTTTAAAGGCCTGAGCGCAATAAAAGGGCAGAAAGCAGAGAAACACTTTGAGACTGTCAGTGAGCTCCTACAGGAGCAGGAGAAAGAGCTCTTGCAATCAGAGCCAAAAGAGGAAGTTACCGCCACAGCACCTCAAAGCAAACTGGAGGCAAAGGCAGAAGTTACAGTTGACCAAGCAATGGGCAGAGCAACGGGCGGTCCTTCTTGTCAACCGCGCCTCTACCCTGCTTGCCCACCGCCTCCACCTCCTCTGCTGGCTGGACCTCGCCCTGAACCACAGACCATTCCGCTGCCAGACAATGATGTCCCAATGCCAGAGGTGGTCAATGAACTTCCCCCGTCCCCAGGGCCTGGAGGGGATCAGCAGGCCTTGGGGAAATGGGCCCATCAGATTGAAGAGGCCATGCACTGGATGGAACATCGTCTTGATCGCGCTCTGTCCTTTATGGAGGAAAAGCTTAATTGGAAACAAGAACCTGAACCAGGCCCTATGGGCCCCCAAAGGGCATGGCCCAGACGGCCCTGCAACTACAAGAATGGGCTCAAGTCGAGCCCTCCCCTCCCCTCCACCTCCTGACTTTGATAACGTACCACCTCCACCCTATGTCAAGGGCGTTCCCACTACCTCTCGATTGGGGCAGAGGTAGTCTGGAATTATAAAAGATGCTATCCTGGAGGGAGACTGGGAAGCGGCAGGGCAAATTGCATGCCCCATCATATTCCAGAATGGTGAACGACAATATGAGCAGCATTTTACAACAAGCCAAGAAGTCTGTAACAGATCATGGAATAAAATCTGAGGTTGCCTGCATGGCCTTAGATTGGATTTTTACAGCAGATACCAACTCTTCTATAGACAGCATTAACCTGGCAAGGCTCCTGTTGACACCCTCCCAGCTTCTTCACTGGGAACGAGAGTGGAAAAGACTAGCACAGATGGAGGCCAATCGTCCGCGACAGCAGAATGAACCTCTATACGGTATTAACCCAGACAGGTTGACCGGGTCTGGAGTATATGGACATTTACAAGTGCAGCTTCAATACCCGTTGCCCATACATCATCTGTCAGTGCAGCTTGCCAGTC
>NW_008238401.1:233055-234553 GCF_000691975.1 Corvus brachyrhynchos | reverse complement strand
AATAAACTATTTTGAACAATTGAAAACACTGATAATGGAACTGGATTTTTGTACCTGGGCTGATGGGTTAATTTTAAGATTTAATCTAAAAATATTTAACTCAAAATTAATTAATTAAAGCACTTAATATGCAAAGACCAAGCACAAATAGGGATTTCATGTATGACAAGTTGACCGGGTCTGGAGTATATGGACATTTACAAGTGCAGCTTCAATACCCGCTGCCCGTGCATCATCTGTCAGCGCAGCTTGCCCGCCAAGCCTTCAACGCGGTACCGGATTCCCGGCCTCAACCCAGCTTTGCCACCATGCGACAAGGCCATTCTGAAGGATACTCGCATTTCATCGAGAGGCTTTGGGAAGCTCTGGCCAGCCAATCAGATGTGACAGAAGACGCGAAGCAGAGTATGTTTAAGTTGTTGGCGTTTGAAGGAGCCAATCCAAACACAAAACGTGTCCTCACCACCCTTCCAAGGGGCGTGGAAGTAAGTGATATGCTCGAGCTAGCCAATTGAGCAGTACAACAACAACAAAATTCCCCCGGGTGTTTTTGGCCCCGTGGTAGACAAGGACAGTTCATTTAGAGCATTGCTATTAGGGAGATCATCAACAGGACTTGCTGGACTAATAGTCCTACCAGGGGTCATTGATGCTGATTACACCAGAGAAATTATGATTTGTGCTTATACTTTGTTTCCCCCTCTTACCATTAAAGCGGGACAACGAATTGCTCAGCTCATGTTTATAGACAAGCCGCAGGAGAAGAAATTCATACTCGTCCTTATCGCAAAGACTGTGGCTTTGGGTCCACTGGGGAAACAGTGGTCAATCTCATACAGCAAATGAAAGCTCGGCCCATGGTCACTATTACCATGTTAAATGACACCGAGGCGCATCAAATTACTGCAATCATGGATACAGGCGCTGATGTTACGAGGTGGCCTCTGTGCCCTGCAACTGGTGTGGTACAAGGCATAGGGGGAGGAACCACCCCCATGCGTAGTTTGCAAACGAGAAAAATAAAGTTGCCAGAAGGGCAAGAAGTTACTCTTTGCCCATATGTCATGACCCTTCCAGGGAACTTGGGAGGTCTCATCGGACGAGACATCCTCAGCCAGATAGGGGCCACATTAAATGTGCCAACACCTTTTTAGGTGCAGTCACTGCAGAACAGCTGCCTACCCCAAGAATTCCATGGAAAACTGATGAACCTGTGTGGGTAGAGCAGTGGCCTCTAAACAAAGAGCAGCTCCAGATTGCTAAGCACCTGATACATGAACAATTGCAAGCAGGCCACATAAAGCCCTCCATCAGTCCATGGAATACACCCATCTTTGTAATTCCCAAAAAATCCGGAAGGTGCCGCCTTTTGCATGATCTACGAGCAGTAAATGAACAAATGTGGCCTATGGGTGCCCTCCAACCTGGCAGGCCATCTCCTACTATGTTGCCTCGAGACTGGGAAATTTTGGTTATGGATACTCAAGGACGCTTTTTC
>NW_008238401.1:215650-231799 GCF_000691975.1 Corvus brachyrhynchos | reverse complement strand
GCACACGCCTCCAATGAGCATTTGGGCCAGAACAGCGGCAATTGCCCACTTGATTCAAAAAGCCAGGACTAGGACTCTTGAAATTGGTGCTATGGAACCTGCATTCATAGCTTTACCTCTGAAAGCAGAGTCAAAAGAAGGGAACCTGCATTCATAGCTTTACCTCTGAAAGCAGAGTCGAAAGAATGGATGTTACAACACTCTGAACTGCTACAAGTGGCGTTACTGGCCTACCCTGGAGATGTTATTGATCGCTGCCCAAAGGATGCACGACTCCAAATGTTAGGAAAACAACTGTGGCTTGAGACTGCAAAGGTGTCCAAGCGTCCTGTAGAGGGACGTACGGTATTTACTGATGCAGGCAAACAAAGTAGAAAAGCTGCCTGCACGTGGCTAGAGGGGACCACATGGAAGCATCACCTGCTGTATGGAACTGATCAGGACTCGTTACAGACACTTGAATTAGCTGCAGTAGCATGGGCACTAATACAGTGGAGAACAGAACTATTGAATGTAGTATCCAATTCACTATACATGGTGAGTGTAGTGATGAGAATCAAGGACACTTTGATTAAACCACCCACCAACCCACGGCTTGGACAGTTGTTCTTTAAAGTGCTGCAAGCGATCCATGATCAGACTGAGCCATGCAGCATACTGCACATCAGAAGTCACCTCTCCAACCGAGGATTAGGCGAAGGCAATGCCCAAGCCGATGCCTTGGTTAGCTCGCTATTGAAGGCACCTCAGGACTCTTTTGCAGCAGCCCATAACAGTCATGCTATGTTCCACCAATCTGCAAAGGCCTTGCAAAGACAGTTCCGCATTACCAACACTGATGCACACGAGATTGTGAGGGCCTGCCCATAGTGCAGCCAGCACGGCTCAAGTTTAGGCCTCAGAGTGAACCCAAGAGGGCTGCAGGCATGCGAACTGTGGCAAATGGATGTTACACATGTGCCTGAATTTGGGCATTTAAAATATGTGCATGTCACTGTAGACACCTTTTCTAAAATGATAATGGGCTACCGCACAGTCAGGAGAGAAGGCAATCCATGTGATTCGCCACCTAACTGTGTGTTTTGCCATTATGGGTGTACCAGACTCCTTAAAGACTGATAGTGGGCCAGCTTACGTGGGGGGTCGAGTGCAGAAGTTTTTACAACTATGAGGTGTTAAGCATAATACCGGCATTCCCCATGTGTCTACAGGACAGGCTATTGTAGAACGGGCCCATCAGACAATCAAGGAGTATTTCGCTAAACAGAAGGGTACTGAGCAAACGGATCCTGTAATTAGGCTGCAGCAAGTACTATTCACTCTAAATTTTTTGAGTTTGGCAGGAGATGCTGTACAGCCCCCCATAGTCACACATAACAGCCATGTTAAGCTATAAGCTACCCCAGGGGTACAAATTTGTTATAAAGACCCACAGACAGGACAATGGGAGGGGCCAGCTCCATTGTTATTTAACGGTCGAGGTTATAGTTGTGTCTCTTCAGATACCGGACCAATATGGGTTCCTACCTGATGGACCAAGCCCGCTCCCAGTCCTGCTGTCAACACGAAAGGCTCCAGCGAGTGCGTGAGCCATTGAGCCAGGATGTGACACGTAAAGCAGATGTTCCCAACCTTTGGGAAGTGAATCTTTGCTTGGTGACTGACAACCTCACATCTGGACAACCACTCGGAGTCTGGGCGCAGTCGCCAAGTGTGCATGTTAATCGCCGCAGAAATTGTTTACGCTGTTATAATAGCTTGTGCTTGCGCTTGTGCTGTGGGGGCTGTGGGGAGGAGCTTACAAGGGGTAGTTGGAACATAGACGAGCGAGGTAGTTTATGCCGAGAATGTTATCGGGTGCCTGAGACAAGAAGTTTAAGGCAGTGTGTGTCCATCGTGCTCAGGATATTTTGTTGTGGTTTTGGGTGCATACGGAAGGCTTTAGAGAAAGTTGTTAATCGGGCTTGGCTTGTGCAAAGAGAAAAAGAGGGAATTGTAGAGGAATGGCTGGGTGAACAGGGACATGTATACGTGCACAACCCAAGCTATGTTCGTGAACTGTCCTTGAGTAAGGAAAAAGGAGAAGAACAATGCTGATGTGGCAAGTCGACAGGATGTTAAGAAGGAGGTGCTGACCGCAGAAAGAGGAAAAGTTGTGTTAGCAATAGTCACGTGCATATTTGTTTGTAACCAATCACTTGCTATTAAGGGCCGCGTGAATAGCAGCTGTGATCCAATAGCATGGAGCTTGCTTACGCATGCTTGGGGAATTAGGGTATAACTACGGGACTGACAATAGAATAAACGGAGTTCCATCATATCTCTGTGAGAAGTGTGGTTCATCCCGGCAGATCTCTGGCTATTTTACACTTTGACGTTCACGTAGGACTAATTTAAAATTTTGAGACTTGATTTTCAGTGACACACTTTGGTGTTCACATAAATATATGTATATATTAGAAAACTATATGTGAAGGTACATACGTGTATGCTCCAGCATCTGCTGGCCTAGGGGAATTAATTATCACATCACAACATCCACCCTGAAAACATAACCAGCAGAACCCATCCTAGGTGTTCTACTTCAGAGTGATCTGCAGATTATTTTAAAATCACTTTAAAAGAGTTGCAGCAAACTACATCATTGCTCAGGCCTAATGTCAAGCCTTCATATCCCATTTCAAAACATATGATGACTCTAGAAATCTCATTTGTAGACGTTATCCATTATGTATCCTGGAGCTATATGTATGTTCATTAATTTTAATGCTTTTGACAGAACTCGATCACAAAAAAGTCATGTAACACCACCAAAATAAAGTTTTGATAAAGTTTTACTGAGTGTAATCAAAAGATAGTACAATTTTTTAAAATATGCAGTAGAAAGATGAAGACATAGAATGATACAGCAATATTGAAAAAGATTATGGGTTCCATCTTTAGTAGTACTAAAATTGTTAAAATAACTTGGAACCTTATCCATGTTTGTAATACCTGATTTACTCTGATTACATGTAATTTCATTACATTATTCACATCAGTTCCCCTTGTATCTAGTTTTTGTAACTAGTAAAGGCTTATGCTTCTTTTACAAGCATCTCTATCTATGGATTAATTTGGTTGAGATTTCTTTAAACTAAGACCATAATTTTACCAGTTCCACAAGTAATTTATATGCATTTATCTCTTTTTTAGCATACATCAGTTTCAATGCATGTACAGATTTGTGCAGATCAGCAAGACTGCGGTCCCATATAATCACCATTGTTCTCTTTTGACAGCTGCCATTAAAGAAAAATTGGTTAGAGAACATTAGGTGTGGTAACATACATTATTTGACTCAGCCTCACACTGTTCATCTCTAGTTTTATTGCATCACTGCACAGCACTATCTGGCTGCATTTAATAAGGTTTACATTTAGTGGTAACTACACCCTCCCTGAAAGAGAAGAAAATTCTCAAGGGTACTTTGCTGCACCAACTTTAACACTATTCTTGCCTTGATCCATTATAAATTATTACTAAACTTCACAGTGATCTATTTTCCTTCCTCTTCTTTAGGAATTTGTTATTCATGAATTCTGTGTAGATCTGAAAAAACCCTGTTGTAATTCACATTCATTTTATGAAATGTGATGGGAATAAATAGGAGCAATTTGGTATCACAGGAAGGCAAATCCAAACTGTTTGATGGAGAAATACTATAAGAATGTCACCAATGTATAGGCACTTTTCCAAAGAGAGTGCAAAGCTGTGATATTCCTCTATGGCACTCTGAACGTTCAATGAAATCCTGAGTTTGTATCAAGCAGACCAGATTATGAGCAGCAATTACATTAGGGTAATTGCTTGAAAAACAAAATAAAATTATTCTCTCTTGAAAGGGTTCAGTTGTCTTTGTAACTACTATCAAAGCATCATTAATTACATATTAGATTTTTTAATACTTGTAACGTAGCTCTCTTAACAAAACTGAAGGTCCACGCGACCTGCTCCATTAAGTAAATTATATCTCGTTTTTGTTTAATTGTGTTATTGAGATCAGATTCTTGAAACATGCAGCATAGTGACAGAAGAGGGATAGAATTGTCTGCATTTCAAATTCTTACAGAAATAATTGGAGGAAGTTTATCAGGGTTTCTTAAAAAAGTTTTTAAGCTGCACTTTATCAAAAAGCTTCACTGGACAGCAAGTCATTCCAGACACCTGAAAGAAAAAGCCAGGCCACAACCAGCACTGTTTTATTTCTCTCTTCTTTTTGGCTTTAAATATTTTCAGTGTGATTCAGTTTTTAAAGTATAACCCCACGTTGCTGCTTTATCAGCAGTTACGTTAACTGTTTCAGGAGGCAGGCCAACACACACACTCGTTCCCTGCAGCACACTGGAATCTTCTGAGCACCTTCCCAGTCCCACTGCACAGCACAGAGATTCTGCAGTTTACACAAGGACAGTGAGTTCCTACACATTTATTTCACTTTTTGATGCCACAGTGAAAGGCTATTTCAACATTACACCACATCTCCTACCTCCCCGGTGACTTTATCTTTTAATAACTGTATCTGGATTGATTTAAACTGCAGTGATGCTGGGTCTTATTATCTACATAATAAAAAAGCATTGCAAGACAACAGTGAGACCCCATATCTACTAAGATGCTAAACTGATTTCTCTCTTCTGCTTGTTCCTTCATATCCATTGATGAGTTTGGATGATTTAATTTAGTTTATGATAAATCACTTTGTGCTTATATTAGGGGCTTACTCTCTCTGGTAGCTGGAGTCTCAAAGAATTTACTATTCCCCTTGACATACAAAATGTTTGGTAAATAAGGGCTAAAGTAACTCACGACATCTTTTTTTTTGTAAATGATGGAAGGGCAGTACCAAAATAAGGCTGAATTGCATTTCAGGTGAATTAATGTGTTTTCAGATTCCCCTTCACCTACAGAAATTTCAGAGGAGTAGCAGGCTCAGTGGGGCCTGAGGTTGTCTTTATTACTTTACTTCTTTTCTACAGAAGGAAATGGAACAAACTATCAATATGTTCTTAGTCAAGATATACTAGCTGCATAAATTACTAAACTTATTTTAGAATTTAAGTAGGAGATCAAAGAGATTGGAATCAGAAGCATGAAAGCTCCTCTAAGTCACAGAATGAACACAGTGAATGCGCATTAAAGCTATCTCCTAGGGAGAGAACAAATATCTTTGCTCAGAATGTGTATTGTTATCAGAGCAGATGAAAATAGCCACCTGAGGTTGCTCAGCAATGTGCTTCCAGCCTCCAATTCTGTTATAAAGAAAGAAAAAAAAATAGAAATTAATTAAAGCATTACATACAATCAGACTTATCTAAAATGGAGCATGCACTGAAAAGCAAACCGTATCATTAGGACTGAACAGACATCTTCAAATGAGTTCAGTGACTGGTTTTTGTACTGTGGAGAAGGGCTGTAAACCACTGCAGTGCAGATGCAGAGGCTGCAGAGTAACTCCCCTGTCACACCACCCTGTAATGTTCCCACTACCAGCCCAGAAAATGTTCTCTGGTGTAATGTTACCCCTTAGTTGTGAACACTAATAATTTTTAGAGCTGTCTTCCATCTGTTCTTATGACTGGGAAACTTGTACAAAGACTTGTAAGTTAGCCAGAGCATGCCATTCAGCAAGCCGATGTCTGAGGAATGGTGCAGCGAGTAACTCAGAGCTGGTGCTGGGTTAAACAAGCACTGGGTTAAAAATCACAGCAATACTGACAGTACAGTTCTGAACCAGACTCCCTGCACTGCAGCAATTCCACTGTAAACTGAATAATAGTTAAAGTTCAGCAGTAAAAGCACAATAGAGGGTAAGGATAACCAGGCTTCTCCTGTTTCATTGACAATTAATTTTTTTTTTCCCTACTGCTCATGTTACCAATAACTAAAACTTAGTGCCTCTGGCTACTCTTCATTAAAATTTGCCCCAAATACTTCCTTAAAGGTTTTATTTGGTCCTAGAAAATGCAATTTGTGTTTCACCTGTCTTAGGGGGTGTCACTAAGACTGATGTATGGCTTTGTTTTCTTTATTTGGCTACTGTAGTTATGTTTTTAAAGTTCCAGTAGTATGCTTTTGAGTATAATTTTTTCTTAAACCCATTCTGTGTGAAACGTTGCACTTCTTATTCACTCCAATACCCCACATAGTTTTAAAAGTCCTAATGATTTTACAGT
Organism: Corvus brachyrhynchos; assembly: GCF_000691975.1. Taxonomy (NCBI): domain Eukaryota; kingdom Metazoa; phylum Chordata; class Aves; order Passeriformes; family Corvidae; genus Corvus; species Corvus brachyrhynchos. Next base: position 225,584 of record NW_008238401.1, on the reverse strand, counting down.
ATGAGAGTATCCTTGGAATCAACTAAAATCATTATTACTGACAATTCTTCTAAATTTTCTTCTTGATGTTTTCAATACATATTCATAGTACAGTGATTTTTGCGTTCATAAAAGAGCAAATTACAGCTTATTTCCCAAAGCTCTTCTTAACATGAGTAGACTGATAACACAGCAAGAATTTGGAACTGTGCCTCAGTGAAGCTGTTCCACAGAAAGAGTGAAAAAGGATATAAATGAGCACATGAGCTCACGTAAAAATCTACCTACTTTTCACAGCCAGACTCTTAGTATTGTATTAAAAAGGACATAGCAATGACAATGTATTGGTGCATCAGGACAATAATCTGTTCAGCTAATTTTACTAAAACACAAAGCAAATTTAAAGCACTAGGAAAGGAAAAATGCCAACCTGTGCTCAATTGTGGATGTCAGATCTTTACACAGGCTGTGCGTCAACACCTACCAGGAAAAGGACACAGAACATGTCAAGTCCATCGCTACTAAGTCATGAGGTGGATTTTCATGACACAAAATGCTCTGCTCTCTTTGGTTTGTCACACTGGATAAACAAACACTGTCTTTCTGGATCCTCATTGATTCTGCCAACTATTGACAGTAACAGAATGGTAAAAAACTGGTAGCATGTCATCAAGGATGGTGGGCTTACAGCTAGGGATAGGAAATTATACCTGCCCCGAAGGTGTAATGTTTTCATCTCTGTTCCATGCTGCTCAGGCTGGTTTTATTATTGCACATTGTACAAAATTTCTAAAAAGTAAAATCTGTGCAAGTGAAATCTGATTAATATAAAACCCAGTAATGTTTTCACAAATAAGCATGCTAATTCAGACCACATTACAGAGAAGAGAAAAAAAATAAAAGGATAAACATAAATGATGGAACAAAACTACTGTCAGAGATTTGTAGAATAATCAAAGCTGCTTCAATCTTCAATGGAGCTTAAAACCATGAAAATTCAGATTTTCCTTTGCATGAAGAAAACCCTGTAATCCAATACGCCCTTTAACTAAGACACAGTCTGTGCAGCAGAGCTGTGGATCCTAGTTCTATGTTCTAACCAAAGCATGAAAAAAAAAGGAGAGCCTGTGGTAAATGGGTTGAAGAACGAGAAGGGAAAATCATTTCAACAACTGAACAGTGAGTGAACAAGACTGGCAGCCCTGGGGATTCATACACACAGAGGCTGGAAGTATGCCTAGGAATAAGAAAGAAAAAAAAAGAATAGGCAGTGACTATAAGGATAATCAGTGATTTAGAGGATCACAACTGTTTCAAGAGAACACTGGTAATTGTTTTCGCAAGGCTTTAACCATACATATTGTTAGGATACAACGTGATATGTAAACCTGATGCCTGAGCAGTAAGATATGTGTCAAAAACTGAAAGACAAAATTGAGAAGATTTCTGCCCTTGCGCTTCCATGTTTTTGAAGGTTGAGTCATCTGAGATCCTCTTTCATATGCATCAGCCTCTCACACAGGATCAGTGGTGCTCCCCTGAGCTGACATTCATTTCTTTATCCTTGAGGGCAGCAGTAGCATGGCTGCATGCATTACTTGCCAAGAGGGCAACCCCTCCCAGAATATCCATGTGGCTGTCAAAACATTCCAGTTGTTTCCTCAGTTGAAGATAAAGGTGCCAGATAAAAAAGCCAACTAAATTAATGAAAAATAATATTTTAATAAAAATTAGGAAATAAAATCGAAGAAAACTGCAGTAAAACCACTTAGGATAGTATCCACCAGTACCTGTAGTGGCAAATGAACAGGAATGTTGCAAAATAGTATCTACTTAAAATCAGAATTACAAGAAGGTAACTATAACTTTTCTAAATAAATAATTTCTGTACAGAGTTCTCGCTCTGGGAAATCTCAGAACCAATCATACTCCAGAGGGCATAGGGGAGAATCCTGCAGCAGGCAACAATAATAAAAAACAATTTATACATATATTGCTCCATATGTTGCTTTATATTTATATTTTGCATGTTTTCTTTTAAACAGAAAGCAATCAAACTGATAGAACTAGTGGGGTCACATATTCTAAATTAAAAGTAGCTAAGAAAACAGAAAAGTTCTTTGATCTCGTACAGATTTGAGGACTCCAGGGTAACACAGTATACATGGCACAGAAAATCCCATGATCCCAGATTCGTGTATACATCTACAGCGATCATGGTTCAAATACCCTTCATCAGAGCATTTTTTTCCCATGGTAGCATAATATTTGTTTTGTCCATATCAGGGGAGGTGCTGTGAAGATTAAACCAGTTTTAAACCATATTTGAATAAAATACCCAAGTATTCATTTATTAATTTGTATTCATTCAAGTTGTCAGACTCACTTACAAACTTTTCAGATGTTTATATATTTTTCAGTTACTATCTCACCCAACCAGTTGTTCTGGAAGTTAATTGTAATTAGCTTTTATGAATCTATCATTATTCACAGACACTCTTGGAACAAATGAACAAAAATACGTGTATGCATTTGTGTTGTTGAGTGCCAGAAATATGGCAGCTCACATATAATTGTCACGTAACTTAGGAAAACCTACTCCTTTTAAAATATTCCTTTACTATAGTAATTTGCCAGCTTTCATAAATGACAGTAATTACGAGAATTCTTATTTTTTTATCTTACTTATTCCATGCTCTTCTGCTCTAACTACGAAAAAATAGTAGTAGTTATATCCATAAAAATGGCGTTGTACTAGCTTGAACAAAGGTAGTGATTCAAAGAGATAATATGTAATACCATTGTTTCATTAGACAATATGGCATTGATCCATTTCCACGGCCACAGGTGCAGCAATCTCAAATTCAACTCCTCTTGCCTCCCCTACTGCGAAGAACTGGTGTATAGTGATGAGTTAATTTGTTGTCAATCCTACATTTGCTGAACTTAATGGCAAAGCAGTGTCCATTGATTACAGTGACACAGAAGGAAGAATCACAAAGGCTTCCTATTTCTCAAAAGCAAGCCACACTAGCAAATATTTAACTGTCACACAATTTTAAATATTTCATTCGGTGTCTATACATCTACTGAAAGTACATTAATTCCAGTTGGAAACAATTACAAATATTCATTGCAGTGTCCACATTTAGTTTGGTACTAGTCTCACTGTTTTTGCTGGTAATTTACTTGACGCATCCCAGCACAGAAGGGCTCAGTAAGATTTCTGCAAAGCTCTATCCAGAGTCAAGAGCACAAGAAGTTAACACAAAACCCATCAGTGATATGTAAATCTTGATGTGCAAGCATTCACCATCTTAATATTCCCACACTGTAACTTTGTTTCAGAAATATTTGTATTTACTGCATAAAGTATGCTCTTCCTCCTTATGGGCAATTTTCACTCCCAAGGTTATTACTAATATTCTTCCTGAAGTTCTTCACAGGGAAGAGCAGATGCAGAGCAAATATGTGGATCAATTTCAGTACAGTACAGTACCAACCAAGAGCTCTGCAGCCGCATTAGCCATGATCACTGTCAGGCAGGCCTAAAACCAATAGTGCCAAGGCAGCCCCAAATCTATTTTTGTGCTCTCCTGAGGGTCCCACATTTAGAGCTCCTGAAATACAGAAACCAGCAGCAGCTGCATAATCAATTTATGTAAAAACATTTGGAAACTATTAAGTCAGAGATTCAACAAGACAGTATCAAAAGAAGTGACTAAATCCTTCTCTTATTTCTAGTCATGTGACACTGAATTTGGACCACAACAGCTAAACAATAGTGTTAGGGATCTTACTACCACCTTTTTTGAGAGATGTGCTATCTCATAACAACCTTGGGCTCTAATAATTCCAAATTTGTGTTTGCAACTACTAATTCATTAATTCTCCCTTAATCTTCCAGGTTTTGTTTCCACAGACCACAGCCAGAGAGAATACCAGAAGAAATCACAATTGACCTCATGGGAAACAATATTAAGGAGCACATGAAGTTCACCCTGTTCTTAGAAGGGCGGCAGGGTCTGGCCATGGCAACCAAGGCAGTTTACTCATTTTGACCAGGTGTCCCAAGTTAGCTATTCACCCAACACTTAAGTTTTCTGGGTAGTCAAAGAACTGTACACCAGAGACCTGCATATCTTTTCAGCTGGTTAGAGTTGAGAAGTAAAAGTCTTGAGGGGTTTTTTTCATTCAATATGCAAACCTTACATACTGAAGTTTCATTTAAGGAATTTTCTAGAAATAGCTTGGATACATTTTCTGAGGCAAAAGAAAAAGATGTCATGAGATAATCATACCTGGGCAGTCTGCATAATCCCAATCTTCATCACATGTGTGCAATCATGGTGGTTAAGAACACCAAGCTCTTGCACTTTAAAGGACATTCTTTTACAGAATACGAAAGAGCAAGAACTTAGCCAGTATAGATAATACAGTATAAGGATTGGGTTTGGTTTTCTTTCAAAGTAGGGAAATAACAGGATATTGGTACCCTGATCAATTAAGATAGTGCATCAATACATGTTTATTGTATAAAGATAACTTGAATTACCTTGAGAAGCACATAATTAAAGAGCGTAATCCGTAAGAAGGAAAAAAAAAGAGCGATTCTGTTCTGCCTGAAAATGACATGCAAATTAAAATGTTAACTAAAAAAAAATTTAAGTCTAGTACTGAGAAAAATAGCCACTCGGAGCTGGACAAACAGAACTGAGTTAGCATATTATTTGACAATTTTTGTTACTGACAGTAGTTATTTATTTTAATAGAGAAGCACTATATATAGTATAATTAATCAGAAATAAACACGCAGAGTTAATTGAATAGTTTATATCAGTAATTTATTTCAAATACTAAGCCAATACTCGTAGTAATTAGGGACACTGTAATAAATTATTTTTGAGCCATGACCTTCTAGTATGTTCATTCAGCAAGATAAGTCGAATGAAATAATATGGATCAATGGTCATACTATTTACTCTTATGATAGTTATAACTATTATGATATTTTAAACTATTATTTTATTGCTGGACAAAAAGAGAGAAATATTTCTGATGTATATAGTATACATACTAAAAACCACATTTGTTTAAAAAACATCTACAAACAATACCCAGTCAACTCTTACATCATTTTAAAAAAGTTGTAATTAGACAATTTCAAAGTATTTCTTGTGTTAAAATATTAACAAGGGTTTTTTCAGAAAAAGTCATCACTCAATAGTTTCCATAGACAACAAACAGCTAATTTAAGGGCTAATTGTGTTTAGTCATTTGTAAGTAAAGAACAACCATAAATACTACAGGAGATAAGGACAGACCTTGTTGTTTTAATGGCACTGCACAGTTAACAGCACAGGAAAGAATCTACCCACACAGTTTGAATTGATTCATCTTTTCCTCCCTTCATTATGAATTAGATTCTTTATTGCCTTTTTATTGAATGAAAACCTCACTACAGCACAGTCAGTGGGAGCTTTGCTGTCAACGTCAAGTGAGGTCACTGCTTGATTACCTCTCCAAATAATATTAAAAATAACCTTGTATATTTAAACCTTAATTATAGCTTAACTACAGTTTTTTGAAAGCAAGTAAAGTCCTGTTGCAAAAAAAAGACAGATGCCTCCCTCTGTTGTCATCTTTCAAATGATGTAAAACAGAGAGAAGCTGCTGGCTTTCCGATGGTTGCTGAATGCATGGTAACATGCATGCTGGCCCTTACAGTATGTGAAACAGTTTCCCACAACCACTCTAGCAGCACATGTACACCCATGCAATCTGTGCAATCTCACATCTCCGGGATTAGAAAAAAGCCCTAAATCGACAAGAATTGTGCTCCAGGTTCCAGAAGTCCATCTGCACCTCTCTACCTTTATCATAATCAAAGAGATGTACAGAGACTGCCAAGAGACCATAGCCATTAATAAATGCCTTTAAAATATACTAAATTTAAACTCATTTGAGGATTGAAAGGTTCTTTGGCGAAAAAGGAATGCTACAAGGAGGAGGCCCTATGTCATTGTTTAGGAATGATATTCCCTAATTTAGTGTTCCCAATGAAACACCCCAGACCACATGCCGCTTGCTCACTTCTCCCTCCCCCTGCAGTGGGACAGAGAGGAGAACTGGAGGCACAGAAATGTAAAGATCAAGAGTTGAAATAAGAACTATTTACTAGAAAGAGCAATGAAATAAGAAAATGAACAGTAAGAACAAGAGCATGTACAAACCATGAACTATTCACACGCACTTACCACGCAGAACCTTGTGCCACCCAACCGCACACTCCAGAAAACCAGAAAGACACACCACCACTGCACATGGTGTGAGGTGTTACTGGGTAACTCCCGGGTCCTGGCCATGCCTCTCCTGGCTGCTGCAAAAGTTACGCCCTCCTGGCAGGAACCAGGACATTCTCTACAGCATCTACATCATGCCCAGATGCTATACCTTGCAACTATATACATGTCTGTGTGTCTGTGTAGGTGTACACGTTTATGCATATATATGGGGGGAGAGGGAGAGGGGGAGGGAGAGAGGGAGTGGGAGAGAGAGGGAGAAAGAGGTGGAGAATATGTGCTGTCTGGTGGTTGCAAGCTGCAGCAGGAGCTCATGACTGTGGGGTCTGATGGGCTTACAGACCAAAAGGAGTCCATTGGTGGGACCGTCCCTAAATCCAGAGATCCTCTCCAGGTTAGGATGACTGAAAAGACTTCCCCCAAGATGCATTGTTCAGTTATGTTAATGTACCCCAGTTCTGCTTCCCTGGTTGGCCTGTTGGCCTTCCCACCCCCTTGTTACCTTTTATGTCCCTGCCCTAGAAAGTTCTCCACTCCCTGTTCCCCCATGGGCCCTTGCCCCATCGCCACTCCTTCAGAGCTCCCCCCATTGGCTCCCATTCTCTACTCCCACCTGTGTACTGCCCCTTGCCCTCAGATCATTGGTCTCTGATGCTCCCTCTGCTCCCACATATAAACCTGGACCCTCGTGTTCTTTCTCTTCGTCTCTTGACCCCTTCGTGTGTGTGGCTGCGTTAAACCTCTCCCATGGAACCCCATACGAAGACCCTTCCTTGGCTCTTTACCGTTGATCCATTCCTGGAGCTATCCGTGTGTGTGTGTGTACGTCTGTGCAAGTGTGGTGGCCTTGCCGAGTGGCTTCCTCCTGGAGATGCTTTTGGGAACATCGTGGCACTTTATCATCCAGCCCTGCACTGCAACACATGACTGGTATGTGGTGCAATCCATACTCACTGTCCATGGTAGTAATGGCACACAGTGACAGTGTCATTCAGCAACCAATATTATACAATTCAACATTACAAACTGTTCTCACCCAAAAATCAAATCCCCTTGAGGTGCACATCATATTTCCCCATCCCTCTGCATCACCCACCAGGTCCTTGAGCAAAAGCAATCCCACACATGGGTTTGCCTTTGCCTGAGGCAGGATAAATCCACACTGCCTTCCCTAACACATTTCTCATATGCACCACAGGGACTTTATCCCCTGCTACGGTGCGTGGAGCTTTTGGCTGACCAGAGCCAGCTCCATTGGCAGAGCCTCTAGTGAAAACTAACCAGGTGGCCTTCAGTAAATGTAGATCCTGATGTCTAAAGGTCCCACCACCTCTTGCTTTCAGTGTGGTTTTTAACAGTCCATTGCACCGTTCAACTTTCCCAGAGCTTGGTCCGTGACAGGGAATATGAAACCCCCACTCAGTCCCGTGCTCTGTGGCCAAGGTGTCCATGAGTCTATTTCAGAAGTGAGTCCTACTGTCTGACTCAATTCTTCCTGGGGTGCCATGTCACCGCAGGACTTGTTTTTCAAGGCCCAGGATTGTGCCGCAAGCAGCAGCATGAGGCAAAGGATTAATCTCCAGCCATCCCGTGGTTGTTTCCACCACTGTCAGCACACAGTGCTTGCCTTGGCAGGCTTGGTAGGAGCATGGTGTCATTGATTTGCCAGGCCTCCCCTTATTTATATTTCCACCACTGTCCCCCACACCACAGAGGCTTTACCCCTTTGGCCCTGCTTGATGGCAGTGCACGTTTCACAGTCATGGATAACCTGGGAGATGGTGTCCATGGTTAAATCCAGCCCTCAATCACAAGCCCATCTGGAGGTTGCATCTCTTCCCTGATGACCCAAGGTGTCATGGGCTCATCAAGCCAGAAATAACTCAGCCTTGTGTTGCCAGTCCAGATCCACCTGAAACACTTTAATCTGGGCAGCCCAATCCACCTGTCTGTTGCTGATGTCCTTTGGCAGCCCTCCATGAAGGACTTTGACAGCCACATTCTCTACCCAGGCAGTGATGTCTTGGCACAATTCAGCAGCCCTGATGGGTTTCCCTCTGTGCTGCCAATTGATCTTTTCCCATCAGTCCAGCCACCCCCACAGGGCATTTGCCACCACCCACGAGTCAGTGTAGAGGTAGTGTTGGCCATTTCTCTGTTTCAGTGGTATCCAAGGCCATCTGGAGGCTTTCAGCTCTGCAACCGGACTTGATCCACCTTGTCCCTCAAGAGCTTTTGCGACTCATCACGTAGGACTCCATACAGCAGCTTTCCATTTTCAGTGTATCTCTATGATACAGCAGTGAAGAGAGGGCATCGCTTTTCCTTTTCTGGTAGCTGATTATGTGGTGGGGCCTCCTCAGCACGTCCCCTCTCCTCCTCTTATGATGATAATCTGAAATTTTCAGCTTCAGGCCAGTTCGTGGTAACTTTCAAGATCCCTGGGCAATTGGGGTTTCCTATTCAAGCTCGCTGTGTGAGATTACTCCACATGGCATCAGGGCCAGGATGTGTGGAAGGGACTTCTCTGAACATCCAGCCCAGCACTGGCAGTTGGGGTGCCAGAAGGAGCTGTGCTTCAGTGCCAATTAATCAGAAGTAACATCAGCCCTTCTGTCTGAGGACTTGCCCACTGGAAACTGGAGCTGCTTTTATCCTTGAAGAATTTCCTGGGGTGGTTGTTCCTCCTCTCCACTCACCTGTGCTCCCAGGGCAGAGGCAGGGTTTCCATCCCACTTCCCCACATCCTCTCTGTGATCATGCAGGTAAAACCACAGGTTACATCATGGTGTGTCCCCTCTCTCTGGCACAGGGGAGCACTTACCAGGGACTGGTCTGCACTGGCAGGGCATGGGACACTTCTCTAAACTGCTGGACATACTTGGACAGTCTTTTCACAGCTGAGATGCAGGCCCATAGGAGAAGAGAAACTTTCTTCATCTTGCCGGAGGTGGGCAACCAAATTATCCACTGTTTGTTCTCTTTCTGTCTGTGCCATCATTGCCAATGACTTGGCATATGACAGTGGTGCACTCCGTAGAAACTTACGCCATATGAGTTGTGTACACTGGACTTCATCTGGATGTATAGGAGCCTGCTTGTTATTCGAATCTTTACAGAGTACTTCCCTGTTGGAAAAAAAAGTAAACTGGAAAAAGAAGGGTAAACTGAAAATAAACTGAATTGTGATGGCTTCACCATCTAAAAAAATACAAACACAAATTGCCAAGACAGGCAATTAGACACTTAAAATATAAGAAGTGAAAACACCTGCACAAAGGCAAAATTCTGTATATGAGCCAAGCACAGCTAATGAAAAAACATTTTTCAAAGAACACCTCCAAAACTGCCTCACTTCTCCCATCAGTCCTACAGAACCCCATGTTTTGTGGCTATGGATTTCAGCCTTTTGGATGAAAAATATTCCATTTTGCTGCCAGAAGGCACACAACTTGCAATTTACTAGCCAGCTACGCTCCCTGCTTGAACAAACTTGTGTTTCATTATGAACCAAAATACAGTCAAATGTTGCAGTGGGGATCCTGCAACACGCATATATCAAACCAGGAGTCCCGTGGAAAGGAAATATATATGGACAGACAGATTCTTGCTAGATGTTTCAGAGATGTTTATTTCTCCAGCCGCATGGCCGG
>NW_008238401.1:211557-214188 GCF_000691975.1 Corvus brachyrhynchos | reverse complement strand
CAGAGCGCTCGGTGCACGTGGCCTGGGCCGCCCGGTCCCTGCGCCAGGCTTCCCTTCGCCAGGACACAGCTGACATTGCTCAACAGTCTCGGTAACGAAATAATATTCACGAAAATATTCTTCCATCGGCATATATTTTGACTCCAGTATTAACTGTGTCCAAATGGTTTTCCAAAAGCCCTTGGTAAGAATTAAATCCCAAGAAACATAGAAAAAGTTCTTAAACAACCATGCCAGGAAGTGTTTCAGTTCTTTTTGAGCTTGAATCAAGCTAAAATTTACAAATCGTTGTTCAAGAATCATTTTAAGTTTAGGATAAATGTCCATATGCGGCTCTGAGAGCCAAGAGTCTTCCCACCGTTCCTCCATAGTTTAGATATGGAATAGCAAAGCAAAACCAAGAAGAGGAATCCAAAGTTTTCAGGGTTTACTCACACAAATCAGTCGCTTAGGGATCGGGGATCGTTCTGCTCTCAGGGCTCCATGGCAGGGGAGGGACCCCAACAGTCAAACTTTCAAAAACTCTTTCTTTTGATCTGGTGTACTTATGAGCTGGGCTTCCTGGAGAATGGAGCGGCACAGGCCGTAAACAGGAAGAATCTAAATTCCTCAGTGTCCTCTTGCTCTCTCCTCCTGATCTCTGTTGCATTTTCTGTCTTTTAAGTGACAGTATGGGATATCTACCATATCCATCTCCAAGTTCACAGGCCAGTTTTATCTCTGTAAACATCTAGGCTGTAAATATCAATAGCGACATGCATCAGGGACTTCTCTGCTGGGTGATGGAGGCAAGTCACTTTCTTCACAATAAGACACTCTGATGTCATTGCTTACTTTGTAAGAACAGACAATGAAAACCTTAAAACAAGCCTACAAGCAATAGGTGTAAGTTCTGCAAATTACTTACAAATTAAACCATCCATATCAATATTTTCTACAAGCAGCAAAGGAATAACTGGGAAATGTCTTTGTTTTCCAATATGCAGACTGCAGTATCCCAAACAGTTCTCCCCCTCCCTCTCCTCCAAAATTCAGAGCTGACACTGTGGCAAATCCTTTCACGATACATACATCACATTATGCAGCCATGACACCATGTAGCTGAACATGCCTGTTGAAGAATGACACATCACAGCAGAGCATGTCAGGAAAGACAAAAAAGCAGTTCTACAAACTGAGGTTAACAGACAATGTGGCTTCACTTGATGTTTTTATCAAATGTTTTCACCCAAATCTTTGTGAATAATGTGCAGGCAGTAATGCCAGCTCCCAGGCAAACTGGAGATATCTTCCCCTAAGCCTATAGTCAGTGCTGCAATAAACAGCCACTAAACATTTGGCAGCCTCTAATATTTCCCTTTTTTAGGCAACTGCCACTTTGATAAAAGATATCTCCAATAAGCAAATCTGCCTGCATGAGTCACTTCACTTTTTCCTATTCACAAACATGGAGGAATGAAAAATTAGATTTGATCAGGTCTGTATTCGAAAGTTCAAGACCCTAAGCTGGAAATCACCAGAGGCTGGTACGGTATTCTGGCAAAATACTGCTGCCTGTTTGCCCTGTGCTTATGTTCTGCCCAAGATATGTGCTGTTGGCCATGTTTATTAGAGAGAATGCTGGGCCAGATACACTGTCAATCTGATTCAATTTGAATCTAGATATTTTCTTATGTTAAGTAATACTTAACTGTTACTGTGGTAAGTTCTGGATACAATTTCACAGAGCAAGCTGGCTCTGAAACGCCTAAGAAAATTATTAATCACAACAGCACAGGAGTTAAAGATCTTCTGGAGCAATTCTGGCACTTTCAGAATTCTTTAAATTGCAAGAGATTGACTTTCTATTTCACCACATCATATTTTTATATAAATACTAAGCTGCTAATATATTATTTCACATGCTATTCTTCCGTAGCATCTTGATAGAATCCCAGCAGCTGATTCTCAAGAACAGGTTAGTTTTGTGCTCCTAATTCAGCTATTAATCAGTAACAGATACAGATCACATTCTGGCAACTGTCTAGGGTAAAAGCTTATAAAAAATATACCTACCAGGATAACGTAAATTTATTACTCTTCAGATCCTTAGAAGTACTGCATAGGCTGTGATTAAGTCAAAGAACGTATAGCAATATATCATTTTTTTCCACCACCTTATGTGCAACTTATTTATTAAGTGTTCACACAGTATGTCAGTTAAACACCAAAAGAGAAAACCTGCAGCAGCAGCAGGTGAAAACAAAGCTAGAATCTAAGTTGACACCTTTCAAAATTTAATTTCTGGGCTTTTAAAAGTGTCTTGGTTTGAAAGACAGGTGTCTGCTAAGGAAGGCAGAAGCCTCCCTTGGAATGGCAGATGCAACCCCCTTCCCTCCGAGTTATTATAATTTTGAAATCAAGGGGGGCTTTTAGGCAAAGATGTGGGAAATAGGAATAACAGTTCTTTACTATTATATATCTATATGTGTATAACCAGTCAAACAAACAGCAATAACTCTGGCAGTAACAGCAAACAATCACAAACCCAGTGCCAGCCTTCTCGGCTGTCACGCCCTTTCCCCTCGGGTGCAGTTCCGCTCGCAGCCGGCAGGGGCGCTGGAGGGGCCCGGGGGGCAGGGGCGGCGCGGC
>NW_008238401.1:207876-211419 GCF_000691975.1 Corvus brachyrhynchos | reverse complement strand
CCCAGGCGAGCGCGCGAGGGGGGGGCGGGGGCGGGGCGGCCACAGCCTGGCCTCCAGCGGGGCAGGGAAGGTGGGCTTGGGATCCTGGGGCTGCTCTGGCAGAAAGAAAAAAATGGCCAAAGAACAAGCAGCTTCTCTCTCTCTCTGAACTCTGAGACCAACTGACCACACCCCCAGGTGAAACAAAAAGAGCAGCCAGGTCTTTTGTTCTTCTTAAGCACCTGGCCATTTGTTCCCCTAGCAACAGTATGGGGGAAAATTCCTTTAACAGAAAAAAAACTAGGAGAACTCCTAAAACCCCAACAAAAAGTAATTTGGCTCAATCCAGGGCTCTATGAAGCAGTTTAGTCTTCTATTGAAAAAATAAATATTCTCATTAGAACACATTTTCCAGTGATGCAGCTGCTGTTAGACAACAAGAGGAAACGTATCTTATTTTTGAATACACAAGCAGGCAGATTCCTTGCTTCTCTCTCATCTCAATTGATTTGCCACCATTAGGATAAATCATGAGAAGCTGCTAGAACACAAATTTCTCTTCCAATTACATACATTAAAAGATCTTTTATTTATTCATCCCTGTTGCAAGGGGTCCGACGCTGGTCAGCACCGGTATGCTGCAACCTTCCTAGAGAGACTGTCCAGCATAGAACAACTCTTCCAGGGGTGATGGCAGGCCTCCCTGGGCAGCACATGATTTCAGCAAGTGTAGGAACTTCCCTGCTACAAGTGATTCCAGCTCTTGTGATTCAGCTTTGTGAAATCACCCAAGGCAAACTCAGGGACAGAGAAACAGGAGCCTCGTTTGCCTGTTCCACAGAGGTAGCTTTTATTGTCCAGCACCCCCTGTGAAAGGAAGGCCAGGGACAAAAACACACTCCTCAGGGGCAGAAATAGGGGCTTTTTATGGGAAAGGCGGGGGGGGCGGGGATAGAAACCAATTAGCCAACTGGGTAGAGGCTATTACCATATAGAAACAAGGCACGCTGGGGGTGGTTCGTTTTGTCACTGTGACCCAGAGGAAGGTTGCTTATCTCTGGGGAAAGTCTTTTTGGCATCAGGCCTCTCTCCTCCAAGGCAAAGGGCTCCCAGCCCTCCACACATCCCAAGTTAATTTGTAAGGCTTTCATAAAAACTTGGAACTATGGTCTTTTCTATTCCAGATGGAAAATGTTTTATTAGACTTATTCAAGACAAGACTTCACTTCCAACTTGTAGCACATGAGAATGTCACATAAAAACCAATAAGCAGATTCTGGCCCGAGCACTGGTATACCTGGTTCAGGCTGGAGTCACCTGACCAAGTTCTTTTGGCATGTATTTTGAGTGTCTTGCATTTAAACCATGCAAGAGCAAGTCAGAGGTAGGTATTATATAAATAACTACTGAATACATGAAGGTAACATATCTGATTATAAAAACTCTGCTTTTCTAAGCTGAAAATCTTTTTGCTGAGCTTGTGACTGCACTGTATGACATGAGGCTTTGGTCACAGATTATGTGTGAAGAATCCAGAACCTCCTGACTTCTTCATGAATTTGTATCTTGTGTATTTTGTCCTTGCCCACACAAGCTAGAAAATGAAGGAAAACATGCACAATTATTAAGAAAACACAGTGCAATTTAGGAACCATTCAAGAAAATCATGGTTAAATTACCTATGTGTTATATCCGGAGATTACCCAAACAATTACTGCTGAAGAACTTATACCATTAACTTTATCACAAACTTTCAGGTGGATATGCTCTTCCTGCTCAAATAATTTAACAGGATTCTTGCTACTGGCAATTAAATTATTATTTGGTTCCACCTTAATATGATTTCAAAGATTCATTATAGCTCTAAAACTGTAGAATACTGTGTGCTCTGTGGATAAAAAGAGTGTAGAGGGATTCCTCATGGAACAGGGGCATATGATACCCCAGGACAGTCTGGGCAGTCTGGGCACCCCAGGGCTGCTGCAGAAGCGCCCCTGAAGGGGCCTCAGGCTGCAGATAGGCCAGAAAGACACCTGGCAGCAGGCAGCCTTGAACAGCCTTGGGAAAAGCTACACGCTGGTCGACTGCCCCGCTGCTTAGAGGCTGTCCAGTGGGAATAGGGTGTGAAGCTTTGTAAAGTGAATATAAGTGAGTGTAAGTAAACAATAAAGGGAGCACGATGCTCAAATCGTATCGGTGTTCGTATTGTGACTCTGGCCGGTCTCCTCTGCGCTCGGAACCCCCCACCGCTAAACCAGAGAATGATTAACAATTCTAGGGATTTGTGTCTATCGTATAGATTGATCAGGGTAATATGTGAGCTCCCATAAAATCCTTTTACAAAAGGTTATAGTTTATCATACTTAACTTGAAAGGATTCCCTGTCTTTGCCAGGTGTTAAATCCAAAGAATCACAGAATCAATTAGGTTGTAAGAGACCTCTGAGATCATTGCATCAAACTTTGGACCAAACATCACCTTGTCAACCAGACCAGGGCACTGAGTGCCATGTCCAATTGGTCCTTGAACACCTTCAGAGAGCCACCACCTCCCTGGGCAATGCCTTCCAATGTTTAAGAATCCCTTCTGTGAAGAAATTCCTCCTGTTGTCCAACCTACGCCTCCCTGGCACAGCTTAATACTGTGTCCTCTTGTCCTGTCACTGGCTGTCTGTGAGAAGAGACCAACCCTCACCTTACTACAACCTCCAGTGAGTTGTAGAGAGTGACAAGGTCCCCCCTTGTTGCGGTGGCTAAGTCTACTTTACACCCCTCCAAGTTGCCCTAAGAGTGATCTCTCCTTACAACACTGCTAGAAAGTTCTCCCTTTGTCTAGAACCTGCGAAGCACACACCTCTCCTCCCTCCCATCCCTTCTTCCATTGGCCCCTGTTATGTCACTCAACTTTGCCTCTGCCCCCTAGCCCTCAGACTATTGGTTTTGGATGTTCTGCCCGCCTTTGGGAGTTTTCAGGATAAAACCAGCACGGGCTTTCAGTTTTGTGTTCTTTTTGCCTCTGCCACCCTTCAGGTGCATTACCATTAAACGCCTCAGAATTGCATGCAGAGAACCCCTCTTGCCTCTTTATCTCCGGTTCGTGCACAGACTGTGAGTGTGAGTGGCTGTTCGCGACCACCTGCGAAGGTGAGATCGAGTGCACACGTGGGTGCTGGGAGAGTGCCGCCTAAGCGTGTCCACGAGGGACCCAGAGGAATAAACGCGGCATCGATCTACTGAAGCTCTCGTTCAATACCCCCTGGGCCTCCTTTGCTCAAGACTGAGCCTTCCCCAGCTCCCCAGCTCTGAGTTCTCTCAGCCACTTCTCATCAGACATTCTCTGGACCCTTAATTAACTTCCTTTCTCTTCTCTGGACACACTCCAGCACCTCAATGTCATTCTGGAATTGAGGGGCCCAGAAATGGACACAGCACTCGAGGTGTGGCCTCACCACTGCGCAGCACAGACGGACAATCACTGCCCTGGTCCTGATGGCTACAGTACTGCTGATACAGGCCAGGTGCCATTGGCCTTCTTGCCCACCTGGGCACACCTGGGCTCAGGTTC
>NW_008238401.1:194351-207852 GCF_000691975.1 Corvus brachyrhynchos | reverse complement strand
TCTTTCCACACCTGGGAGCTGCAGAAGGTTACTGTGGCCAAAGTGTATGACCCGGCACTTGGTCCTGTTTAACCTCATGCCAGTGGTCTCAGTCCATTAATCCAGCCTGTCCAGGTCCCTCTGCAACCTTCCTGCCCTCCAGCAGATCTGAACTCTGACCCAGCTTGGTGCCATCCATTGGTACACTCGATTCCCTCATCCAGATCATCAGTAAAGATATTAAACAGCACTGCCCCCAATACTGAGCCCTGTAGGACTCCACTAGTGACCAGCTGCCAACTGGATTAAATCCATTCAGCGCCATTCCATTGGCCAGGCCATCAGCCAGTTCTTAACCAAGTGAAGATGCACCTGTCCAAGCCATGAGCTGCCAGGTTCTCCAGGAGAATGCAGTGAGAGCCAGTATCAAAGGCTTTGCTGAAGTCTCAGTAGACACATCCACAACCTTACTCTCATCTATTTGGTAGGTTCCCTGGTCATAAAAGAAGATCAGATTAGTCAGACAGGACTTGCCTTTCCTAAACCCATGCTGGCTGGCTCTGATTCCCTGGCCATCCTGTAGGTGCTGTGTGATGGCACTCAGGATGATCTGTTCCATAATCTTGCTGGGCACTGAGGTCAGGCTGACAGGCCTGGAGTTACCCAGATCCTCCTTCCAGCCCTTCTTGTGGATGGGCATCACATTGGCCAGCTTAGTCATCTGGGCCCTCCCTGGTGAGCCAGAACCAACAATAGATAATGGAGAGCATTTTAAGCTTCCGTTTGAAGGAGGCAGTCATTATGGGAACAGTCATAAGAATTACGGCATTCACCCTACTTTCTTACAGACTGCGGCCATTTGGTTTACATTTGGCATCAACAAACATTACAATTAGAAAGATTCTAAAGTGTTTGTTAAATACTCATCATAAGCTACATATAACACTTAACCCTTCTCCGGTAATACCAGTCATATATTGATATCATAATCACACACCTGCACCAAAAATGTTGCAATATTTTGAGAGATTAAAATAGGACAAGTATGTTGTCAGAAAAATACTGGCCTGTAAAAATATGTATTACATATATTTCTGTGGATAAACATAAAATAATCTTAGTGGTTAATAAGCACCTTCAACAAGAAGGCTAAAACAGTCCTACATGCTAAATTTCCAATGATCTCCCCTATTTAATAATCTCAAAGTTTTATTTGCAAATTGATTTTCTGTCTCATCAATGAGACGAAGTTAGTCAGGCCCCTTTTCCCAGAAACAGTCTAAATGCATCTGTGAACACTGCCAGCATTATTGAAAAGGCTTAGTCCCAGCATGACCTGAACTCACTGAGGAGAAAAACAAAAACATGATTTTAATAACATTGATTTTATCTGAAAGCTCAGAGTGCTTCATACTACATTCATTAACTCTCCCAGCAACTCTATGAGAGCAGTAGGTATTATTATAATTTTGCAGATTGCAGAAGAGATGAAAAGTTAAGAGCAGTGTGTGCAGAGCCAAAGGGCAGCTGAGGGGCAAGGACAGGTTTCTTGATGCACAGGGCTACTCTGACCAGGTGCTCTTGCTCATTGGAAATTAAATAGATCACAGTTGAGTATATATGGATTTTCAAATATAACCTTGCAAATACCAGTAGCATAAGGGCCAGGGGGCCTATAAGCACAACATATTGTATTTTAGAGCAGTTGATAATATAATTATATAGAGAGTGCAATTACCTCACTGGGTATTGATGTGATGACATAGCATTTGGGTGAGGAGTGAGAGAAGGAAGCTTATTCAGCTCCCATTAAAAATAAAAAACCAAATATTTGTGCAAAGACAGCTGTTACTGACTGCTAGCTGGCACACCACATATAAGCTTTAATGCAATTTAAACAATATTCACAAATTTGTTACAACCATCCTACTTTAGATTTAAGCAGCCTTCATCTGGTCTGTTCCCACATATAAATGCAAAAGAAAAAAAAATCCCCATATACACTCAACATACACATTTAGCTTAAGTTAGTGATTTGTTTAGCAGTTTTAAACTACCTTTAAAAACTTTGTAGAAACTCAAATGATAAATAATACAGAATCTTTTTGGCATAAGTAGTATTTTGATGCTTTAACAGAGGGTTTTTTGATCATATGCATTAAAGCACTTTACACAATCCCATTGGTGAGTATTTTCCTTGGATTTTTCCCTCTACGCTTATCTTAGGAACTAAATATTACCTGTAACAGAAGGAGGACACCAGAAGCCTTAATCCTGGGGGAGGAAAAAAAAGTTGTCAGGGAATAGTTTCACTGAAGTTGGCTGGGCTCACTGAATAGTCCAGTTGCCTACTTTGGCAAGGAAAACGAGTGATGTAGTGCTCAGCCAAAATCAAGACCGAGTTCAACAACCATAAACACCATTTCCATTTGCAAATTGAAATCTGCCCATATTTTCCATTTCAGGATACTCAAACCAACCTTTTTGGAGACAATTGAATTTTGCCATTCGTTAGGCAGCACTTACCCTTCCAACTCACAATTTGCACAAAGGTAATGTAAAACATCAGAAAAAGTGAATGAAGAAAGCAGATGGACTTACACCTGTTTAGGTTGACTTTTCCCCTCCAAGGAAAAGACTGGTAACAAATCTTGGAAATAACTACACACTTAGATGTTACTGTCAGCAGAACAGGCATACTGAAGTGAGTGTCACATTTCTTATTAGTGTTGATAGCTAAATAAGAAATACAGCAAATTGCCCAGCCCAGCAGGCCCTTCAACCACACACTCTGGGCAGTCAGAAAAAGCTCAGTGCTCAGATGAAGGGATTTCATAAATATATATTTAAAATGTCCAAGGTTGAGCCAAAACAAGCAACTGTATGATGTTTTTAGATATCCTTCAATCTAGGCAAAAAAAATATGCCTCAGCTCACTCAATATGCATCAATATTGTCTTATAGGATTACTTTCTGTGTAAGTATACAGATCATCCTTGAAATCTGGGGATTTTAGGATGTGGGGCTTTACAGAAGCTGGGGCTCCATATTTCTGACTAATGTATAAAAACAGAGTTTTGCAAAATCCAGACAAATCAGGTCTGTGTTCATGAACCAATTCAGATTCTGATCATGCCCTTCTTCCTCAAACATTTTCATAGAATCATAGAATATGCCGAGTTGGAAGGAACCCATCAAGATCATTGACTCCAACTCTTGGTACTGCACAGACACCCCAAGAATCCCACCCTGTGCCTGAGGGGATTGTCGAAACACTTCTTGATCTATGACAGACCATTTTCCTGGGAAGGCTGTTCGAGTGCCTGACCACCCATTGGGGGAGAAATCTCCTTTGCACACTCTTCAATGGCTTAATGTCTCTCTTATGCTGTGGCTGGTGATGCTGGGCCTGATGCCCCCAGGACAGGGATGTCCCTCCTGGCTGCCAGGGCACTGCTGACTCAGATCCAACTGGCCATCGACCAGGACCCCCAGGTCCCTTCCCACAGCTGCTCTCCAGCCTCTCATTCCCAGTCCATCCACGCAGCCAGGGGTGCCCCCTCCCAGGTGCAGAATCCAGCACTTGCCTGTGTTAAACTTCACATGGTTGGGGATTCTCCATCTCTCTCATTACCGTAATTTGTCAAGATCTCCCTCAAGGGAGTCAAGTTCAAGTTTTCAGTCTTTTTTTAGGGTGCTTGTGTTAAAGCAGAAAGTGACAAGCCCCTTCCGGTACCATCTTGGCTGGGTCATCATGCCATTCGCATCAAAAAAGAAAATTAACAATTTTGATACAAATGCCTAGAACTCCTTAACATTGGTAGTTCTCATCTACAAGCCAAAGAACAGAACCTAGCTGGAAACTAGCAGAGTAACAGCAGGTACAAATATTCAAAGTAAAGGATGCCTAAGTTATCGCTCTCCTGTGCAAGAGCTGAGAACAAGTTTGTTTCACTGGCTGCATACACTGCAGCTTCGTCTCCCAAATCTTCCTTAACTTGCATTTTCCAGTTGTCTAGTTCTTCTTGTTTTCATTTAGATAACGTCAATCTATGGGAGGTTAATCCCAAGATACTTCTGGTTTTTTTTAAATATATCACAGTTTGTAATTATGGTTTACTTATATGTATGACATATAAAATAGTATCTAGCCTGCATTTTTACAGTAAGTGCTACTCAAAGAAATATTCCTGCAGGTAAACATTATAACCAAAGTGTTCATCCTAGACATTAAGCCTTATACATTACATTTGAGGCGACTGACAACTGTGATTTGGGTGCTGATCTGAATCCTGAAAACCTGACCCCCAAATGTGGCTGACAATCCACTTACTCCCATCACTGCTGTGTGAGTGCAAAAAAAGCACCTGAGGATATGGTTGCTAGGCTGGAAGTCATATTAATGGATTCTAAGCCTTTTATCTTTAGGTTTGGGGATGAATTCTGCCTTTCTTTAAAGTAACACAAATTTGGAATATTTTCACTGAACCTAATTCCCAAGCCTAACAGAGCAAGGTCTGGCCTTTGATTTTTCAAGATTTCTAGGAAAACCCTTTGTCCCTCTGCTGTGTCACTAATGACATGGTAGCACAGAGTGCTTATTGCAACTTTCACTTGGAAAAGCCAGACTTAACGTGACAGTAGCAGGTAAGAGGTAAAAGGCAGGTCTCAGTGCTGATGGGCAATAAAAAACCTCAGCAGCAAACCCTGAGTCAGCAGGCACTCCAGCTATAGCAGGAAGAAAAAAAGGCAATAATAGCTTTGTTTACCCTAGGGGCTATTGAAGATGTGGCAATAAGAAGAAAAAATTGTGAGAGGCATTTCCTGACTTTGTGTAAATACTCTTAAGTTTGGAGAAAAGCTCCCCCGTAAAGCACATAGGAGACAGCCTGAATTTGCGACTGCCAGATATTTTCGTACGTACGTATCTATGTGTTTATGTATTTATGTACACACCCACACGCGCACCCACCGGATTTGTTTCCCCCCCGCCGCAGCGGAGCCTCAGCCACATCCCGGGCCGGTCCCCGCGCGGCGGCGGTAAAACAGCGCTCGGGATAGAAAAAAGCCACGCCACTGGCGCAGGCACCGCTGGGATTCGAACCCAGGATCTCCTGTTTACTAGACAGGCGCTTTAACCAACTAAGCCACGGCGCCGCGCGTTGAGCGGCTTCGCAATGCAGCATTAATAGAGCTCCAAGCGCGGCCCGGGCCGTGCTCTGCGCCTTCCTCTGCCCTGCCGGCCCCGCCGCTGCGGCTCCGGAGCTGCGGCCGCGGCTCTGTCCCGTGCGGGACTGCCAACTGCAGCTGGTTTTGGCACAACGCACGTAGGGAGCGGAATAAAATGCATGAATGTCGGCCTTTCAGACACTTAGGCGAAACTGCCGACGGCCAGGCTTCAGCCCTGCCTTATCCTGCAGTGCCTCGATTGGCCGAGGTTCATGGCACAGGATACAAAGGGAAGATCGGGTCTCAGTTAGACTCTGCAATCATCTATAATGATGAAAAATTAAACCACGATATACACATGCACACTCTGCCATGTGCTTCATGACCTGTGCACACACACCGGCACAGTGTCGAACCAAATGTGTGTTCATACAAGCTAAATAACCAGAAAAAGTGGTTTGGGTAGTTCTTAGAGAGCTGGTAAGAACGGTAGAAGTGGTGCTGCTCCCAGTTACCCCTTCCGTGGGGCCAAGCCCACAGGCGGTACCTGTGCAGAGCAAATAAACCCTGCTCCGAGCAGTGTCCAGCAGTACCAGGTCAGCCCCTAACCCAGGAGCATTGGGAAAGGATCCCGTTGGAAATAGACCTGTGGCTTTCCAGTACCTGAAGGGAGCCTACGATAGAGAAAGACTATTTACAACAGCACGTAGTGACAGGATAAGTGGGAAATGCCTTCAACCTGAAAGAGAGTAGGTTTAGGTTAGATACTAGGAAGAACTTGTTCCCTGTGAGGGTGGGGAGGCCCTGGCACAGGTTGCCCAGAGGAGCTGTGGCTGCCCCATCTCTGGAAGTGTCCAAGGCCACCTTGGACGGGGTTTGGAGCACCATGGGATAGTGGGAGGTGTCCCCGCCCATGGCAGGCTTGTGGAATGGGATGAGCTTTGAGGTGCCTTCCCACCCAGGCCATTCTATAATTCTGTGATTTCTCACTTGGAGTGGAATCAGAACCTGCGAAGCACAGAGATTGCTGTGGCAATCTAACAGGGATCCAAGGCATACCTACAGCCAAATTATAGGTGTTATTCTCCAAATAACTCCTAGAGGGAAAGCAGCCATCCTGGCTTAGTCCAAAACAGCCTTACAGCTTTCTCATCAGGTACCTAAGAACGGGGACTGGGATAATTATTCAAACTACAGTGGTACAAAAGCCAGAAAAAATGCAGATAAATCTCCATCTTATGAATTGTCCATAATTACCACATTCTGCAGCAAACCGACACTGCACACAGTTGTGAGCCCACTGCTGCAGGTGAGACCAGTGCAGGGCTGAAAGAAACTCAGCTGGCACCCAGGCATTAAACCAGTGATGGTAGTGGACAGAAAACAAAAATAAATAAAACTCCCTGCTTTTATTAAAACCAGAATGTAAGAATTAACATTTCTTTGTTTTTTCTCAATTTGGAAAATAGAGAATTCATTCAAAAGAAATCTCCCAATATAGTCCCACCACTGATTCAAAACGAACCAAACCTCTAAAAAGCTACTGCTTTTTTTCCTGTTTCAATGGGGAAAAATGGAGCTTTGATTTTTCTAGCTGAAAGAAAGAAAGAATGAGAGAAAGAAAGAAAGAAAGAAAGAAAGAAAGAAAGAAAGAAAGAAAGAAAGAAAGAAGAAAGAAAGAGAGAGAGAAAGAGAGAAAGAAAGAAAGAAAGAAAAAGAAAGAAAGAAAGAAAGAAAGAAAGAAAGAAAGAGAGAAAGAAAGAAAAAGAAAAAGAAAGAGAAAGAGAGAAAGAAAGAAGAGAGAAAGAAAGAAAGAAAGAAAGCGAGAAAGAGAGAAAGAAAGAAAGAGAGAAAGAAAGAGAGAAAGAAAGAGAAAAAGAAAGAGAGAAAGAAAGAAAGAGAAAGAAAGAAAGAAAGAAAGAAAGAGAGAAAGAAAGGAAGAGAGAAAGAAAGAAAGGAAGGGAAGAAAGAACACTTCCAATTCCGATATAAGATTAATTATTCTAGAATAATCATTTCTAACATACAGAAATTACTTCTGCATTACTAACTACATTAAAGCCAAATTAGTTAATCTATAAAACATGCATATTTTATGTGATCTGATTTTAAAACAAAACAGCATGAGGAGCATAGACATAGCATTTTCTTTTAACCTCTGTAACAAACCAGTAATAGTTAATAAAGGAGTAAAGAGGGGGAAGAATGCTGGAAAATAACACAATTCATCACCTAGTACTTATCCAAAGCCATAAATCTGTACAAAAATAGAAATATTTTTCATTTAACCCTCACATAATTTGCACAAGGGGAAAAAAATCTACCTACTAAGATTTCTTTGTATTCCACAGCTTAACTGCATTCCAGGCTGTCACATGCCCAATTCCAAATATTTTCCCCACTTTAAGTTCCTTTTAGAAGGAACAGTTGAAAAGGTTGAAATCACTATTTTTAGGAATAATGCTTCCAAAATTTTTGAAACAGTTACTCTTTTATTAATTGACATTCTCACATATACTGAATAGATACAATCCTTTCAGGGTTACTCCTAAGAAAGGGCAGATAAAACACTACACTCCTTGTTGAAGGAAGGCTTTACTACACAAAATTAATTTGTGCTGCATCATGCCAGATAAGCTTACTTTCAGTACCTGAAAACTCCTTCACAAAAAATTTTTAAGGGGTATGACAACAAGTTAGACAAAAGCTCATGGTTTTATTCATGGTTTTACTCACAGAAGTCTTCCTGAGGGCCACTGACAGCAAA
This sequence comes from Corvus brachyrhynchos, assembly GCF_000691975.1. Lineage (NCBI taxonomy): Eukaryota > Metazoa > Chordata > Aves > Passeriformes > Corvidae > Corvus > Corvus brachyrhynchos. The sequence goes on along the minus strand of NW_008238401.1, from coordinate 199,937 downwards.
GATTGTTGTTTGTCATAGTGAAGAACGTGCCCTCTAGGGAACTGAAGGAAACCTGTCAATAATTTGCATCTAAATGTTACTTCTTTAGTAAGATTGGACTAGTGTGTTTATTTAAAATTGTTTAATGTTTCCCAAAGGACAAGTAAGCAATTTTATTCTCTGGTGCCATGCAGAATAAGTAGTATTTATATTCCTGGGGATTTTATTCTTTAACTGATACATCACAGGTATTAAATGGGCTAGTGCAATTATTTCATTATTCTTCATACAGAATACTGTAGTTAAGGGAAAGTCTTAGCTTGTGTATTACATACAGATGTACAGTCTCAAGACTGCTAGATTAATTCAAAGATCAGGAGAAACAAAAGGTACCAATGGCGAAATTTTTCTCACTGGAGAAGCCAGATGACAGGATGCACACTTGTATATTATTCAGAGTTGCTATGTTGCAGGCATAAGAAGGGTTTCTTGCATTCTTCATACTGGTGTACATGTAACAAAAAAAGGGCATTTCAGTTAATCATTTGTAACAAGTGTGCATTATTTCACTCATGCAGGTACAGCTCTGTATATACACACACAAATCTAGGCCTGATTTTTGAAAACCCCAAGTCCATATAGCTGTAGTAAACTTCACACAGATAGTGCTGCCCTAAATTAATTCCTATGGTGAATGGTTCAGATTTTTTCCTGAATAAAACTGTGTTTCATGTGAACTCTGATTTTATCTTTTCCAATACAGTATCATACTTTATTTTTTCGGTGGCTTGATGGGTATCCATTTCTTAGCTTTTCTGTCTCAGTGATTAACACGAGGTCATTTGGGGCTTTTTCATATTTACTTTTCTTTTTTTAGTCTGACTGTTATCTTACTAAAGGAGACACGTAGAAAAATTTTAAAAAAAAAAGGAAAATTGATACACAACAATAATATTAGATTAAATATTAACCCACTGTACTCAGTACAGAGAAGGTTTTCTGCTGATTAGACAAATACTCATGAAATTCCATCCACTTCTATCAGAGTCAATATAACATTGATTCCTAATTAACTACTTGTGAAACTATTTATTAAAAAAGTAGACATTTTCTAATTGTTATGCTTTAAGTATTACTTAAATGCACACAAAAAATAATTTCCTGTACCAATTGTAAACATATTCTCAAATTTCTGTTTATGTATACTTTTTGAAATCTACACATTTTCACTGCTGACACATTTATCAAACTTGTATAAAAGCTTAAAAAGCTGCTCATTATTTCTGAATACCTGCTATTCAACAAAAAATCTGATAGAAATATAAGAAAAAGAGTTCTTTTTCATGCAGTTTCATTTAATGATTATTGACAAGAAGGAAAATATACACAAGATCTTGCAAATTCACTATCCAAAACAATTGAGGGACTGTAATAGAAAGCATATTTCAATAGTATTAAGCTTAATGTTCTTTCATTCCTAACACCTCTTTATAATTCAAGTTTTAGAAGTCAGGATACATACAGTCTCAGCTTTGAAAAGACACTCCTCAAAATTCTTGTAAGTTGATTTATGTCCAGGAGCATATAACTAATACCTACATTGATTTAGTAGTGCTCCAATATATGGGCTAGTACTCTGCAGGAGCATCAGGTATAGAAAACCGAAATATGTTTATTTTCAGATGTACACTTACATGGCTGTGCTTTTAAAAACCAAAATGCACCTGTATATGAAAATCAATGTCCTTACCAAAATCACTATTTACAAAGTACTATTATTACTACATTCCAGTTCTAAAAAAGGATTTGACAATTTTCCCAGAGACAAAACCATGATCAATCTGTGTTTTCAGCCTAGAAATGTGACAGCTTTCCTTTAACACCGAAATTCTTTTTCTGAATTGATAGGGACTGAGTCTGGAGAGCTGGCCGGATAAATGACACGTACACCAATTCGATTAAGCATCGTTCTCCCGTTATTGTTCAACTATGCCAACTTATATCTACTTTTGCAAAAATTCACGCCCAGTCCCTCTAGACAGCCTCTAATCAGCGGGGGAGCCGGCCAGTGTATAACTTTGCCAAGGACTCTCAGGGCTGCCTGCAGCCAGGTGCTTTCCAGGCCTGCCTGCAGGCAGGGGCCAGTTTTCCTCAGCAACCCTGGGTTACCCAGTCTTTCCAGGGGTATCATATGCCCCTGTTCCATAAGGAATCCCTCTATAATGAATAACGTATAATGTGTGGTTAAACAACAAAGTGATATGACCAGGGAAATTATTGAGCCTCTTCCTTTTCTGATTTCTATTGATGCCAAATTGATTTTTGCCTTTTTTTTTTTATGTATTCTCCGTATTCTTTACACATGTATTTGTAGCCTATTATTGTATTTGTAGTCCCAGTACTTTTCCCTGCCTTTTTCCTAGGCAGAAAGACAAAACATATTCCAGAGCTCCAAGCCCTGTGGGGGTACAAGGCCCCTGTGCTATCTTGGTTCTGCCTGGGAACCAAGGTCCAAACCAGCTCTTTGAGACACATTTTCATCAACAGTGTTTAGTCCCTAAAAAGGCTGGGGGGGTGGGGGGACCAGGATTCAGAGAGGCTTGAACCGGGGGAAATTGCCTTACCACTTATGCCTCTAACTGGTGATTTTTGTCAATTACACTTATTTGCTAAACTTATAAAACTGTATTCACCCTGTGGGGGGGTGGGCATTTTGTGGACATTTTCCATATCTGCCCCTGGAGGCCTCCAATAAAGACCAGCCTTTATATTACCTCCTATACCAATATTATCTCGAAAGTGTGTTGTTTTATTACCAGGTTCTTTAAGGCATTACTATCGCTAAAAGAATATGATACATCTTTTCAATATACCACAATTTCAAAGTAGAATTCTGAGAAAAAGATGCCATTATTTTGATGTGTTTGCATTAGTACAATTGACGTATTACCAAAAGAGGGGTTTACATTATTTCCATAAGGATCAAATCTTAGATGAGTACTCCCAGTATGAGAGATAAACTCTCACATTTACATATCATGTCTTTGGAAGCAAGCACCAGCAATCTGAAACTGCCCAGATGTATTCAAATAAAAAAATAAACATATTTAACAAATTCTTTTCTTAAATTTCTGTAATTACCTGGGGTAAATACTGATTACAACTTAGTACTTTTATGAACCACTTGACCATTGCTACATTTCATTTTAAAAAAGTGCTTAAAGCTAGGGATGAAATTTTCACATCTATTTAGAGATTAGCTCCTGAAACCACATCAGGAATTCATAATTCCCTTCATAAAACCGTGGAATGGCCTGGGTTGGAAGGGACCTTAAAGCTCATCCCATTCCACGACCCTGCCATGGACAGGGATACCTCCCACTATCCCATGGTGCTCCAAATCCTGTCTAACGTGGCCTTGGACACTTCCAGAGATGGGGCAGCCACGGCTTCTCTGGTCACCCTGTGCCAGGGCCTCACCACCCTCATAGAAAAAATTTTTTTCCTAATACCTAGTCTAAACCTACTTTCTTTCAGATTGAAGGCATTTCCCCTTGTCCTGTCACCACATGCTCTTGTCACAGGTTGAGCTCTGGGTGGGAAGCCAAGACAAGAGGTCATGAATTCTGTGAAATGAATATGTGCAAAACACATGTATGTAACTTTATAAATACTCTTAATCCATTTCTTAGACCCACATTACCTGTGGTAGTCTGATCATTACCTCAAGTCTTGCAGATCGCTTCCACTAAAATAAAAAATTAATTACAAGTATCATAATACAATATGAATTATTTGTAAAAAATAAAGTCATGATGGCACAAAAAACCCTAATGAGAATTTGACTTTTTTTAATGCAAGTATTACTTACCACCTCACATTCTGGGTAGTATTACTACGGCTATAGAAGAAAAGAGGAGGCCCAGTCCTAAGGAGGAATAACTAAACATAGCTACTTCATTGTCCTGGGTTTCAGTGCATTCTATCACCATCCTCATGAGCTGTTGAAACCAGGTGGGGCAGTGTTTCCTTGCCTCCTCCCTCCAGGCTATCTTCTGATTAATGGCCCATCAATGCCATGCTGCATGACTCACAGATAACTCCCTCTGGACCATCTTCTGTTAATGAGCACATCAATGCCTGGCCTCATGACTCATTACCCCATTGTGAGATGCTCCACCCAGAAGGAGGAACCAAGCATTCCATCCTGATATAGTCTGAGATTCTGAACACCAGAGACAACCCTTTCCACTGGATTTCCAGAGGACAGGATCTACATAGCCACCAGTGGACCTTCCAAGGAAGAGCAGCCCCTTCTACAGGATCACTGCCTCAAGAGAACCACATCCATCCACCCCTTCAGGAGGACTGCAGCCACCATCTTATCGGACTGCTACCGCCACCCTGACTAACAGGGTGTCAGGTCATATCTTGACTCTGTCAGTTTGGACCAGTGTTTTCTGTCTTTTTTTTTTAAATTTCCCCATTAAATTTTTATTCTGACTTGGTGCCTCCCACTGGTTTGTTTTCAAACTAGTACATTTGTTTACAGAACTGTCCACCTGAAAAAGTGCTGTAACATGTCCCTGCCAATTTAAGCACTAGTGTAACCTAGGGAACTGAGCTAAGCTTGACAACCTCAACACCAGTATTTACTTTTTCTTTGTATGCTTCCTTTTTAATGGTCTGTTTCTGTGGACAGAAGTAAGCATGTAAACATACAGATATGCAAGAGTCTGGCATTTCAAAATGAATATATGTGCTATCCAGGCTCTTGTTACTTGCTGGAAGAAACTCCTAAAACATAGGTACAACTACATCCAATGTAATCCTTAAATGAGTTTGTTCATCAAAAGAGAGATGTAAAAACTTATTAACGACTGACTTGACAATGATAATATCTTTATAGCTAATTGTATAAGAACATACTATTCTAGGAAATTAAATCACATAAATCCAGGATATATTCCTGCCCATATCTAAAATGGATGGGCAAGGGTATTTGTCAGATAATGAAATGCTCTTAAAACTAGCAATACATTTTGCATCTCTTCATCAAACTAATGACCAAATAAGAGCTCAGTACCTTTAAGGTTAACTTTTTACAACTTGCATCTGTATCCCATATAGCTACGGTTCTGTCATATATGCCGGATACAAGTGATGCTGACATGTAAACTCTGAAAACCATATTTTAGCTTTGCTTTGTCATACAGACTAATAAAAAAGGTTCCTTCTAACAGAAAGTTAAGAACTTATTAAAAAAAAAGAAAACTAAATAATGAGCTATTAGTCATGCCCTATCAAGACAGTAGTTGTTCCTTTAGGCTACTTCATAATATTTGTAATTTTGTAAGTATTAACACATACATTTCGCAAACACTCAGTGTGTTGGTTTGAAAGACAGGTGTCTGCCAGGGAAGTGGGAATTCCCTTGGAATGGAGAATATGACCCCCTTCTCCCCAAATTATTATAACTTGAAATTGAAGGGCTTTCAGGCAAAGATATGGGAAAAGGAATAACAGTTCTTTACTTATATATATATATATATAAATAAAAAGGCAAACAAACAACAACATCACTAACAATGAACAGAAAAAACCAGG
>NW_008238401.1:190734-193518 GCF_000691975.1 Corvus brachyrhynchos | reverse complement strand
AAAAAAAAAAAAAAGGAAAAATCCTAACCTCCAACACACAACTAAATGGAAAAAAATACATAATAATTTTATTGGCTTAGAAAATTAGGGAGATATCTTTTTAAAAAATTAAAATACAGGTAATACTTTCAGAATTGTTAGTTCAACTGTGAATAAAAACAAAGAAGGAGAGTTCAGTGCAGAAAGCATGCTTTCAGGTTCAATATTCACAAGGCTATCTGTTGTATGTCTCCAAGCCACAGGTACATTTCTCCCTACAGGACTGCTATCCAGTTACTTGAGTTGCCTAACTCAACAGGCACCGTTAGGGTGTGACCCAAGATTAACCTGCTGGCTGCAGTACAGCATTCAGATCAGAAGTTGCAAAAGAAAACAGCCAGCTATATCACAGTGTAGAAATTCATATGAGCCCCTTGCAGTGAAGAGAAGAGGAGCTGTTCCAGAACAGCAGTGGTTTGCAGTAACACTTTTTTCATATTGTGGAGGGAGCAAGAGTTGTCTCTGATCCAGTAATGAAACTAGGGCGGTAAGAAATAGCTCCCCACTGCTTCCACTCAGACACAGGTAAAGGAAGCAATCTGATTATTTCTCTTTATTAATCCAAGCATCAGAGACATCAAGTTACGGATGCCAAATTGTCTTGCTATAGAATCATAAGTACCATCTGCTTCAAATATGGCAGTTCATGTGCTCCATCAAAGCAGCTGAGAATATCCATTAAATTTTTCAGATGTGTATTACTGCCATGTGTGGTTTGGGCTGTGGGTACTAAAAAATACATACACATTTTCCTAATTATTACAGATCAGTACAATATTTACTGAAGGAGTTTTTTTCTAACCAGCTAATGTTAGGAGAATATCTGTGAGTGCTACATTAATCTTCTAACATGGTGCTGTGCTTTTACTCCATTATGTTCTTACTATACTTCTTGATGGATATATCAATTAAGCAAGTGTTCAAGTTGTCTCATTTAGACAGAACCCAAACCATCACTTTCTCATTATTAAACGTGTTTTTCTGCAAATGATGAATTAATTACCTACATGATTAGAGTGGTCACTCATGGTGTATCTGAGATGTCCTGCAGATAGGTGTTGAGATACATCACCCACTAGTATTGATATACCTCTCTGTCTTGGCTAAAAAGAGAGGAACTAACAGAATCCTCAAGTCCTTGGTTTAAGGAAACAGGTTAATGACATTAAAATTCTCCTGTCTTTATATCCCATATTTTTAAGCTTTTGTCCCAGGGTGCTGTGCACAAGTAATGACTATCAGCAGCAAAACAGCAATCTCACAGAGCATTGCTGCCCCCTGACACACAGATGAAGAACAATGAAGAATACAGGAAGAGTGAGCTTTTGTAGCCACTGCAATCTGTCAAAGAGCATCCTGCAAATTTGTGATCCCTGTCTCCATCCAGCAAAGCATCAGAAGCATATTCTGAATTTTAATCACACAAATAGTTCTGTGAACTCTCTGGAGCTCCTTACGATCTCACATCCAGCAAAGGCTTGAAGCCTTATTGAAAGGTCATTTTGCAGGACTGAACCCAAGTTATTAAGGAACAAATGACCAGGTAGTTTCTGTGTTAAAAGCAGTTTAAAAACAAATTGTTTAGCAGCTACAACACACCTGCATTTTATTACATGCATTTATAACATACATTACAAAAACCAAAAAAAAGCTACCCATTTTTCATTAAATAAAAAGCATCCATCTACCTCTATGCATAAATTTCAACTCAAATATTCAGAGGAAAGATATTTTAAAAATCTAGATTAAAGTCCAGTTTTCAAAGCAGTCCGAAAAGAAATCTGGATGTTCCAGAACGCTAGTGCTTCCTGAAATCTACAGAGGGGAAAAAGATTATGAGCATCTCTTGCAGGAAACAATGCTGTAGTCACTGCAATTTAAAAGAAACCTCGCAGTGTTTTAGATTGAATGTCCCATCCTATCCAAAGTAATTCCTAATTCTTCAAAGACAATTTTATTATAGTGTCTAGAGGCAGACTCTCTGTGATTATTGCCTTAAGAATGCAAAGGTAAATTGGTTGAGTTTATTTAATGCTGTCGATATTCTTAAGAGTTGATTTGACATCTCTGTTGTTGCATCCTTCCTTCTTAGAATTGTAACAATGCCCTAAATTGACATAATGGTTTTCCTGTGTGGCTGACTTCAAAGCGAGCTTACTGGGTGAAGACTCAGGAGATCATGCTGAGCAAGGCTTCTGGCACTGGGAATAACCTTCTTCAAAAGCATATGAGGAAAAATGATATGGAAAAAACATCTCCTGATAGTGTCACCTAGAATTCTAACTGTTACAATCCATTTGGTGCACTTTTTGTTTTTAAATCTAAATGAATTATCATCAGGCTCTGATTCACTGGAGCTAACTTTACATTTGTATGGCTGCTTATATATTCTGAAGACAATTCTTAAGGAATGTCAAACTCACTGACCTGAGTGGAAGCCTGTCTCAGTTTTGAGACAAATTTCAGGAGAAAATACCCTGGAATGAGCATTTGCTCTACCAAAAAAGGGCTTCAGTAACTCCTTTTTCTTCTGCCAATGAGAGAAATGGATACCAGAGGGTGAAAGTGAAAAAAACCTGTTTATTAACAAAAAAATAAAGACACAGAAAAAGAAAGAAAAAAACCTGAATAAATGCTAGATATTGAAAGTGTGGATGGAACCTTACGCCCAGGAACCCAGCGCCAGCCTCTCCCGGCCGCAGCCCTTTCCCCCGGGTGCAGCTCCGCTCGCGGCCGCCACGGGGG
>NW_008238401.1:157615-190696 GCF_000691975.1 Corvus brachyrhynchos | reverse complement strand
GATGGAGAAGGCGCTCCCTTTACAGACTCACAGCGGGAGCCGATCCTGGTGCCCCCTCTGGATAGCAAAAGGAGCTGTAGCAGGAACCTCCGGAGAAGCAAGGTGGAACTACAGGGCGGACTTACTCGGAGGTAGCAAGCAAGAGGCAGCAGAAGCTCCGCAGCTGTAGCTGGACCCACGGGTCCTCCTGGGAGGTGTGAAAATCTACAGTGGAGCACAAACCTGGAGCAATGGCAGGGGTACGGCAGGCATTGGGCAGCAGCAGCCTGGCTCTCGAACACGGCAGGGGAAGGGTCCCCCGGGATTTCTCACCAGCGCTGGCTGGTCCTTAGGGTCCAGGCTGTGTGGAGGGTGGGAGGGCAGCCCCTGGTGGGAAAGCAGGGTGGTCTCCGGTACTGGCGCAGCACGCACTGGCTCTGGGCTTCCTGACAGCAGAGCAGCAAAAGAAGCCAAGGCAGCAACCCCAGTCACAGTACCGCAGGAAAACAAAAAAAAAAGAAGCAGGCAAAATCCACAGAAAGCAGCAATATCCCCAGTCAGCGGTACCAGCCACGTGTGTCCAGTTGAATAGCCCGTGCCAAAAAGAAAGGGCCTGCCCCTCAGCCTGCCCCAAACTCCCTCCGGAAGCCCCGGGCTGGCTCCCATTCATCACGATAGTCCTGGAGCCAGGGAGGAGGGGGGGTGAGGCGGAGACAGCAGCCACCCGAAGCACAAACAAAACAAAAACAGATCAAACCCCCCCCAAATTATGAGATAATAAACCATCTCCAAGACAAAGCCTCACAGAACTGAGGTCTCAGTAGCAAAATTACCTTCAAAGGAAAATTATTGTTCAAAAAACAATCACTGTTCAGTGTAATTTTGGCCCATTATCTCCTTTTTATAAGCATATGCTAAAGAACCCTAGGTTTAATGTCTTACAGATGAGTCTTTTTGCCTTTCTTAAGTAAGAATCTTCAAACAGAACGAAATTAATTAATTTTCTCAATTTTTTTTTATAACACATTTTTACAAAATCAAGAGCTGCATTAACAAGATGTAAAAGTCATAAATCTTGCCTTACCTTGGATATGTGCTGTTATTGTTGGATGTATTGCATCAAAAACATCCATGGTATTTTCTTTGTCTGAACCAGATACCCCATACTTCTTGTCACAGGAAATATTACATGAAATTACATCTTCATGTTCTACTGTCCACTAAAGAGAAAATAACAATGCTTGAGGGTTTGAGAGAGTTTTATGGCAGACTTTCTATAACCTATAAGCAGATTAGGAAAGAAATCCTTAGTACCTTGTTTTGGTAAAAGCTGATTGATGTCTTTAAATCAAATTTTTCTATTTTTTCATTAGTAATAAACTTAGAATTAGACAAGGACACCCTGTTGAAATATTAAAATGTTAATTTAATCAATCTTAAATAAATCTTCTGAGATGGATTATTATTATCATACCCATTTGTATATGAAAAAAGAGAGACATGCTCATATTCAGACTTACCTGAGAGCAAGCAATCAGCAACACCAAAACTAGAATTGAAATCAAGCCTACTTACCCTAATTATATTTTATTGTGCTAACAAAGAATGTTTGTTTTCTTATTTCTCAATAGCAAAGCAATAAATAGAAATTTTGCAGTTGTACCTTCTGCAAGATGCATTTAAAAGGATATATACAAGTATTCTTCAACATTTAATTCTGACAATGGTTTAACCTTCTCACATCCACTAACTGAAAGTAGATTCTTAATGGCTACAGCAAAAATTATTGCACAGCTTAGTTGAAAAAGGGATTATTTATATTTCAGATATAAACTAAGAATAAAAATGTCATGTATGTAACTTTCAGTGCAAGCAGTCAATTCAATTTCATTTCATCATTACAATATATTTCATTACTTCTAACATTAGAATAAATATGAAGAATAAATAACCACTGAATAATAGCCATATGAAGCCATTATGAATATTTCTTTAATGAATGTGAACTGTTCACATCAGTAGGGTTTTTTGGATTTTCAGTAGTTATGTTGCTGGGTAACCCTTTTCCACAAATGCTGCATTAAACATCAAAGCTATTCAATAAAGTTTACTAAAAGTGGCAGGTTTCCATTAAATGGGGCAAAATTTTTCCCCTCATGCATTTTTATTCAAATATTCACAGATATCCAAAGTAATATTTATATTGAAGGTCACTAGATGTGAAAAACATTTTAGTAACATTTTCTCTTTTTATTTTATGAAGTGCATAAACTATCACTTTTACATATTTCATCTGAGAAATTTGCCTTGTTAACAAACAACTAAAAATACAACTATATTACTAAAATTTTTTTATTTTTTCCATGTGTGCATAATTCCTGCAACCAACACAATCTCTGCTCCTAAATAGAAATACATAAAGCACAAGACCACATGAAGTTTATGAACTGGCAGCATTTTTGATTGGAAAATTGTTTCACAGAGCTGTACACAATGGTATTTTACTTTCTGCTCAGCAATTTTAAAAAATATACACAATTGCAATACACAGCATAGCATGTGTACTATTTAGTGATCAAAAAACATATCAGTTAACATTGCAATCTGATAAAAATTGATTTAAAGTATGATTTAGGAATAAAATATGCCAGAAATAGTACCAGTGGAGGCACTACATGGCTACTTAACCAAATGTTAATATATGCTGCAGTTATTTTAATTATTATGTCCACAGATTGACACTGGATCAGGATACATTTCTTCTTTAATTGACAAGACAGGTTTAATGGAAAGGCTATGGAATAGAGAAAGAGAACTTTTCTGAAGGTATAAATCTCACTGACAAACAATTCCCTGAACGTTGGCTAATTCAATGTTGTTCTTTTATATAAGTGATATATATTTATATATAACTTTCAGAACACAGGGCAATGAGACTTCCAGCCCTGTGGAACTCGGAAGCAGATTTAGACAAGTCCTTTGCCCTGAAAGAGGCTACAAACTATCAAACTATTCCAACATGCATTTAAAACAACAAAAAGATTCCTGTTTGATTCAGCAGACATAATATGCAAAACAGAAATGATTTAAGAGATCCTCTATAAATTTTAGATGAGAACAAGGTGAGATTTATGGTAGTTCATGTGGATGAAGGAAGCTGGTGGTAAACAGTCTGCTAGCAGAGTATGCATAGGATAAATGATTGTGCAATGATGGAGAAAAGTAGGAGCATGGAGGAAGGGAGTTACAAGATAACACTGGAACACGCTTGGAGCTGTGACCTCTACCCTGGGAAGGCTGTTCGAGTGCCTGACCACTCATTGGGGGAGAAATCTTTTCCTGACAGCCAACCTAGACATCTCCTGATTCAGCTTCATGCTGTTTGCTCGGAGTCCTGTCCCTGGTCACAGAGAACAGAGGTTGGTACTTGCCCCTGTGCTGCCCCTGGGGAGGATGTTGAAGAGCTCAGTGAGGTCTCCCCTCAATGTCCTTTTCTCCAGGCTGAACACATCAAGCGCCCTCAGCTGCCCCTCATAAGGCCTCTGCTCCAGACCCTTCCCCATCCTCATGGCCTCCTTTGCACACTCTCCAATGGCTTAATGTCTCTCTTATGCTGTGGCTGGTGATGCTGGGCCTGATGCCCCCAGGACAGGGATGTCCCTCCTGGCTGCCAGGGCACTGCTGACTCAGATCCAACTGGCCATTGACCAGGACCCCCAGGTCCCTTCCCACAGCTGCCCTCCAGCCTCTCATTCCCACTCCATGTAGGGCTTTTCTGCCCTCAAGGGAGTCAACAGCTCATCCCAATTTAGTGTGACCAGCAAACTTCCTTAGTGTTCTTTGAGCCCTGGGTCCAGGTTGTAATGAAGATGTTGAAGAGCACAGGGCCGAGGATGGAGCCCTGCAGAACCCCCCAGGCCCCCAGTCTGATGTCACCCCAGTCAGTGTCACCCTTTGTGCCCAACCCGTGAGCCAGCTGCTCACCCATCCCATGGTGTGTTTATCCAGCTGAACACTGGGCATTTTGTCCAGAAGGATCCTGGGAGAGACAGTATTGAAAGCTTTACTGAAATCCAAAATGATTACATCTACTGGCTTTCCTAAATCAACCAGGTGGGTTACCCTGTTACAGAAGGAAATCAGGTTTGACAAGCAGAACTTTCCTCTCATGGAGCCATGCTGGCTGTGACTGATGACTGTGTTGTCCTCAAGGTATTTTTCAATACTTTCCAGTAACCTTTTCCATGATATTACCAGTCACTGAAGTGAGACTGACAGGGCTGTAGTGCCCTATTCCTTCTTTTTAATACCAGCTGAAATAGAGTTCTTCCCCTATCACACACAGACTTCTATTTATCTCCTTCCTATCACAGCAGTTTTCACCAGAAATTTCTTGAAAAGAGTTCTCCTTAGACTCTCACATCCATGTCCATACCTAAATCCTAGCAAGTCTTTATTCATAAATTATGTGGCTTTCCATTTTCCTTCACATAATTAAAACTCAGGCTCTCAAGGCCTGCCATTCCTATATCAGTTATTGCAACATCATTTTCTTCATGAGTGCAGCCTCCCATTCTTGTATTCATGTGCAACACTCCTCCACCAGGATCTTGGTTTGAAAGACAGGTCTCTGCCAAGGAAGGTGGGAACCTCCCTTGGAGTGGAAAATATGACCCCCTTCCCTCCAAATTATTTTAACTTTGAAATTGAGGGGTTTTCAGGCAAAGATACGGGAAAAGAAATAACGGTGCTTTACTAATATGTATGACAAGGCAAACAAACAACAACAATGGCAGCAACAACAAACAAAAATCCCCAGAAAACCCAATAACCATTCTCTTCCCCCTCTTTAAGCACGTTCCCCTTTGGCACAGTCCCGGTCACAGCCAGCAGAGGTGCTGTGCGATGACTCCCCCGCAACTGCAGGGGCACCGTGGCGCGAGCCTGGAGACCATGCGGTTAATGGCAGCTGTAATGGTAGAGGCAGGCACACCCAGGGTGACAAACCAAATGTAGCAGGGACCCAGCAGCCCTAGCAGGAGCTGTGGGGAGTTGGGCAGACACGGGGTGTTGGGTTAAAGTGTAACGAAAATGCCGGAGGCAGGGGCAGAAAACAGCAGGGCAGGGCAGTGGCAGCTGGGCTTCTCTGCAGCAGCTGCTGCACGCAGTAGGGGATGATAGACAGAAAAGACTCCACAACTCAAAAGTTGCAAAGTACGTATGTTTTAATCAGCTAAGGTGCATGGGGGAATCTCTCCTCCAAAGACATGCGCACGTTCAGTGGCTCTTGGCTTAGTATTTATCCAGTTACAAACTACATATGCATCAAATTACAAAATATGTCTATACATATTCATTGCCTGTCCCTGCTTCATATTATAATTAGCTCTAAAGTTATTAACATGTCGGTGTGCTTGCGCAGTGCCACCTGGTGGTCGCAGGCTGGGGTCTCTGGGATGAAATAAAGGTCTTCCTCAGATGAAGTAAGTACTCGGGCTGAACTTTTTTACCTCGCCTTCTTAAGCATGCTCTCTGAGTTCCTGGCCCAAGTCCAAACTTCAGAGCTGGTTTGGGCTGGTTTCAGGGTCCGAGCAGGATCTTCGGTCACGGTTTCTTCCCCTTGCCAATGGTCCTGAATCCTCCCCTTATCCTCCCTTATATCCTTCCCTTCCCTTTGCCTGGCACACGCAATGAGTGTTAAGCAAGCAATATACATTGTTGAGCAAGCAGCTGCAAAATCTAGCAATACTAGCAATACCACGGTCAGTAGTTAACTCTTAAAATTCTAAGCCCCCTGTATCAGGGAGACGTGCCCTCCGGGAAGGGGTTCAGGGTCCCAGGTTTTTCTCCTGAGGCACCCAAGTAGATGGTGTCAGGAAAATTAATTCACAAACACCAGAGGTTTATGTCCAAAAAGGAGACAGAGAAGTCCTGTAACTTTATTTGAATAAAGGGAGAGGCCATGGGCATTTCCCATGGGGTTTCTCGAATTGTTGGGGGATGCAACCCCTTTTATCCTAATTCCTGGCTGCAGCACCCTCTTCCCCACTGGCTGAGGTACTCAGAAGGTACAGACTTCTCCAATCGCCCATTCTACTCCATCAATATGCACCCCCCTTTTTGTTATATAAAAGAAAAAAACCTATTCATAATTCTATTAAGTCTTTGTTCTTTTTCTCTAGGTTCAGGAATTTAACATGGCCTTGGCTGAGCAACAGTCTGTGTTGATTAGTAACATCTTCTAGAACTGAGAGTTTTCTTCTCTTACTTCCCTATCTCTAAGCTCCTAGCCCTATCTACAAGCAGATTCGCATGGTCTGTTTGTAAAGACACATTCATCTTATTCCTTTCAATGGTCCTTTCCAGTCAGATCCGGTGTTAATAAGGTCCCAGTTCAACAGCTGCTTTTCCAAGCAAAAGCCTCACTCATGGTAGGAGAAAACAGTAATGGGCTGGACTCCGCGATGGCGGTGAATTCTTCCACAGTAGCAGCAGCTTAAGTGTTTCCTCTGATCCGAGAGCAAGAGAAGCCAAGCCCAGCTCCTCGACCCCAGCCAAAATCTCGAAGTATCTCTGCCCTTCCAAGAGAAAACTCCTCAGCTACTAGAGTGCAGCTGCATCCTTCCCCCCAACTTGGCCACTTCTTTTGTCTCCTAAGTAGCAGTCATTATCATCTCTTAGCAACAAATGGCACAAAATTCCCTAAGAGAAAGGGAAAAAATGGAAAAATCTTAACCTCCAACACACAGATTCCCCTCCAATGTCTATTTTATGTCCTTCCCTGTTTTTTCATTGATTCCTCATTCTCAGTCACAAATACAAGCTCTTGTCTTCAAATACAAAGCTCTGTGATTTAGTCTCAGATATTCATCTCCCTTCTGCCTTACCTCTGATGCCATCCTTTGTCATTTAGTTGTTACATTTTCAAAATTTATGGGGTTCCCTTTGCTGTCCTTCATGATTTGAAGGATTCACCTATAAATATCTGGAAATCTCTCTCATAATAGAAAATCCCACTTGAACATCTGTTTTGTTTTGATACAGGAGCAATCAACAGATTGCTGAAGTGCTGAGATAATGACCTATACTGAATTACTGGCTCATTTATCATAGAATCATTTGGGTTGGAAAAGACCTCTAAGGAGATGAAGTTCAACCAATTACCTACTGCTGCCAGGTCCACCAGTGAACCACATCCCTTAGTGCCACATCTACAATACCTCCTCCACATCTACAATACCAGTCCCTCTGGGTATGATTACACCACCACTGCCCTGGGTAGCCTGTTATAATGCTTGACAAGTCTTTCCATGAAGAATTTTTTTCAAATATGCAAATTAGGCCTCCCATGGGGAAACCTGAGGCCATTGTACTTCCCCATCATCGCCTATCTATTTACCCTGTTACACACAGAGTTTTAAGTGATTTCAGGAAAAGGGCTATCTTCTTGTTGTATCTGTATGACATTCAAAACATAATGCAATCCTAACCCATAAATAAAGCTTTGAAGTAACGCATCAAAAGCAGCATGGCCAGCAGCTCAAGGAAGGTGATCCTGCCCCTCTACTCTGCTCTGGTGAGATCCCATCTGGAGTACTGCTTCCAGCTCTGGGGTCCTCAGCACAGAAAAGGCATAGAGCTACTGGATCAGGTCCAGGGGAGGTCACCAAGATGCTCAGAGGGCTGGAGCAGCTCTGTTACATAGAAAGACTGAAATAATTGGGATTGTTCAGCCTGGAGAAGAGATGCTTTGGGGTGACCTAATTATGCCTTTCCAGTACCTGAAGCGAGCTTGCAAGAAAGATGTAAAGAGATTTACAAGGGCCTGAAGTGACAGGAAAAGGGAAAATGGCTTCAAACTAAAAGATGGTGGGTTTCAACTGGATATTAGGAGGAAGTTCTCTGCTGTGAGGGTGGTGAGGCCCTGGCCCTGAGGACCTTGGCCCTCAGGTTACCCAGAGAAGCTGTAGCCGCCCCAATCCCGGAAGTGTCCAAGGCAAAGTTGGACAGGGCTTGGAGCAACCTGGGATAGTGGAAGGTGTCCTGCCCATGGTGGGGGGGGTGGAACTGGATGATCTTTAAAGCTCCTTCCAACCCAAACAATTCTATGTTTCTATTAAGTTCTATAGTAAAACAAATAAAAACATGAATCAAGATTTACAAATGGATCATGGTGCCCACCTGACTGTAAGCATCTAACACAAAAACCCATGAGGACTGCTGACACACAGAGTAACTCACATTTCAGAGTATCACAGGATCAGTCATCATACCTTCACCTAGGTAAACCATCTTCCATTTCCATGATTAACCCAATTATTTCAATCAGATTTTTGTTTCCCTAAGTACAAAGATATTTTAGAATCAGTTAGAAAGTAGGCAATGTAAACTCCCTTCATGATGTGTTCTTACATTTGTCTTCAATATGAGAATAAAGTCTTGCACCTCTGACTACAACTGCCCTTTTTGCCATCAAGCCTCAGATCCAGAGCTGCTCCCTCACAAGGACTTTCACTACAAGGAGCTATCCTGCTAACTTGGCAGCTCTTGATAACAGACAAAACTTGAAAGTAAATTTATTTTTAACTTTTTCACTTATTTTTTCAGTGTGTGTCAATGTACTAACTGACACCAGAATGATTAGGAATGTCTCTAAGATCAAAGAAAAAAAATAGATCAAAGCTACTGCATGTTCTTGTTCTATCAAGCCAAAAAAGTCTTGCAGTCAAAACTACCCTTCTAGACTTACCCAGTCTTTGTCTGCTGCATGCACTATTAATCTTTGTTTTCCAAAAGGTATGTGGACTGTCAGTTCACAGAGACACTGTTTGTTGTCAAGAAGAACTTCAAATGCTTTCTCACTACAGCCAGTCATTTGGTATCTACTCTTTCAAAGGGAAAAAAGGAGAACGCCAGAGTGAAAATTGTCAGGGCTGGCCTAACCCCCCATGATCCAAATCCACCATACTCTCCTGAATTCTAATTGCTTCATCTGTTCCTGTAGGGGAGGAAATTAGGCTTGTCTTAATAAATTTTACATAATCTTGCCTATACATTGCTGTCAGAAAGTTCCCAATATTCAGGCAAATACTTTGAGATAGATTCTGAAAAATAACTATTGCTCAACAAGTGTTAAAGAAAACTTCCTTAGATAAAAATTACAAAGATAAAATTTCTTAAACAGAAATTAGATGCTCCGGGCAAGTGGCACATTATCTTTCCAGCAAAAAGAACATTCATGGATTTACTGTACTTGAAAAAAATTAATGGATTATCTTCTTATTTTCTGGTCTTGATTTCAGTTTCCTTATATGTAAGAGAGCTGAATAGCATTTCGCTAAAGACAGAAAAATGAAGTTCCACTTCTGAGTTCAGACAAAGCAGGAAAGTTTGGAACTCTCAATCTGACAGTTATTAAACTATAAATGTCATGACTAACACACTGAGACACTTACTTTTATATGTCCAATCAACAATATATGCTTACAGTTGCCACGTGCTGATTTACTTCAGATCTCATCATTAGAAGATGTGACTTTTTTCCTTCTAGATTTCCTGGTTTCTTTGAGCTAGCCATCCACAGCTCTTGGATAACGTAATGCTGAACTTTGTCTGGACTTTTTATGCTTTTGGGCTTCTTGGGCTTTTTCAGTATGCCTGGAAAAAGTTTTTGGTTATAGTAGAAACCTAGCACTGCACAGCAGGAAATCAAAATTTTACATACTTTATTAAACTATTTCATCTGAATTCATATGACATTAATGCACTACTACTCATTACCAATTCTTAGATTAAAGCTTAATGTATGCCAGATCTCAACACCTGCCATCTGCTTAGCACAGATACAGCCATTTGCTTGCATAGCACTCACAGGTTCACATAACTCTATGTCTCCAAGCTATCTTAATAGACTTAATTTAGATTTGATCACCTGGAATGTGTACACTTTCCCAATTCAGATCTCACCATTCCTCTCCCCAGGGTGAATGGAGTTTTAGAGAAACCCAGCCAACTACACAAAACTCAAGAGGAGCAAGAAAAGAGTGCATGTCAATTGAGATTGAAATACAAGGAAAAAGACAGTGACAAGTATGAAAACATGGCAATGGTGGTAACAACTGTCCCACCCCTGACTTCTCCTACTCCCCAGTCACGTACATTAACAAGTCAAAAAAAGGAACTTTCAGGATAACAAGCAACCTTTGTGTATCAACTTTCACATTTTAAAATATTAATAAACTAGAGATCTTAGTGTATGCAACATGTGCTTACAATAGTCACCCTTTAATGCCAACGTGTTCTAAGCATGAAATAGGTGTTCTCCTATTAACTGTGATTGCAAAAACATTTACAGCCACTATTTTTAAACTTCGGTAAAATACCTTCAGAAGGCTCCATGATGATTCAGTCAATCTTCATGCCTGTATAACATTCTTGCCTAACTTCAGCTTTGAGATTCCTTGTTTTTTTTAACTTGTTGTTGCTGCATTCATAACATACGAAGAGCTTCACTGCCTAAGAACATGAAAGTATTTTTGTGTCTTCAAAGCAAAAATGGCAGGAGCTCACATTATCAGTGTCCTCCCAGAATTTTAAATGGAATCTGTAAAGAAACAATGTTTAGGAATAGTTTTCCTTGAGATTATTTTTGACAGTTTAGTCCATGAGGGGGAGTATGAAAGCAGGAACCATAGGAGAATGTATCCTAAATTCCACTTGACTGAGCAAAGTTCACATCCTTGGTACTACCTTGGAGCAGATTTACCGAATCTGGTTGAGAAAAGAAAATGTTGATGGATGGGTATATTGCATTTTTATTTTTCTGGAGGTTTGTTTTGGTTTGTTTTCCAACTCTTCTTCCACTCAAAAAAAAAAAAATCTTTAAATCTCAGGAAGTCTCTCAAGTCTTTCAAACACTCGTTTCCTTGATTCTAGTCCACCAAAACGCAGCACATCAAGCTCTTAGGCCACACGTTTTAACCAAGACTGTTACAAATTTTGGCAAAGATATTTTGAAAAGTCATTTCTTCACTCATTTGGGAGTTTGCTCATGACTGTCAAGCATGTGTTTGTGTGAACAGAACTAACAAACACCAGCTGCTATAAGCATTAACCACACACAAAGGGACACAAAGCTTTTCATCCTCAGACTGCCCCGTGGGCGTGGGGCCTGCCCCAGCCTGCTTGCCTTTCCCGGACCACTTGAACGAGCCAACTCCTGCCAAGGCTCCAAGCTGGCCCCAGAGCTGCTGCCCACCACCTCTGGGCAGCTCAGTATTATTTCATGGCTCATATTTAAATTATTCTGCAATATGACAATTGCGGACAAAAAGTAGCATGAACAGTTTTCTTTGTAACTACATAAAATGAGGCAGATTATAATCATAGTACTAATGTTTTAGCACATTAGCCATAATAATTTGTGTGAAATGAACTGCGCAGGGCCAGGACTTGGACTTGATGATCCTGATGGGTCCCTTCCAACTCAGCATATTCTGTGATTCTATCAAAGGTTTAGAGCAGCTATAGTAAATGTTAGACAATTTGGAGAGGCATAAATAATACCTGGATACTCAAAAACTGCAATGCGAAATTCTGCATTGGATTCAATAAAAATACGTGCACCCAATAAAAATTCTACATTGCTTTAGTTTTAACTTTCTAACTTAACTCAGACTGAAACTGATTCTCCAGCGTTTTAGAGGTCCTAGGCATAAAAAATTATCACTATACAAAGCTTATTTGCAATAATAAAGTTTATTAAAATGCTTTGTTTAATTAATTAAAACAGAGCCTGCAGTATTTCAGATTATTATGCCCAGAAAGGGGTCTTTTCAATGTTCTACAATCCATACATCTGGAACTCATGAAACATCATAAAATAAACATATGCACATTTACTTTCAAAGAAATTCAATATGAATACTGTATCTATAGTGCTTCACATTATACACCACTGATCTACCATCACGGAGGAGATCAAAAATTTGAGATCAAGTCACACAATACTGAAGAAAGCAAGAGAGCTCTTCAATACTGAAGTTGTTTTAACCTAAAAAGGAAGGAAAAAAAAGTCACACTAAACAGTCACACACCACTTTAAGAACATTTCATTACTTGAGCAGTTTCTTAAACCTTAGTTTCAGAGAGAGATCTGAGTTACATTAGTTAAAAACATTTTCTCAGTGATGAGACACGCAAATGTGAAGATTCCAAAACAACTGTTTGTACAAAGTCTATTTTGTGCAAAATGCATAATAACACATTTTAGCTATTCAGAAATCCAAGTAGTAGATTGTTTTTTTAATAAGAAAACACCAATGCGTAACTGACACTCAGTTCCAAAGGAATGGAAGGCAGAGCCCTTTCTAATGCCAGTTGGTACATCCATTCTACTCCACACCTCAACCCCAATCACTCTGCCATTAGACCAGAGGGATGTGGTATTCAAGAAATACCTTGACACCTCTCCTTCAGCTAGTAAGAGACATTAAACAGATGCCAATATAGCAACTGTTCCACATGGGACGTGTTTGAAGCTGACTGATCTGCATCAGACACAGTTACGTTTGTTCCTACCTTACTTGAAGCATGTAAGCAAAATATTGTGAACTGTGCTCTTCTGATTTTCACATTTATGTTAGCACTATCTTCAAGTCTCTAGTTTATAAAAATGTAATGGCAGTCTAAATTTAGAAGACATGTACATGACTCAAGCATTGTTCTGCTTGCTTCACTGTCCCTTGCTGAAGCGCAGACTAGCTTAAGCATTGGTGCCACACAACAGATCTCTCTGAATGGAATCTTAGCACACAATGTTTCTTCAATGTTCCCAAGTAAACAGAAGTACATAAATGAAAATATGAATCTCCACCTGCACTTGTTCTATTTAAAATTCCGATTCAAAATACCATCCAAAAATATCAATCATCTTTAAGTATAATGTCCATTAGCCCTACTAGGGCTGTGTATATGGTGGCCTTTACCTTAAGAGGCTATCCTAGAATTAATTACCCTCTAGATTAAAACGTCTAATATTTGTACTCTTTCCTCGCTGAAGTGAGCAATATTTTACCTTCATAAAGAAACTGGCTTATTCACATTTGCTGCAAATAGGTTCACTAGAATGACAACTCATAAACTGATGCTTTAATTATTCACTGCAAAGTTTGAAGTGTTAAAGTAACCTTTCTGCTTACCTTCTTAGAAGTTCTTTAGGCGACAAGCCTGTGGTATCCATATCACTAAGGCTGTCACTGCTATCTGTAGTGTCTGAGCTGCTGTCTTTTTCTGGTTTTTTATTCTTGTGTTTTCCTTTGTTTTTCTGCTTCTTATGCTTCTTTTTCTGTAAAAAGAAGAGAAATAATCCTTTATCTCCTTGTGAAAGACTTGGATTTTTCAGAATGTCAACAAAAGACAAAAGTTTATTTCAGTATGGACCCAAAGCTTAACTGAAACAGAACACTTATCAATGACTCTTTTCCACTACTCAGACTGAGCTAAAAAAAAAAAGATAAACCAAAATTCATTTAATCCAAGCACTCAACTCCCCCTAAAATAGAAGTTTTATTACAGTTACTTGTATATAAGCCATGAATGCAATTCCCAGAATATGCCTGACATCTTCCACATAGAACATGAAACTACCCACAATACCATACCTGTAGTCACGTATGTATATATGGAAAAACCAGCATCATAGCAGGATAATTTTCTGGTTTCAAAACATTAGAGAAATTCTGTTGCTTACATTCTAGTCCCGGTGTATATATTTTTTTTTCTAAACCAAGCATAAATAATAAAACATTTTGAAAGGCAGATCAAAGAATCAACAAGTCAAAAATCAGTATTTAAATTTAATACCTTTTCCTTTTTGCGTTTTTTCTTAGTCTTGTGCCTCTCTCTGATTTTCCTATGTTTTTCTTTCCTACTAGGTCCAGGAAAAGTTGGTGGCACCACTGTTTGTTGCTGCCAAGTAGTGCCTAAAGTACAAAGCAAATGCATAAAGAATAAAAAAAAAAAAGACCAAAGAAGGGCAATTTGGTTATTACATTCTGTATTACTACTTTTAACCTAATATAATAGTTAAACAAACAAAACCCCTAAGCTTTAGAAAGGAAATTACATGTCTAAAACTCCTAACTGCAACATCCCTATTGTAATTAAATGCCTTTGCAATCTGTTACAAAGTGAAATTGCTATATTTTCACATCAATTTTTTATCACTGCCTCTACAGACTTGAAACAAAACTGGTACACAGGCAAAGAGGTTCCTGTTGGTGGGTCATAGCATGGCAACAAAACGTTTGCTGATGGCTGTTTGACATAACACACACATTTAAGAGATAGAATGCCTACTCAGAAATGCCTTTTTTAAAGAGAGGTTATCATATATTTTATATACAATTTCAATGTGCAGAATTTACACTCTAGATGCTTACAGAACCTACCAGAAGAAAAAGCTGGTGGCAACTTTGGTCCGAATTCCTCTGTTGCATCCAGTTCCTCCTTTGAAGTAGGCAACGAAGAATCAGTTGTAGCAGTCACACTCTCTATGAGAAAACCAAAACTTGCTATATTTGAAAGGCAAATAAGGAAATACTTTTTCCAAGAAGTGTTAAAGAAAGTTCAAGGAGGCTTTCAAAAAACCTTTAAGAAAGCAAACTGATCAGCATCCTCTATGTCTATGGACTGCTTTGGCCAACTGGGTAGCTGACATTCTGAAACATGTCGACACACTGTGGGTTTTTTTTCTTTTAAATCAAAATTTACCTTTTAAACTATACAATTATTAATTAAATCATTATCAGTGCATTTGTTTGCTTCCATTTTGTAACACAGTACTATTTTTCCACTACTCAGAATGAATAAAAAACTCCATGAGATGTGTAAGGTTAATAAACACTGAAAGTTAAATGTCAATAGAACCAACTGTGACAGTAAGTGGACAAAGTATTTTCATTTTAAGCATGTTCTAACACTAGATGTTTTGTTCCCCCTCACTGTATAATAGGCATATTCCATACAGCAGTTTGCTTGTAAGATCTACACAAAAGGTACGTGGCAATGCTAATAACACTGTAACATGCAAGGCCTTATGCAGTGCTGTATTATTCACATTTTCTACATGGCCAGCTCCGTCAATCTCAGATGATCTGCACAGGAGCATCACATTGTGCTAAGAGTCCAAGAATACGTGATTCAAAAATGAAACTTTTACAAGGTATTTATTTTATGCTGCATGAAAATGAACATCCATTAAGTATTACCTTGTACATTAGAGGAAGAACTGTCTGGTACATCAACTTGCTTGGTGGTTTCTGACTCTCTTTCTGAAGTAGTTGGTTGCTGTTCTTCATCACTCTCTTCTTCAGAGGAAGATGATTTTTCATCTGAGGAGCTCACAAAGATGGCCTTAAATAAGTCCATGGGTGGTCGCCCGCTTTCTTCCTCCTGATTCTTATCTTCATTAGCTACCTGCTAAATAGCATCATAACAGACTGTATTTAAACACTAAAGAAACTAACAATCTCTCTCTGATAAGGAATAACTTCAAGCATGCTGACAGGTATTTACAAAACATTTGGATGGCACAATAGCTGCGAAATAAATCTTAGTCCCAAATAGTAAAGCTCTGAAACACTGCAGAACTAAGCCAGTGTCCTGTAAAAGTAGTGCAGTTTGTGATGACAGATCCCCAGATATTATAAATTCTAATTCATTAATTCAAAGTTCAATTATATAATACTAAATTTAAGCAAAAGGAAAACATCACCTTTCTCGGCAAAACATGCACTCTCCTCTATGGAAAGGAGAAATAAATACATTCTGTGCCTGTGAGCAGAGTGGTGGTAAAGTCACTGAATTAAGTTCCCAGACTACTGAGCTACATTTTTTCTTCTTTTAAGCTCTACTTCAGGTATAATCAGATCTGCAGTCCTTGTAAGCTGCAAACATCTTGCATCCCAGATTTATAACCTCAAAATTCTTCAAAGTGCCATCTCACGCCTTTGCTCATCCTGAGCTAGCTCTTGTGCACACTGACCTGTATTAAATCAATTCATATATTGACCCATCTTATTTCTGGGTTGTCAAGGTTTACAGCAATTCCCTTTAAGTACAAATCCTATTGTACACTCACCGGAGTGGGAAGAGGTTCACTTGTCCCAGTTCCACATTCTTCTGTTATTGGCACTGGTGGCTGCTGATGAACATCAGCTTTTGATCTAGCAAGACTAATGAATTCACTGATAGAATCTTTCTTCTCCTTCTCTTTATCTGACACATCCCACCTTGAAGGTTTCTTTGGTTCTAAAACATCCAAAATATTCAAATCATCTGCATGCCAAATTGTTCTGCATTTCATGGCCTACTTGATTTTAAATTACTCTGCTTCTTCAGTCTGACATTTTTAAAATCTTTCTAATGAATACTTGACCTATAAATGTCTTCCAGGTAGAAGAAATTAGCATTATATCACTAACTTCAGTTTTTATGTCCGTGAATTTTTATTTTCAATTTCTTTGTTTTGGTTTTTTAAATGAAAAAAAATCACATGGCTAGGTTCTCAATGAAAAAGATGCTTTTTCTGTACTATTATCTCATGTATAGCTAAATTAATAAAGTAACAACAAACTTACTGTTGAGACTGTTACTCTCTTGGATCTTTTCGTTTGTTGCTTGAGTTACAGATGTGGTGGGCTCAGGCACAGTTAAGAAATTAAAAACAGAATACTTGTCTCGTTTCACTTTTGGTAAACCCACTACAGAAGAACTAGAGGGAAATAAAAGTGTTTGCTGATTATTGTTTTCAACACAGAAAAGTCCTCAAATTATCTACAACAAGCTGAAGCACCTACAGTAGTCCTTCAAATGCATGCTATTTTATCAGAGGTCACCATATTTCATGATGCAAATAAAAATATTAGGCAGTTCTGTATTCCCTTATAATACAAGAAAACATCAAGCCAGATTTTCCACAAGCAAATGAAAAACTCAGAATTTTAAAAAAAGTGTTAAAAATTTAAGTATCAATTATCTTACTCAGGATATGGATCACGAACATTAAATCTTTTACACAGCAGCTTATCAGGATGCCATTCAAACTTGTCTCTTGTGAGTTTGCCAAACATCTTCATCTTCACAGCTGTTTCCTTATCATCAATATCATTCTGAAAAAGGTCAAACATTTATAGCTGCTAAATAAGTAACAACTTAATGAACTGCTGTAAGACTTGAGAACAGGACAAAGCCATAAATATTTAAATGCTGTTTAACAAATCACTACTCCGTATGCACCGAGCATTTTCAAAAGCTGCTAAACAAAAGGGCAATAAAATAGCAACATATCTGCCTAACAGTTTAAAAGAAAAACAATGTCAGGGCTAAGGCAACAACTGCAGCTCCAGTGTATTAAAAGACTGTAAACAGCATATACCTCTTGGTCTCGGGGAACTTCAACTTTGTCAACATCATCTTCATACTTGGCCCGGGTAAATCTGGATGACAGTGTTGAATTTGAGGATCTGTAGAACATCGCTGCACGAAAGAACTCCTCCTGTTCTCTTCCTCGCTCCCATTCTGACATATTCGGGTCTAAAAAGCGCTCCAATGTATCTATTTTAAGATAGGGAGAGAAATGCTTAGCAGAGATTACAGCTTACTTCAGGTCAACACTTTTCAAACAAAAAATAAGGTAATAAGCAAACATCCTTGCAAATATTTAATGTGTATTTAGCGTAAGGGTAGTATTAATCTCAACTGTGTTAATCCCTGATAAATGGAGGTAGTTTTTCAAGACAGCAAGAATGACAGCATTTGCCAAATCCAAAATGGATATTTTAAATAATTTTACTTGTAAAACTGATTCCTTACTCATTGCCCTCTAAAGAATGTTCAAAATACTTAACGGATTTCACAGGTGATTAAAACAAAAAGTATAATCCAAAGCTTCATCAATAAATAAAATACAGAATGAAAGAGTTTACGCCTGGCTAGGCTTTGGTAACTTTTAAGGGGCTTTCTGGTACATAAAGTGCCCACTGATAAATACAGAGTTTGGACACAGGTTTACAGCAACAGGTTCACTTTTTCTCCCAGAAGGAAGAGGAAATAATACCAGCCACGCAAATACACTCACAGTAGAACAGACCTTTGACCATTCCAGTTATTTATACATTCCTACATTTTCATCATTATGACTCAGGAGGCACTTAGAGTCATATAGTCATAATTGAGAATACTCAATTTTACCCAGGGAAAATCCCAGTCCTGAACAGAGGAACTATGGGTTCAAAGCTCAAGTAGTGTGTCCCAATGCGGCAACCAGAAGAGGCTACTGACCAGAAAATATTTATTTTATATAATGAAAAGGATTTCTAAAAAAACCCCCAAAAAACCCCAAACCACAACTAAAACAACAAACCCAGGTTTTCTACCTATCACTATGTGCTTTCCTCTGTCAAATTTTCCTGGTGCCCATCTTCTTCTTCCCCAATAGCCCCTGTGTACTTCAAAATTTGAAAAAAAACCCCAACCCCTTTTTTTTAAAGTTTATTTCAAGGCAATCTAGGGTCATGAGCTGATGATGAACTCCCTAGATCAATTTCAGCTTTTTATGCCTTACAGAAAAATCACAGTACTGGAAAACTCACCACAAGGCATCGCCAGTACCTGGTTTAATCTCAGATACACCACAGTATAATTTAATAGCAAAAACCTAAACAAAATGGAAGGAGACTGAAACAGCATGAAAAGAGGTAATGAAGGAGATTGGATTTTTTTTGGTTTTGAGTAAGAACTCTGCATGTATGCTGTGTTTTTACAGTCATAAATTTTTCTGAGAAGAACATAAGTGACAGCAGAAGTTTGAGTATCCAAATGACATATAATACAAGCTCTGACAAGTGTGAAATACTTCATTCACTTTAGGGTCCTTATCTCCCCCTGGTGCAGAGTGTATGGGGTTTCTTTTGATTCTACTGTTACCCAATCATCTTTCTGCCTTTATATGATCTGTCAGTTTAACTCCTCAAAGGGAAAGAAACTAAAGGAAAAGGCTTGTTCCACTAACCAAAGCTGAAGTAAGGGAAATCCAGGAAATGAAGTAGAACTTAACTTCTGCTACATTGTAGAAGTATGAAATGTAATGCCTAAAATCAAGACTTTCTGACAATTGAGTAACAGAGCAGTTTTCCTGAAATCAACATGACTAAGTATCAGTAAAAAAAATCTGTTAACATTGGTCCTAAAAGAAGTAAAGGGAGAAATGCTGTGGAATTAAGGAAGAGAACTCATAGTGAATATAAAATGCATTGGGACAAAAAGAAAAAAACAAACGGGGAGGAGGAGAAAAAAAATTAAGCAAGCAATATTTCACCTTTTTCTCCTTTTTGAAGACTTTTCACAAAATTTTCATATCTTTTTTGTTTTTCGGGATTTTTTGCAAATGGTTTGAAGTCACTAGAACCAGCATTTGCTAACTGTCCCCCCAGCAGCATTTGCCATTTGTGAGCAGCATCTTCTGAAGAGGCTGGCTGGAATCTGTTTTTTGGTGACTGCTGAGACACTATTTTTGCTTTCATTTGTTGTTCAGATGCTTGTTTAATTTCTTTGAGTCTTTCTCTATCTTTCTCAGACAGATATTCCAAAATAGAAGGAGCTGGACCTAAAGCAGAAAGAAAGCAGTAAAAGATAAATAGAAATGAAAAATTACTAGAACTATTTCTTCCCCTTTAGCAGAGGAAAAAATCCTTACCACATGCGTATACAGTCAGATAAAATGCTCTTAAGCAGAAATTAAAAATAAAATGGCATACATGGCAGATAAAAATTTGGCCACTATTACATCTTTTATGCTATTTACATATAACTTAATAAAGTTTGCTATTGTAGATACAAATGTGAGCCACAGTTACAAATTATCTTTTTAGTATATTTGAATGTATTTCAGTGAAACCTCATTTTACAGAAAAAATCCTCACAGCCTAGGATATTCAAAAAAGGCCACAACCCCCTCCACCCCCAAAACAAAACAAAATCCAACACATAGTTTTTGTCTTTAAGTAAATGAAAATACAGACAGCTATGTCAACAATTCAACTGCTGAGATCAAACTAAACAATGAAATGGTATTCTTGCTATGGTAACTAGATTTGATATATTTATGTTAGAAAATAAGCATTCAAGGCCAGACCAAATTATTACCGTTCTATAAACAAAAGGGGACCTGGAACACAAGCAAAAATAGGGTCACGTATCTCAGTACCTTTCAGCTCAGTCTCTCCTAGCTGTTCCCTCCTCTGAGCTGCATTCAAAGCATGCCTGCTTTGCTGTGCTGGATCACTCTCCAGTTTCCCAGTCGATTCCTCCAATGTCTTCTGTAAATGGCAGTTTTCATTCCCAGCTATTATCACAGGTCGAAAGTAATGGACTGGTCTGTAATTTCGTGGCAGGCTGGGCGGTGGATAAACCTGGGGGGGAAAGGGGCAACAAAACAAAAAAATCCACTGAGGGAGACAACTTTGTATGCAATAACTATTGTGTTTCAGAAAAAGTCAGTTCAACCTAAGAATTCCTCAATTTACATCTTAGCAGTAAAAACAAATCGTACAAGCTACCAATTCCTTTAGACCCTGTCAGTAAGCGGCCCTGTAATACAAACTCTGGGAACAAACACATTGACAATATATTGTCAACTATGAAAAAATAGGAAAACACGCACATTAAGTGACAGAAAAATTAACAAGAGTCTTAAGATGCACTGCTTTTATTTGAGAAAAATACCTCTTAACATTGCTTACTATGTTTTTTAACTGAAGTCACATGATTTAATCAATTAATTGGACTACTGAGTACTTCTGTACTTACTATATTTTTATGTCTTTCAAAGTGTTTTTCCCCACATTCTTCATATAAGCTGTTACTTCAAAGGTTCTCCTGTGTTCCCTATACAATGCAATTTTATATACCACACAAATATTCTTCCTTTGAAAGAGGATACTGTCATACAATTTATACATACAATTCATACAAATATGTATGGCATGAATTATATCAACTTGAAGACAGGACTCAGAAATTAAATTGTCACCAAAATAGCAAAGCAGACAAAGCATGAGGCCTAATTCTTACAGAAAACTGAATGTTACATATCAAAGATCTAGAACCAAAATATGTAATTTTTTTTATTTTGCAGTTTAATTAAACCATTCCTCCAACTTTATGGCAAGTAGCAGTGAATAGTCTGGAAGGCACTTGTTCAAAGCCAGTACACAGGCAAGGTTTAAATACCTTCAGGAGTCTGATAAATTTTAGGTTTTTCTGTTGAACAGCCCCCAATGCTACAATTTTGTTCATTCAGCAATTTTTACTGCTGACCAGAACATTTATTTCTAAGAACAGAAAAACACCGAGAAGTAGTAGAGTCTGCACAGTTCACATGATGAATGATGCTATTCTTAATACATAAAACATCACTATCTGCTTACCTTGATTGGAGCTGATGATTTTGATGCCAAGGAAAAACCATCCAGGATTTTTCCTATATATTTAAATTCTCTTTCAGGCCCTACAAAATGATCACAAAGTTGGTCAATATTTGAAACATGCATGTTAGGCAATTCTTTTTTTTCCTGAATATTTTCCACTTGTCACTGTCTATTATGAGTTATAATTGTAGTTCGTTGTTTTCACCACCTTTCATTTAAAATTAAGGGTTCTGATTCTGGATTAGTATTATACAAGTAAAAACTGCTACCAGAGTGATTGCTGCAAGTTGAACATGGTTTATAGTGAAGCAACAGTGTCCATACTGTGCACAGCAAACACCAGCAGTGCCATTCATGTGTACAGCCAACATGAACAGGTTCCCCAGAAATTACTACAGTATTTCATGCACTTAAGTGGTGCAGTAAAAATAAAGTGGTACCAAGATAGAATTTGCAAAAATTATCTGAAAATACAGAAGTTTATCTAAAAAAAAAGGTTCTCTTTTCAAGGGCTGGATCATAGTTTGTAACTGTCGTTCACCATCATTTGTTTTCTTCAGTGAAACCGAATGCTGTATCTCGCAAAGCAGCACATATTGTCCTTTTGAAATTATGCTTTGAGGGTTTAATCTGCACTGGGATTAGTGGAGGACTTTGGAAATTATTTCTGTAATTGAACACTTCAACACAGAAGGAGAACTAGTTGAATTTTCAGATATCAAGGCTGAAAATTAAAATACATAGCAAATAGAGACTACATTTGTGGGTTTTTTCCCCCCATATTACACTCACTCTTTAAACAGAACCACAGTTCTTACTTTTTTTGGATTTATACTGTTTCGGTGCTGTCCAGCCATACAAGCCATCTCCAGGCTCCTCATCCTTTAGAACTGTATCATATTTTGACAGTGTGTCAGTTGCATAAATATCATCATCTTCTTCCTCTAAAGCTCCTACACCAAAAGCCTAAAATATATATTTTAAGTGAGAATTTGAAAGTGTAAAAGTATTTTTAAGTCACGTATCAGAACACATCTGCATGTGCATCTATTCAACTATATAAAATCTACAGTACAAATATATATACACTGGGAAAAGTGTAGTTTCACCACAAAAATTGAGGTGGAAAAAAAAACCACACCTTAGTGAGCACAAAAGCAAACACATTCCACTCCCTTGGCAGAGAGGGACAGCAAGTTTGGTCTGTACAGGACAGGGACAGCAGACTAGTTCTAGTAAAATAACATGTGCAATCTGACTAAGACCAGGTTAAGTTCTCAAAAGGAAAAAAATATGTCAGTTAACATGGAAATTAAACAAGTAGAATTCCCAGAAAACATAAACTGACAGTGCTTCTAGATAAGAACTACAAATACCCTGGAGCAACACAAAACCTCTCTAGCTGACAGATACAGCATTACTGAAAGTACAATACACAAAACCATAAACTAAATCATACTGAATATTAGTTTTATCTAATCAAAGTAACACAAGATGTTTTTCCATCCAGCTACTCAGAGTCAGGTATTTTTTAGAGTTGTCTTTTATAGTTTCAATAAGTGAAGGCATTTGAGAGTTCTAAGGATTTTTCCACATCTTCAAAGTAAATTCTAAAAAATCCTATTCTCAAACCACACTTAACATTTTTTACAATAATACTACAATGACTAGGAGCTTTTCACGTAAGAAAAAACAAAATTATTTGGATTTTACTGCACTAATCATAAAACACATTAAAAAAATGTCCTCACCTGACCTGTAATACCTAGTTTTCTTCCTTTACTGTGTCTCAGATCACCAAGTAAATTGCTTGTTTCCTCAGAACCACCTGTGAAAAGATTCAGGTGTTCTCTTCCAGATACACCAAACAAAGCTTGTGAGGGGTCCAAACCCTTATAGCCAAGTCCATGGACATTGTCCTTTGGAGTCAAATCTACAGGCATTACATCTTTCGGTGCAAACGTCACATTCTCTGGCTGGAATTCATCCTCTTCATCCTTGTATAAAATAAAAGTTTATAAGAGCAAATATGACTAAAAGTTCTGTATGTTGAGCTTATACAACATTCAGTTAACATGAGCCTAGGCAAGTCTGCATTTCCTGAATTGTATATGAACTATACCTGCTTACGTAGCAAAAGAAGAAATTTAGATATTAAAACCTTTCTTCACATTAAACATAAAAAGTATTTATAAACACTTTTAAGAAGATTTGAAAATGCATTTTTAAATACTGTTCAAGGACACTGAAGAAGTTGTTTTGTTTTTTTATATGTTATCACATATTCTTACATAAGTCAACAAACCAATTGTGCCTGTTCAATACCTCAGAAGCCTCAGACAGTCCAGGTGGTAATGCACAACCATATATTTTCACTGTAGGATCTGTAAGAGACATCGTAACACCACATTACATCAATAAAAGGAGAAAGTTGAAATCAACTTTCTAATCATTCTACTAATATTAACTTTCTACTAACAAGACAGTTAACTAGCTCAGGAACTTCCCTGAACTTACCAGGTTTCTGTCTGCATGGCTTTCTTTTGACTCGTGGTCCAATACCTTGTCCTTCTTTCCAGCCCATTTTTCGTAACAGTTCAACCCCAACTGTTATTCTACAAAGAACACAAAAGGAAGCAAAACCCAAAATTACTTCAAACCACACCTTTATTATTTGTTGATAAATAATATACCTATATAATATTTGAACTTCTGTTTTTATATCCCACTTTAAAATCAAATCTGAATGTATTAATATTTGCATACACACTCCCTTTTATAAATGTTTACGTGGTACCAGTCTGCACATTCAAGGTGGAGGCCACATAGGAAATGTAACACTGCAGGATCTTCCAGTCTCTCACAATTACTGTGATCAAACATTACTTTTCTAAGCAGTACAACACTTTTAAGTGAAAGGAACTGTTTGGCAAACTTTTATGTAAATTTACTTACTTAGATGGTCCTATTAAATCATCAAATGCAGTGATTCCTGGAATGGGAGCAATTACTCCTGCAATCTGTCTAGCTTTCTCCTTTATTCTGTCTTTAGCTTTAGATGCAAAATCATCTGTAGTTGTAATATCTTTTGGTGCTATCCCAAACTCACTAAGATCCTGGAAATATACACAAAATGAAAACATTTAGATTAAACATCCCTCAAATTCTTACTTACTGTAATAGTAAAGTAATGAAAATGGCACATAACGTTCATATTGGCTAATTTTCTCAAGCTACTTATACAGTAGTTTTTTCAATAGCTTTAGTGGAAATATCTTAAACCGCTTCAAAAGCATTTGCATTTTCTGATAAAGTGAAAGGGTTGAGTTCTGGTTTTATTATTTAATACTGACATTACAGGAGCTTCTTAAGTGAACCCGTGAAACCATCTATATGACCTAGTAGTGTAACACCGTGTACAAGAAGTAATTTTAAAGTTACTTCAATTTTTGCTGTTATGGCAATTATTTACACAAGTTTTCGATTCCTTTCTAAATTTACCTCTTCATCCATGAAGTCTTCTGGTCCAAGAATGGTTCTATCTGCTCTCTTCTGCCGTGATGACACAAAAGCTGAAGGTGTCCATCCTTTAAAGAAGATAAATATTTAAGTAAGGTACTTAAGGCAACATGGTATTTGAAAACAATCCAAATATTTCAACCTTACATCTTAAGTATACATCAAAGAACACTTGTAAAATTACAGTCCAAAGACTCAAGGAGAAATAACTTCAGCAATACTGTCTCAACTGTTCAGAGTATAAGGAATAGCAGGAACAAAAATGCTTAATGACAGTTAATTTGCTTTCACTCATGTGAAAATATGGTTCTCAATTTAACCATTCCCAGAAGACAGCAAAGTATCTAACCTTCCTTTGTGCCAACAGTGTTAAAGTAACCAGCTGAAAAGCCACCAGTAAATGCTCCATGGAAACGCTGGTATCGTCCCTTTGCATCTTTAACAGTCTGCTCTTGAAGAGGAACTGGCTTTTTAATTCGTTCACCTACAAGGAAATAAACCAAGAAAGTAAGACACAATTTTACATGAAAAAGAGACTTCCCCCTTCCTCCAGAAGCCGTTCCTTCAAGTAAGAACAGGATCAAACGCTAGCCACCCTGAAGTGGAAAGCATCAGCAGTTTACATTTATTTCCACCGCACTGTAACTATTTGTATACACCCTTGATGCACATCGCTAAAGGAAAAGCATGAAGCATTCACATCAAAACTCTTAATTCTACTGACTTCTGAGAACATTGGGGGTTTTTTCTGTGAAAGGACATTTTTAGTTTTTAAGTGTGCAAAATCTCTGGCACGATTTCTTCAGTAATTGCTTGAGAAATTACACATCAAAAGTGTCTAAACTAAAACAAAACATAAAAGCCACAGACTTTGACATAAACATTTTCCCCTTTTTAACAATATTTCTTGAATAAAGTGGCACCGACTTGGGAGTCACAACTGTACATTAGTCCTTCAACGACGCCCTGTTCATCTCATCAAGATAAGCATCGGACGGTCAGATTAGCATAACTACTGCGTACTCTCGAACTTTTATACTTGAACTATACTGTCTGGGTGTTTTTGGCTTTGGTTTTTTGTTTGTTTGGGGTTTTTTGAGGCTTGGGGAAAGCACAAAAGCAAAGACTGGCACCCGGCTCCACCCAGTGCAGCGCCGCCACAACCCGGGGGTACCCCAGCCCCACCCGCAAACCGCTCTAGTGCCGAGGCCTTTCCCACTCCGCTGCCAGGCGGCTCGCCCTGTGTCGGGCCAGATCCTCTCCCAGGGCAGCACGGCTGCCGAGAAAGGCCCCACGCCCCGCGGCAGCAGGAGGAATGGGAAGCAGGTCTGCGCTGAGCCTACACGCCGCAGTTCCCCAAAGTAAGGGATGGAGGGCCTTCAGCCGCGAACCGGACCGGACCGCGCAGGCCCTTCGGGATACCCTGGCCCCAGCGCCTCACGCCGGGCCGCTCCCCAGTGCTCGCCACAACGATTGACGAAAGGACGGAGGAGGAACAAACGAACCTCCCGGGGATCCCTTACCCTCCTGCAGAGGCTGCAGCGCGCTTCCATAGCTCACCAAATCCTCCTCCTCGCAGCCTCCTCCTCCATCTGGCCAAGGGGTGGGAATGGGAACCCTTCAGCGCCTCTCGGCCTCATCGCGGCATTGGGCCTGCCCGCCGGGCACAGCGCGGTCCTGCGGGCCCCTCTCGGTCCCCCCTCCTGCGGGGAGCGACGGTAAAGCGGGGAGGGCACGGCGGGGGCCGGACCGTGTCCCGGCCGCGCGGGCCCCTCCAGCGCAACCGTGTTTGGCTGAAAAATTCCCAGCCCCAGCGGTCTGGGAGCTCTGCGGAGCTGCCGTGTGCGGCTCCACATCAGTGGTCCGATGGTTGTCTGGTGTCTTTAAAAATTACCAACGCCACATAATGTCAAACTCTCGGTCATCAGTAGCCACGCGATACTCCCTCGAATCATCGAGTGCACCAGATAGATCAGGCCCCCGCAGACTCAGGGCTAGGAAAAGGGCAGCAACGACTCTGAGAAACAGATTTTATTTAAATCAAGGTGTAAGGCGGACTCCATCCTGAATCAAAATCGAGGAAGTTGTGGATTTCATTGTACTCTTAACCAAATACATGTCAAAATTTGCCTAACCACGTTGTTTTACGAGCTGTTCAAGAAGAATTTGCACAGAAATCAGGGCAGAAGTCAGAGAGTTCAAACCTTCCTTCAAAGAGCTTCACCCCTGAACGCTTTCAGGTATCTCTGTACCTCCTTGGGAAGTCCTGTATCGAG
Organism: Corvus brachyrhynchos; assembly: GCF_000691975.1. NCBI lineage: Eukaryota > Metazoa > Chordata > Aves > Passeriformes > Corvidae > Corvus > Corvus brachyrhynchos. Next base: position 163,434 of record NW_008238401.1, on the reverse strand, counting down.
AGAGAAACGTTTACTGAATGTATTTTGTACAAAGACCAGTATTCACCAGTAGGACCCAAGTGTTCAAAATTTGGATTTTAATTTCCAGTGTTACCTCTTCCCCCCAAAAAAAACAAACAAAAAAGAAACACTGCAATTTGTGCTGAAGATTCTATCAATCCACAACTTTTGTAAGTATCACCAGTTTCTTTGAAGTCCTTGAAAGTAAATCAAAACAGAGTCTTCAGAGATTCCTGCCCTTAACAGGTAAGACTTCTGTATATTTTCTATTTCTGTTCATTTGTATTCATAGAATTGGTTTCTTTCAAAGTGAAACTACTGGAGTTTCATGTGATTTCAGGTATCCATAGGAAATATTTACACGGTTCCGTGCGAATAGGGAGTACTCTGTTTCATTTAGGTCTAATTCACTTAGAAACGATAGAGTGGAAGCCACAGACACGTATCGATGAGCATTATCTTTTCTCATCATTACTAAGCACTTAGCTAGAACATACAGTGGCAAAATGAGTTGTTAGTGTGTTTGCTGTTTCTGTTTGTTTAGGAAATAATTGTTCCTGAATAGTCGATACTATGTGACTTTGACTTAACACACCGGTTTAAATAAACCTTTTTTACACAATGTTAACAGAAAATCTTTTGAGCGTTTTGTCTGATGAATTCAAAGAGTTGGGGTAATCAAATACTGAAGCTTTTTTCCCCATTTTTTGCATCCCAGTGGTATTTCCTTCTCCATGGTAAACTCTCTCATTTACAATTATTAAACCAGGTGACAATTGCTATTTGTTGCTGTTAAGTAAGACAATAACTCCAATGTCTTCTTTTTTAATTGCAATGAAACTAAAATATTAGTAGAACTGAATCGCTTATGTTTAAAATAATTTTTTATAGAAATTTGTCTGGTGAAAAAAACCCCAACAGTCTGCATTTTTTAATGAAAGGTCACATACTTGCCAGTGGAAGTAAGGCTGAAATTGAGCCCTAAAGCCATAGGTGGACTTCAGGCTTTTGTTTTCCAATACATAGTTTTCCACATCTGGTTCTGTACTGGTTCATCAAAAAGATCAGGCATAGAAGTGTCTTGCTGTGTCTTTTGTTGTGTTATTTAAAACCACTTCTTCAAATAGATTTGTTGCTTAGTTGTAAGTCATGCGAGTCACTGGAACTTCAGACTAAAATTGGTATAATCGATGTATAAAACAAAAAAGCAAAAACTTGATTCATTTAAAGGCTTTTTAAACCACATTAAAGAAAGAAAACAAAAATATAAGTACAGGAAGTATAAAAATCCCATCTTTTTACAAACAAACAACAAAAAGAGACAAACTAATCTCTGCCTTATCTTGCATTCAATGGGAATGTTTCCCTGAATATTCCTCCTGACAACTCAGGGCTGTTGTATCAGTTGACAAAACAGTCACCTGAAGGTCAGCCCCTGGGGCATTGCTTTAGCTTCTCCAAAGCGCTACTTTAATTTTTTAAAGGATTGGAAAAAAAAAGAGATAACACATATTGTTCTTAAATACACAGACTTTCATCTATCGATCTCAGTTAAAGGCAAGGCATTAGCTGGGAAAAGTGGGGATGATTTTGCCCATGTTTCGTCTCAGTTTCCACATAAACTGCAATGTCTTGTTTCCATTGTGATTTCATAGTAGAATAGGCAACGTGTATTAGTTATTTAATAGTAAATGGGATTTTTTTCAGTGAAGATAATGCTGCAGTTGATACATGCAGTTAATACCGCTAAGGTGAAGAAGCAACAGTGGAGCGCTGCACCTACAGTAAATCATATTGTGGTTATCCAAAGCCCTGATACTGAGTTTGTGTACCATTTGCATATCATTTTACTGTTGCTCAGTAAATTTCTTGGCAAGGAAATCTTCTACACCATCTTGTAAATTTGTGACAGTGTCAAAGCAGATTCACACCACTGCTACTACTGTGCCTCATGCCCTATTTTTGCAATTTGCAATCTTTTTTTTTTTTTTTTCTCCCTACAAATACTATTTGGAAAGAGAGTGGGAAAAAAATCGACCTATGATCACCTTTTCTCACTCCTCACCTAGTATTTGCCTACAGTAGGCAGACATTTGCTTCATTAAGAACTGCAATCTTCAGAAATAAAAGACTATACTAACTCAACTGAATCACTGCAGTGAAATTTATTGACATAAAGCAACAGGCTGTCAGGGTTACTGATAAAATCTTTTTGTCTTTCCGATCAGAATCTAGATTTAATATTCAAAGCCACCAACAATAAGAACTGAAATGTGTAGCCATCTGTCAGGTTCAGAATTCAAAAACCTACCTTGAGAAACAGCAGGAGTTGATGCATACTTCTCCCTTCATACAGTATAACTCTAAGGTGCTTTTGCTGGTAAGCCTCTGGGTCTCTCTGGGACAAAAGATGTCTTGTAGGCACCTGCTACCACCATGTAGCCAAAAGGTCTGTAAAATCTGAGATAAGAAACATTGTCTCACCAGAGAGCAGCCAGATTCCTATCTTGGGTATGGAACAGTGCATCAACAAGTACCCCAGCAGGAAATTAAATTCCCAAACTGGGACTATTTCGTAGCGGCCAAAGAGAAGATTATTGATGGGATTTCATATATTCACATAGTTTTTCATATGATGGGGGAGGAGAAGGAGAGGATTAAGAGACTGAGTGGAGTGATACAAACATATGAGAAATATGTACATATATATCATATATATGTGTCTGCAGTAAGGGTGTTCAGATTCTGGTCCCAATTCTTGTCCCTCTTACCTTTAGTATTGTGGGACAAAGAAATGGGACAACTCAAGCTCTGCCAATTTCCAGCATGGTCATTGTCTAGATCACCTGGCTGCTTTATCTGTGAAAATGCACACAGCCAGTAAGCACCTAGTTTTGCAAAACTAAGAGAGATACTATGCAGAGATAAGAATCATTGCTTTCAGATTCAACACTTCATGCAGAACTGTTTTGCCAATTAACGGGGCAACTTAAAGGACACAGACACCAATGGAAAGAATGGTCTTATTTTACTATGAATAGTAAGGCAACACAAAAGTAAAATGATACATTTACTAAAACGATAGCAACACACTCGGCTTTAACAACAAGCAAAAATAAGCAAGTAATGCACTTAATCATTACTATGGAAGAAAGAAAATAGTGACTGAGAAAGATACATCACCAAGTGCCTAAATACTTTACCGTCATCCAGAGTCCACAATTGCAATCGCTGGGGAGCCCCACTTCCTGGAGAGGACCTGGAGAATTCTTCCTGGCAATTGGGAAGATCCTACACAGTGTGTCTACCCATAGGTGAAGTCTCCAAAATCGCCCTGAGAGGGAGTCCAGTTTTTATAGGCCCAAATCAGCCAGTCAAAGTGACTTGTTTATATTTTTAGTGCAGAAACACCTGGGTCTGATGGCACACTTCCCAACTAGATGGGGCCAGGGCTTGGCCAGGGCCCAGGCATCGGCTTCGGAGGGTTTTCCCTAAAATATCATACAAACAAGCCTCTATTAATGTCAGTTGGGAGAGTTTCTTAAAATGATACATTTCTTGCAAATAACTACACAAAGTTATGTGAAAGTTTCTAAAGAAGCTGGTTTGGTGTTAAACAGCTACCTTAAGTGTCTTGGTCATCTATTTTTAGCTAAGTAATACTGATGGTGTTAGTCACATAGTGCCCAGGATTCATCGTGTAAGTCAGCCCTGGCTTGGGCCTGCTGCTCAGGCCTCAGCACATTAAGAACATATTGATATTCTTTAGATGCAAATTCTTAAGCATTTGATGCTTTCTTACAGATAGTGCATGTCCAGTGCACCAGATCATAGATTTTACTCTCTTGTAATATTAAAGATAAATGTCAAGCAAACATCTGTACCTACACAACCCATTTTCTGAATGCATTAATCTATATTTCTAGCCTGTATATCTCAATCTTTACAATGCAGCAACTAAGCCTTCTGATTCATGCAGTAATCATGAGAAAGTTTGCAGTATGAACCCAACTCTATTTAGGGATTCTAATAGCAACCAAAAAGTTAGTGGAGACAAGATGATGAAAAGAGCAGGGACATGGTTTTTTTTGAGGGTAATCGAGTTTTGGAATGTTCTAAACTGCAATTTACATTCCAGGGTTAGAGAGCACTCCCACCCAGTCATTACACAGCTGAGCACTACTGAGACCATACAATCGATATGTGCCTTTTGCAAAAAAAGCATCTTCACCATATGCAGACAAAACCTACAGTGACTTAGTTAAGAAATACTCTATCAGTCCTAATGCAGTCATGATGAAACACCGTTTATCCAAGTAAAGGGAAGGCACAGTCTAATCTGGCAGTTGTGAGGGTGCTGGTGATACACCCTGGACACGGACACTAACAATGGGGAGGAAGCATGTTATCTTGGACTCCTGATTTTACCACAGAATCTTACTAGATGTGCTGACTTTGCTTTATTCAAAGAATCCCCCAGCAACGAAGAAAGGCTGCATTTTGTCACCAGCATACATTAGAAATTGTCTTTGGTATTGTATCATGCAGAAATTCCTGCAAATTTTTATTTTACACATAACCATGATAATCATCATTGTTGTTAATTGAGCCTTTGGCCTGACTACAGGCTCTTAAGACTTTATTTGGAGTAATAGCTGTAGCCTTTCAATGAGATCAGTTTTCACTAAAGCCAGTGACAGCAGTGCAAACTCGAAAGATGGTCACATTAATGTTGTTTTAATTGCCAGATTGTATCAGCACAGCCTGCGCAAGCAAATGACTCATTTATCTTCAAATAGTTTCTATGTATTGCATTGGAATTTTATACTGATTTGCAAAATTTTAATTTTAAAATCCTTTTTGTCAGATAAGTACCTTTTCTAATAGCATAAAATTTAAAACATTTTTACAAACTCAGAAATTGGAGCAAGTTTCCTACTTTCACCTATTTATATTTAATACATATTTTGATACATTCATCCAGTATCATTAGAATTATTGGGGGAAAAAAAGTAGTGAGGTGAGAGTGAGCAAAATCACAGAAAACAACATTCAGTTGATTTCAAGACAGCAAATCTTTGGATCCCAATTTCTGAGTTACTGACTCTAGCATTCTTCCTTCAAAACGTCTAGTAGACACACAGTTTAACCAGCCTGCCCTGTAGAACCCTCGGGAGACCCCAGTATGTTCAAAGAACCGTTTCCTTTAAGGATATATTTCCAAGGATATTTTTTCATTTGGTAGAAAGATGTTCTCTCCTCAGAGTTTTTTGCTTCACACAACTACACTGTAATTCTAAGAAAGCTAAAAAAAGAGAGAGAATAGGCCAGGGGAGGTGGGGAGGAAGGTAAGTTTGGTAAATACCGATAGAAGTATTGCCATCTTTCAATGCTAACTATGCAGCAAGCTCTGTAGGTTAGGCATGGCTAGGAATAGGAACCAATATCGGCAAATTCCTCACACAAGTGTCCAATAGTATTTGTGAAACCGGTTACGCAATGGAGTGTTTCAGACAGGTTGTCTCTCTGCTGCACGAAAAACTGCAGATGTTGAGGTGGGTCCCGTAGCAGTTTCCCGGAACCTTTCACCGAGATACCGCTGCCCTTTTTAGGGGCCCGCGCTCCGGGACCTCTCCCAGGCTCCTGCCCTTACACATACCAGGGTGCGGGCGGCCGGGGCCCCCCAGAGAGCCCAGGGAGAGCCCAGTCCTGCGAACCGTGCCGGCAGGTCGATACGCACCCCAAAGCCGGTCGCTGCAGCGCGATGTGGCCGTGTGGGCCCTGGGCACCACGACGGTGGTGCTCCTCGCTGCGGGGGG